>NW_024347791.1:18239618-18331162 GCF_902729225.1 Pteropus medius | reverse complement strand
TTCTTTCTGTCTGTCTGTCTGTCTGTCTTTCTGTCTTTCTTTCTGTCTTTCTGTCTTTCTTTTCTTTCTTTTCTTTCTTTCTTTTTTCTTTCTTTTTCTTTATCTTTTTTTTTAGATTTATTAGGAAGACATTGGTTAATGAAATTATATAGGTTTCAAGTATACAATTTAATAATACAGCTATAGCATTGTGTGTTCACCACCCAAAGTTAAATTTCCTTCCATTGCCATGTGTTTGATCCCCTTACTCTAATCTACCTCCCCGTACGCTTCCCTCTGGTAACCACTAAACTGTTGTCTGCGTCCATGAGTCTCTATTTGTTTTTGTCTTGTTCATTTGTTATTTTCAATTTTATATTCCATTTGTTATTTTCAATTTTATATTTATTATTTTCAATTTTATATTTCAATTTTATATATATGAGTGAAATCATGGTTCTCAACTTTTTCTATCTGACTTATTTCACTTAGCATGGTAATCTCAAGATCCATCCATGTTGTTGCAAATGGAAGTAAGAAATACAGCGGTTTTAAAATTAAGCAATTAGGTGGCACAAATTGCAGACAGTGTATAAGAAATAACTCACTGTAATTGAATATGTCATATGCATAATTATATGGTACATTATGCACCTATCAATCGACAGTACAACCAACAAGTACATCATTCAGGACACGAATCCTGCATTTAAAACAGACAATAATGAAACAGGAGACTTGTAAAACATGGTATGCTTTTATTAATATTTAAAATGAAACAGCCTTCCTAATATGTTATCACTCACTAAAATCATTACTAAAAAGGAAAGGGTTTTTTTCACTGTTTATCTAGGTAATATGTTTAAGGATGTTTTGTATTTGAAATTTTGTTTTCTTAAAATCCAACTGTGTGTTAACCATTAGGATAGATCTCATGACTAATCACACAGCTATTAAACAAACTTACATAACTGATCAGTGGGTTCAAAATGTTATATTTCCTCCTAAAATACTCCTTCTGTTTAATAGTCTTACCCTTCTCAGCATTCCCTTTACTCATTAACACATTCTTGTTTTGGTAAAATGACCAGCTTCTTTTTAAGGCAAAGGAAAACAAGTCAAACTTACTAATTTCCCATCTTTAAATTCTCTGATTTTCCTCATGTTGGCTATTTATCAAGTGCCTTCAGCAATCTTTCTCCAAGGACAAAGATTCTTTCAGAAGGAGTGATTTGCACTTGAAACCCTTGAATAATCCTTTAGAACATATTTAACTAATACCACACACACACACACACACACACAGTCTTACTCAAGATGTCAGTGGAGGGATAACTAGAAATTGATTAAATGAACATGAATGTTAGAAAACTACAATAGGATGCAGTGGTAGAAAAATATATGTTAGAGAGTAGTATAAATTTGGGTTCTATTCTTAACTCACCTAAGTACTTTCATCTATTAAAAGAAGCTCGTTGGATATTGGGTGCACAGAAAAGCAGAGCATCAGGTATTTAAATAACTTGGTTGCCTCATCTACAGTTTAGAAACAGATATCTAGGACCTGGATAAATCAAATCTGCAAAGAACAGAGGCCATAGCAGGTGCTAGGATCAAAAGCTTTCTCTTCCAGGGAAAAATTGCTGTATTATTTTACATTTCTAGCCTTGGGGTTCTGATTGATTCTCCCATGAGTGTAGTTTGGCCAGAGCCTTCTGCAAAAAAGATTTTATTTACCTGATTCCTTTATGTGACTCTGGGTCTCCAGTAGTGGCTTCAAATTTTGGGGGCCTCAATAGAGCAATTACAGAAACATCCCTGGGATGTACAATTATCTCTTAAAATATTTTAGTTTTCAACCTGTACATATAGACTTATGGGCTATTATGAAAAATTTTGAAATGAAAAGTGAGAATGAGAGATATAAGTAAATAATCTTCTAGTTTGTTGATAAGATATGAAAATATGAGAGCATTTGCAACCTATTTCATACCTTTGTGACTTAAAATATATCTTCTTATAATTAGCAAAATATGAACATAGCGATTGTCTTCTCACTAAAGTTATGCATGAAAATATTAGGCTTTTGTGTAAAAACTTCCAAAGGACTTTTTTCTTAATTATAAGATATTGGAGTGCCAGGGAAGGAATCTCTTCCTTTTAGAGTCCAGGGGATGATGGTGTAGAGCACAAAGTACACTATTCATTTAGTGTTCAGAGGAGGGTCCTATAATTAACAAGATTTGAACCAAGCCCTTATTTTTAATTGGTGAGGAACTTAAAAATGACTATTACTCATTTAAAGATCCAAAAGTGACAACATATTCTATAGCTCAGAAATGAAAGAATTGAACAGGTAAGATGTTCCAATTATATCTACTCTAGATGAGGTCAAAATATATCTGGTGGATATGTAGGAAGGTGCCATTTATTTAGTTTTTTTTTTCAAGTGCCAGGCACTTGTGAAGTAGATCTTGTGACCTTCATTTGCTAGTGAAGGAACAGTTCTACTACAACTTAGCCAGAGGAATGACAAGAGGGAATAGTTACCAGCAGCCAGAATGACTCAGAATGATTCCCCACTTCTCTGAAAAAGTGATGGCAAGAATAAGTGGGCATGAATAATCTATGTGGTTATTTTTACAGGTTTTAAAATAATTTTAGATTGACCACATTATTTCAATTAATATTAATCCATATACTCCCCTGAGTAACAGTAAAATTAATTTCTCAACAAAGTTTCTTAGGAAATTATATAATTTAAACCTAAAAAGACTTTAGAGATTATTTGGCTAGAGCCTCTCATTTTATGGAGTAAAAGCTATAGGAGTTTGTGTTTGGTTATAATATATGCGAGATCACCTAAGAGTCTGCTGCTGTGTGTTTGTATGTCTGTGTTGGAGGTGAGGCGATTGTTATATGCATTGGGAGAAAATAAACAACTGTGTTGCACCTGAGAGACTCCATCAAAAGGAAATGAAAATCCATACTCTATGAGAGGAATAGAGTCTGCTTCTCTATTCAGTCAATCAAAATCATAACTGAATTTCTATAAACTTCATATGCTTACTTAGAGCACAGGGAATCTGACCTGTATGAGCTGCCTTAATCTCTGGCTTCCGATTAAGTTTGGGTGATTGGAGGATCCATCAGACAATGAAGGATGAAGGGAGAATGAAGCGGCTGAACTTGGTCTGCTGGCTCTATCCCTGCCAAGTTGCTGGGAGTTGGTTTGTAACCCTCTACTGAAAGCCACAGGTCCTAACATTGACTTTCTCCAGATATTTTCTCAGCATGTTGGTAACTGCTCCCTCTTGTCATTTCTCTGGCTGAAGTGTAGAAGTAGCAGCACCCTGCCATTTCTGGCCTGAGACACTGTACTTTTTTTTTGTTGGTTCCTCTAAAGCTTGCCCGCATTTTTGTAAATGGTCACTTTAATAAACTGCCCTTAATTTCTCCATTTGAGAGTGCCATCTGTTACCTACTAAGGGTCTGACTAGTAGAGGTATCTATTTTCTTATTCTCTTCTTCTTCTTTCTTCATCTCTACCTTCCTCAGTGCAATCATCATAGTATTTCTTGTCATCAAGCTTGAGAGATCCATGATTCTAAGAGTTATCATTTATTTTGTGAACTGTCATGGTCTTCATACACATAGGACTCTCTGTGTTTCGTCTGGATATCATAAAATTTTTGAAGCGGGAATGCCAATTATGTCTTCCTTACTGAGATCCTTGCTATTCTTAAAATTTTCATTTTTAGTTTTAAATGTCTAAGTAAAGAACAGTCATTGTAGAAAAGATTTCTAGTTTTTCTACAGATGATGATAGCTAGTCAATGTCAGAATTTATGAGTGGTGCATATTATGTGTTGGGTATTATTTTAGGTGTTGTACATGTATTAACTAAAAAATAATTTTGTTGTACAATTTTTGATATTTCTTATGTAATACTGCATAGTTATTTTTAATCAAGATGAGATCCCATTACGTATATCAATTTTTAATCAGCTTTTTCGCCTAAAATATGTGTAAACATTCTCCAGGCCAATATGATCTATACCATTACTTTTAATAAAGTTCAATATTTTCTATATTGTATCGATACATTCTGCTGTTGTTGGATGTATTAAGCTGTCTTCAGTACTTTGCTATTATGAACAAAGTGATGCTAACCATCCTTATATATAAATCTTTGCTATACTTCTTATTATGTCTTTAGGATAAATTCTAGTGCCTGGAATTACAGAATGAAAGAAAATGAAAATTCTAAGAAATTATCTAAGAAAAATATGAACATTCTAAATATGGCTAATGAACTCTACGGAGGTGTATTAATTTCTACTTATATCAGTGGTGTAATAGTATTTCTGTATATCCTATGCAAAGAGGTCATCATTGTTAATGTTGCTCTTTCTCAGTACAATAGTTTGAAAATGATCTCATGGCATTTCTTTGATTGTAGTGAGAGAGAACATTTAAAAATATTAATTGTTAGTTATATGTTATTTCTTATTTTGTGAAATGTCTCAATGCCCTTTGCCTGTTTTTCTACTAGAATGTTTGGCTTATTATTGAATTTTAAAGTATTTATTTTTAATCAAAGTTTCACATGCACATAGGTTAAGGATTCACTAGAGGAATAATTCATTAAAGAGGACAGTAGCCCCATTCCTCCTGCTTTCCTTTGCTTCTTCCCAAGAGGCAACCACTTTCAATACTTCGAGTTGATTCTTCTGGAATTTATCTCTACATCTCTAAAACATGCTAGCCGATTGAGTTTCCACTATGGAATATGAAGATGCAGCTCTTTTTCCCCATTATTTCCCCAGCATGCACATGCTCATTTCTCCATTCTCATACTATATTTACAACATCATTTTGGTTAAATCAGTATCATTGTGTTATCATGAATATGCATTTTTTAAGAGATGAGCCATGTTAAACTATGATTAATTTACTTCATGCAAAATTTTTTGTTTCTCCTGGGTTGACAGTTTTCTTTTTAACTTGCTTTTTAAATTTTTCTTATTTGCTTAGTTTTTGAAGTATTTATCAATGACTCAACTTTAAATTATTTTTTAAGGTTTCAATCTCATTTATATTAAGATAGGCTATCAAATTCATTTTCCTTTTTTTCCCCGGAGAGTTGTAACCTACTCCCATATGGACTAGTAGCCTTCTGTACCTGGAGCACAGATGGTGTCCAAGGATCTCCCTTTATTCTCACCCTTATGATTTCTTTTGTTTTTCTTCAGTGTTGCATTTCCTCTTTCCCGTACCTCAAATATTCCTCCTTTTTGTTTACTCCCTCTTTTCTCATGGAGAGCATCCTTTGTACCTTCCGGAGTGCATGTGGTTAAAACTTGAGTTTTTACGAGTCTGATAATGTCTTAATTTCTACCTACACATTTGACTGGATTTTTGGTTGGATAGAGAATTCTAGGTTGCAAATAACTTTTCTTCCAGAATTTCAAAGCATTGCTTACAGTTTCTAATCTGAAGCTATTGATTATCTTGATTATTTGACTGTGATCTGCTTTTTCTCTCTGGATACTTGGGGTGCTTCTCTGTTTCTAGCATTTTGAAATTTTGTAGTAATATATCTTGGTGGAAATCTGTTCAAGTAGTACTGAAAACTTGATGGGTCCTTTTAATCTGGACACATATTCTTTAGTTCTGAACACTCTTTGAATAATTTCCTTAGTACTTTTTTTTTCTCCTCTGTTCTTTCTCTTTGGTTCTTCTATTAGTTGATCGTTGGACTCCTTGTACTTTATCATTTTCTTATTTGTTTTTCTGTTTCCCATTTTCCATCCATATGTCTTTTTCTTTAAAAAAAATCTCTTCTGGTTAATTTCTTAGAATTTATTTTCCAGTTTTTCTAATGAGTTTTAAAAAATTATGTTATGTTTTTAATTTAATTTTTTCTCTTATTATTTGTTTCCTAAATTTTTCTATCTGTGGAATCCTGTTCTCATTTGTGGTCCTGGGAGTAATACAGTTACTAGCCCTTGCCAGTGAGACCTCAGAAACTAAGTAGGCTTCTAGTCTAGTTGCTTCCAGTAGATTTAAAGGTGAGAATCTACAATAAATTTGTTTAAATTCAGAGCCTAAGAATTTTTGACTTTAGGCTTCTGTGTTTTGAATATTCTCATTAGTTTAATGGTTGCTACTTTGCAACAATTTGGAATATCCTTTTCGGCGGGTAGGGGTGGTGATCACCTTTACTGTGAGCTTAGTACCTTTTTTTCCTGCTGGAGAACTTTTAATGGAATGTGCTTAAGCAAGTCCAGAGTCACCAACCTCATTTTCTGTCAAGGCTGCCACTTCACAACTTATGAGTCAGTATGAGGTACAGAGCAATTGGCTTTTTCACTTCAGAATTTGAATCGGAGACTCTCAGGCAATCTAGAGTGCTTGCTGAAGGCAGAGTACATCTCAGTAATGCTGTATTAACTTTCCATCTCTGCAAGCAGACTGACTCATTCTAGTCTGAGTTTATCATTTTTTTGTTTTTGCAGACTTGGCTGAAAATTTAAAGAACTAAACATCATATTCCCACATTTGGAAATGTCCCTACCATTTCAAAACTACATCCTGTGTTGAACTCCCAGCTTGTGTTCCAGAATGGGTCAAGACGCAGTTTGGCCAAGTGTTCTGTCACCATATAACAAGGGCCTCTACATTGTAGCCTGGAATGTTTGAGTCTTTCATATCCTACTGTATCTCTTCCTCTTAAGCTACTCTATATTTTCGGTTCTGTTTCTTGCAGTACACTCCTTTTGGGCACCAAATTCTATCTGAATCAGTTATTAATTCATTTAACTATTAGTTACAGAAAACCAAATTAATAGAATTGTCCCCCCTTATCTGTGGGGGATAAGTTCTAAGACCCCCAGTGGATGCTTGAAACCATGGATAGTACTGAACTCCCTCTCCCTCCAGCTCACACACACACACACACACACACACACTGCACATGCCATTGCCATATGTATGTTTTTTCCTATACATACATACCTATGATAAAGTTTAACATAAATTAGGCACCGTAAAAGATGGAGAACAATAACTAAGAATAAAATAGAACAGTTATAATATACTTTAATAAAAGTTATATGAGTATGGTCTCTCTCAAAATATTCTATTATACTGTACTCATTTTTTCACTTTCAGAAAGTATTTTATGGCTTTTCTGTGGCATATCCGAAGTGCCATCATCACTACTCTTTTGCTTTGGGGCCATTATTAAATAAAATAGAAGTTACTTGAACACAGTGCTGTGATGCCACAACAATTGATCTGATAACCAAGATGACTACTAAGTGACTAACAGGCTGGTACCATATACAGCCTGGATACACTGGACTAAGGGATGATTCACATCCCAGTAGGAATGGAGTGGGAAGACACGAGTTTTCATCATGCTACTAGAACAGTGTGCAATTTAAAACTTATGAATTATTTATTTCTAGAATTTTCCATTTAATATTTTTGGACCTTTGTTGACTTTGGGTAACTGAAACCACAGGAAACAAGATTGAGGATAAGTGGAGTCTACTGTAGTAGTTTAAACAGGTAAGGATTTTTGTTTTGTTTGTTTTGGTGTCTGGACAGTCATAGTCCAGGACTAATGCAGCTTCCCAAAGATATTCTCAGTGATATAGGTTCCTTCTCTCTTCTTGATTTGCCATCCTTAATGTCTGCTTTTCACTCTTGTAGTTGTAAGATGGCTGCTGTGTCTTTTACTTTCTAGGAATACCACTTGCTTCTATGTCTTTGAGAAATCTTTCCTGAAAGTCCCACCCAGTAACTTCTGCATATATCTTATTGGCTTGCCATAGGTCACATGATCATCACTAGCCCAATTCCTGGGTGGGGTAGGTATGCTGTGGATAGAAGCCGATTAGTCCACCAGCAGTATCAGCATAGGTTATTATTGGAACATTTGTCCTAGCCCTTGGCCTATCTGTTCTGATCTTTTATTTCAGATCTCTTGGAAGTGATCTCTCTTTTGACCAAGATCCAGTTTGATTCTACAGAGATTAGTGAGCTTTTTAGACTTTTAGTTAAATTGTGCAGAGTTGCCTGGCCCTCTCCTTGTCAGTGAATATACTGCTGCTCTCTTCTGCCCTGAATCAGCCTCATTTTCTCCTGTCTCTGCTTTTTTTCAATAAAACTATTTTTATAGGAAGTTTCTTAGTCAGAACTTTAAATTACACTCTGAAGATTTTACAGTGTGGTAAATTTTACTAAACTAAAGCAAAATAATCAATGTAAATTTTAAGTGCATTTAAAAATGTTTAAAGGCATGTAAATAGACCTATATTTAATTTCTGGTTCTATTGGAAGAGACATGTAGGGAAAGAAAATTCTTTATCAATTTTACCTAATCATATATAAATTTGGCTTTAATGAGAATGTGATGGTCTCATTTTCACATTATTATTGTTTTTCTCATGTTGATCGGTCCTTGTCCTCTAATTTTTGTCTCTATGAGAGCTCAAAGTAAACTGATACAAAATTCAGAATTTCTTCAGGCAATCAGGAGAACTATAAATTTATTTTGTGGAATTTTATTAACACTTGGATTGTTATATTTTTGAGAGACATGATGGTCTATAGATCATTTTTGCTAGATAGTCTTTGCAGGCCTGTGTTTTTCATTTTGGAGGAACCATAGCTATAGAGTAAAAAGGTGATACTTAAAGGGTAGAATGCCTCTGTTTATGTGTACATATACTGATACATCTTTATGCATTGTTACTGTAGCTCTTGGCTATTCTCTTTCATAATAGAATCCCAGATTCTTTCTTGTGGCTAGATGTAGACTTTTTAAGTAATTTCTCCCCAACGGTATGTTATCGAAGTGTGTGAAACTTACAAAAGTGTCTTTCTTTGTGTATCTCTCTTTATTGTTGGTTAAAATATAGATATGATGTCTGGGGCCCAAGCATCCATCTTGTACCACGAAGGGGAAGCATACGTAGGAATGGCAGAGGAGTAAGACGGAAGGAGACTGACATCATGCAGTGCCAAGTTAGCTTTTGGCTGCTTATCTCCAAACTTTGTTTATGTGAGAAAGAAACTCTGTCTTGTTTAAGCCACTCTATTTTGTGCATTTTGTAACATGCAACAAAACCTACTTCTAATGACATTTTTATATTATAGTCCAAGGATTTGATATATAACTAAAGAGTTAATACTTTGTAGCTAAGCTGACCTCTAAAACAGTGGTTTCCAAAATGAGTAAGCATATACCCAGGATACACAAGATACAGTGGGATATAGAAGGAAAATATTAGAACATTAAAAAAATCTAATAATAATATAAGAAAGACGTTAAGATTTACTCACATTTAATTAATGAATTGACTGCAGTACCTTGACTCTGTATGTTGGATAATCATGTATCCCAAGGGAAATTCTACAATATGGGAGGATTGGTGGTTGCATTCTTGGTTTTTGGTTTGTTTTTAGCACATTGCAACATTTAGCATATTACTTAAGCTGGTTAAGAAGAGTTATAGATTATGTTCTCTAGTTTTAAGTAAACTAACCTTCACAAGATGGCCAAATGACTTAATATTTCAGGAATGAGACTATAGATTGAAGACAATCCAAACACAAATGAACATCAAGAAAATGGCAGAGCAAATACTTTATTCTATCATTTGAGTTCTCTTTTTTACCTCACTAAAACATTATTATTATAATTATTATCATTATTATTATTTTTTAGTGTGAAGAAAACAGTTCAGTACTATTAATAGATATAATAAACTGCTTAAAATATTGTTTATCCTTATTAATATTTTAATTTATAATTTCTATTTTTGTATTTGTTTATAGTACCTATGAGTGCAATAATAAATATATAATTTAAAATAAATATACTTGCATATATGGTGTGACAGTTTTTTATGGAGTAAATTTTTTTAAAGTTTTTTTTTTTTAAGTTTTGAGTACTGAAAACCTAAAAACTATATTTCCAAGCTCTCCTTGCCTGAGATTTGAAAAGTTGAAATGATGGGTAGACCTCTTTCATGCAGTTAAGTCAGGCCGTTTCTGAACTAAAATTGTGATAACTCCATGCCCAGTTTGAAAAGAGATTATAATAAACAAGTTTTGTTTCTCCTTTCTTCCATTTCCCAGAAGGTCTGGCCTAAGGTGCAGGATGAAAGGAAATACAGAAACTAGGGATAATAATAGTAATAACCAGTGTTATTCAATGAAACTTATCATAATTCTTGAACTGTCTTTCCTGGATCAAGCTCACATGCTGACATCGGGCAGTTAAGTTAGCTCATTTTATCTCATTAGCTATGTGGGATTACTTTTTTTCTGGATAGTATTTCCTGATATTAAAACTGAGAAATGTAAGTCCAATGTCATTCTCAAACTATCTGAAAAATACAGCTACTCTCTTAATTAAGAGCTAAAATTGTAGGCAAAACATTTATTATTTTTGCTACCATGACAATAATATTTTGGTATAAATTACTTCCAGTCTAAGGCTAAGAATACATATCAGTGAAATTTCAGACTTGGATCTGACTAAGGTAAATGCCAGAAATGTCTATTGTTATGCTGAAACACAGCAAAACATCATTTTCCAGAAAGTCTGAGCATTCATTGTTTCTTTTACCCCAAGGATGAGATACCAATTCAAGGCATACGATATTTAAAGTGATGCATAGTGAAACCAATGTGGATGAAATTTTCATCAGCCTTTCCATCTTTCCTATCTACTTTCTGTCTCTGTAGATTTACTTATTCTGGACATTGCATATAAAGGGAATCAAACAATATGTGGTCTGTTGTGACTACCTTCTTTTACTTAGCATAATGTTTCAAAGTTCATCCATGTTGTAGTATGTATCAAAATTTCATTTCTTTTTATTACTTCATGCTATTTCATTGTAAGGATATACCACACTTTATTCATTCATCAGTTGATGGGCATTTGAGTTGTTTCCACTTTTTGGCTATTATGAAGAATGTGGTTATAAACATTCATGTATAAGTTTTTGTGCGGACATTTGTTTTCATTTCACTTGGGCATATACTTAGGAGTGGAATTGCTGAAGAACTTCCAGACGGTTTGTCAAGCGCCTAAACCATTTTACATTCCCATTGGCAGTGTTTCAGTCTTATTTTTCCTCATCCTCGCCAACACTTAATTATTTGACTTTTTAATTACAACCATTCTAGTGGGCATAAAATAGTCTCTCATTGTGGTCTTGATTTTCATTTCTTTGATGACTGATGATGTCAAACATCCTTTCATATGCTCATTGGCCATTTGTGTATCTTCTTTGGAGAAATGTCTAGGATTATTTTGCTTTTTGTTATTGAGTTGTAAGAGTTTTTTGTATATTCTGAATACAAGTCCCTTATCAGCATGTGATTTGCAATCAGCACATTCTTTGGGTTATCTTCATTTTCTTGATAGAGTCCTTTGAAAGATGATTTCTATTCAAGAGCATATTTTGAAGGATCTCTGAGCCTATGCTTCCCTGAAAGCGAAGCTGAAGACAAAGCTTATATACAGGTGATTTATTTGGATGTGATCTCAGGGAGCAGGAGTAGGGGACAGGGAGGTGAAACCAAGAAAGGAGGGAAAGACAAAAGGATGATATGTGATCAAGGCCGCAGCTAGTAAGGGTGACAGGTCTATGATCCTTGCTGGAACCTTCTGATAAAATGCATTTCAGAACTGTCTGTCTGTGAGACAAAAGAGAGAGTGTATTTAGCTATCTGTTCTCATTCACTCATTTGTCAAGGATGGTCTCAAGGGCATTGACTTCTGGGATGTGCATGATGAGTGACAAGATGGTTTCTGATGGCATCCAATGCTGCATACTGGAGTTGCCCTAGGGTAGGAAGCAAGAGGTATCCCCTACAGACCCTAGGTAAAGGGCTGTCAGGTTTACCCACACTAGACTGGTTAAACCTCCAAAGAACTTGTCATTGCAGGAGAGACTGGAGTAAACCATAGACCAAGAGGATCTGAAGTGGGGGTAGAATTGAAAGGGAGGAGCGAAGGAAGGAGCGTCATAAAGGGAAGAGCGTAGGGGCATCGGAAAGGAGAGGTGAAGAGGCGCACCAGAGCGTTTCCCTGTGCTGACCTGGCTCGGGAGACAACGAGTAACTATGGCGGGGAAGTGGAGGTTCTGGGAGGACCGCCGGAGGGGGCCAGAAATAGAGATGCTCAGCGTCGTAGGATTAGGCCTGGGAAGGCCAAAGCTCTGGTTCCCAAGGGAAGAAGATGAGATGGGATCCAGAAGGCAGGGTTCCCGCAGTAAGAAAAAGAGAGTGCATTTTACTTTCGTGCCCCGAAAGGCGGGGAAGAGAGCCACCAAAGAATCCACTGCTAGTATTCTTTCTGCCGCGGAGAAGATTAAGCAGCTCAGGGCTAGCCTTGCCAGGAGTCGGATGGGACGCTGGGCGGAGCCGAGACGCGCTGAGCATAGAACCGAGAAATTGCGAAAACCTCCCCCACGGGGACATCGTTTCCGTGTGATGCAGGCCCGTGGCGCTAGCTCCGAGGGAGTGAGCCTCAGTGAAATATGGCACGACGTGGGGAGCGAATGCAAGTTTGCTGAGGACTCCAATATTCCCCTTCCACCGTACCTTACTTTAATTAGTAATATTTTCAAGTCAGAGAGGCTAACAAAGGCAGCGAGGTGGGTTAAAGAAAAGACAGTGGAAGTTATGAAGCTGAGCAGGCTGGTAAAACGAGCTCAAATCCTGCAAGAACCACTAAGGAAGGAAGCCAGGCAGCTGTTAATGGAAAAGTTACATGTCCAGTCTGAAAATAAATTCTTTGAGGAATATCTGACTAAAAAAACTGAGGCCTGTAGAAGGCAATATGAGAACCTGTGGGAAGACTATTTACAAAAAAGTGGGGAGATTCAACAAAGGAGACAAGAATCAACCTCCAAATATGCGAAACAAAATGTAGAACTTAAAGGAGAGCTCTTAAAGAAGGAAGAGATCCAGTTCTATATGGAGCGGCAGTTGCAGGAATTGAAGGACATTTCACTCGTAAGGGAGAAACAGGATATAGAAATACAGACACTACAGGAGCAGAAAAAGAAAGCCCAAGCTGAAACAGCTGCAAAGAAACGGGAAGTGGTGGTCCAGTTCCTCCAGGAAAAAGCATTACTGGAGAAAAAACTGAAGGAGCCAGACATGACACAGTTGGAAAACGAAGAAAGGAAGGAGCTTAACAGGAAGGCTCAGGCCTTGGAGTCCGCAGCAAAGAAGTATGCTTTTGAGTTCTACAGCGGCATCCGCAGAGAGAACCAGCGGTTCCAGAAGGAAATACTGCAGCAAAGTAGGCAATGCCAGGCGTTGCAGGCTACTTACAGCCAGTTAGAAAATCAGAAGCAGCAGCTGGAACAGGAACAGGAGTACATTGACTCCTTAATCCGGGGCAGGCAACGAATGCACAGCAGGCATAATTTGTGCCTAAAAGTACAGGGTGCTCCAAAGACCACAAGAAACCCTCTCCTAGGCATTAAATCAAAGATTCATCCACAGTAATTCCTAAAATATCACTGACTAAATAAGGGCTGGAGCAAGTATTCTTAGGTGCTGCATAAACCTGGTTAGGAAGACTTTTGAATCTCTTTGTTATGGTAAAATATTCATCATGATGTATGAAAGATCAGGTGTTTTCCAGCCAAGCTGCTAGATATTTGTGACCAGCTTCCCTTAATTAGATTTTTCTTTAGTTAGCTCTTATTCATAAACAGAATGTTCCTCAAACCTCCAGATGACACCATTAGCCAAACACTCATGGATTAAATAAGCACCAGAAAACCATCTAGAAGAAATGAAAGGAAAACAGTTGTGTGATTTATTTCATCTAGCTGAGTTAGAGTTCTTTATAGAAAAAGCATCTTTAAGGATAGCCTTTCAGATTGACTTTATATTGTGCTTTCTGCTCTCTACACAACCAATATCAGTTTATCCTCATTCCTTTTGGCCAACTCAGAACATAAAGGCAGTGTTTTTAAGCTTTTTTAAAAGTTCATGCCAGCGACCAGGAAGACCTCCTATAGTTTTCTCATGAGTGAAAAAGTACTCTAATAACAGCAAGATCAATAAACAGTAGGCAGAATGGCCTTTTGTCTGATGCAGCCCTTACAATTTTAGCTTTGAGTAAATTGAGAAAGGAAGAGAAGATAAAGGACATGTATATTAGGTCAGCTTTCACTTTTGAAAATGTTTTCCTGTGAAGTAATATCTCTGGAATTAATGAGGTGGCTGAATGCCTCTGCTTGTTTTAGGAAAATGTATCAAAAGAAAGTTTTACAATATTTGGGCAACTTTTTAAAAAGTCTTGAGCCATCTATTTCTCTAGGAACATCCTAAATTCTAAGATGATAATTATTTAACAATTATTTAATGTTAAATATAATAAATACTTTAGTTTTAGGTCACCTATTAAACATTTCTTTACTATACATACACTTAATTGTACATGAAATGCCTTTTTTAATTGATATGTGTCATATGTTGATGCCTATCTAATAGAACTGAGAATAGTATTTTAAATTGGTATGGACTTTTAGAGTAGGTTATTATTATTATTATTTTTTGCGCTTATGACATATTGATGCTTAGGCCAGTGATTTATTTGAATGCTGAATACTAGTATAGGAATATAATCCCTCATTTTCCCTTATTAATATAATCCTTTAATAATCCCTTATTAATCCCTGTATTGCTCCTCTATGGGAAAATATAATCTTTATGTTTTCCAGAAATTGTCAAGGATGGACAACTTCAAAATAATTTTCTCGAATTTTGTTTTATTCATATGTAAAACAGATTCCTTTAAATTAGATTTTAAAAAAGGACTCTCCCCCAATTTGCCTTTAACTTCTAGCTTTAACAATTTTCTGTTAAATATATAGTTTCTTTATTAAATAAACTTTTGTTATTAAAAAATAAAAGCCTACTTAAATTATGATTATTTTTTAAAAAAAGAGGATCTGAGGTAACACACAAGAAATGTCTATTCTAATAGGTAATGGAAATACTATAGATTTATGAAAAAAAGCCAGCAGTCACCTGGTAAAGAAAATGTTCCCAAAAATCCATTATGATTACGATGAGGCATACTGGCATTATGAATAATTTCTGAATTATGAATAATAATATGGTTCATTTGAATGGTATTTAGCAGTTCAGTGTTTTTGAAAACAGCTCATTTAATCCTCACAACTCTGAGAGGTTGATGTTATTAGTTCCTTTCTTAAGATGAGGAAGCAGGAGCTCAGAGATGAATAAATCACTTACTTAAGGCACGAAGTGAATTTTGTTGCTGCTCAATACTTAGACTTGATGAGAGAATACTGATGCCACACTGAGGTAAATCAACTCTATCCATTTCTTTAGGTCAGAAGTTTCAAACTCATGTGAAGTACAGGGGACAAGCAGGCAGAGTTGATGACTGAGGTGGGCAGAAAGGGGACGATGGCTAACTGACAGCTGCTCTTCAGTTCCCAGTCACCTCCTCATGTTGAGAATGCCAGCCTTGTGAGGCTAGATCTACTAAGTAAAAAAAGCACTCACTGGAATTGGATCTTATTTGAAATCTCATATAAATGTGGGAAATAATAATAAATTAAAAACTCCCGCATGGACCAAGGAAAATGTATCTATGGACTGAATATAGCTTATTTTGTGCCCATTTGTGACCTCCACTTTAAGCCTCCATTAGGGAACTGTACCTAACACATCATTTAGTCTCTCTTTTAGAACTATTTTTACAGCATAGTGCTTTTGAAATACTGTGCTTTTGGCTAACATCAAGGTACATGAGGTACATGATAAGAAACTCATTCTTGCATTTATTGTAAGGTTATTTGAAAGACATTGTTCACTGCATTAGTCCTCATAGAAACCCAATAGGAAAAAAATTTCTGTCTGGACTCAGTGCTTCTCACGAAAAGCTTTGTTTTAGTCTTATGGACACTGTAAATCACGTAACCAAGCTTGCTTTTCCAGTTATCTTTTTTTCTAGAAGGTTCAGAACCAAATTTGTGGCCTGTAATAACAAAGTACTAAGGAAGTAAGGACACATTATTTGGGTGCTTATCTTATAGTGACTTTTATTTCATTTCCTGCTTTTATCTTTGTTCCACTTATTCTTGAAAATAATCTGGCATTGAATGCATTTTAATGTTGTTACATACATAGAACAGAGTATAAATTGTATATCTAGTAAAGGTTAGAATCTAAATTTAAACTCAAATCTTCAATTTATAGCCCAATCTCTTCTCCTTTATGACAATTTACTCATGTTTTCAAATTTTCTGAAACTAAAAGTAGTTGGATTGGAAGGGATGTGTAGTTCACTATTCCAGTACAGTGCAATTGCTTTTCCTTTTCAAAAAGCATGCTTCTTGGTGTACATATATCTGTGTGTGTATGCATACACACACATGGAATGCCATTAAGTTTAAAAAGAGGTCAAGGGTTTGCTTGAAATTTATAATCCGTTTACACAGTCACAGCAGGGCTGCACATATTTGTCTCTGAGTTTAATGAAAGTTAACATCTATCATTTTGAGGCTGTTTTAATTTATTTGGATAGAAATTGTGTTCATGGGAAATCTCTGAATTTGTGTGTGTGTGTATATATATTAGATCCAGTTATGTGTGCTCTGTTTGTCTGGAACCAGCGGTAAAGCTTAGGGTGAGACAAAATAACAATAGCAAAATCAGCTCAGGCCAAGGGCAAGTTGTGTAGCACATTCTGCTCACCTGCTATCCTGTGGGGTCACTTAAGATACCATATTTGCTCTCATGTACTTCTTCAATCTTAAAGTTTTTGAAAACTCACTGTGCAGCTTAAAAGAAGCACCAAAATTGCTCCTGCCTAGCTCATTATTGTATTATTAACTTATCATCCAAAAACCCATTCAGTTTCTTATTCTCCTTTACCTTTGGTCATTTAATTATATCTAAAGCCATAGGGATATGAAAGCTTTCCAGAGGTCATTCGTTTAGCCTTCTGCTACCAAGCTAGACCGAATTTTTCAGCATTTCCAGAACAGTAGATTTTATAACCACCTTTGGAAACACCTTTTGGCATTTAATCAGTTTTTGCCTTATACTTCACCTTCATTCCTTCAGCTGTATCTTGAGCACAGTTCTTTCTAAGTGAGAAAGAAGAAAAAATAGCAGTATCTCTAAAAACTTGTATGAGAATAACCTGAAGTGCTTTCTAAAAATGCAGATTCCTGGGACACTAGCTTCAGACGGATAGATTAGAAGAATTTTGAGTTAGATCAAGGACTCTATAATGTTCTCAAGCACTGGAGGTGGGTTGCTTCTTCATACTTCAAGAAGCACTATTCTCTACCTTCAACCAGGAAGCCTCAGACTTTCGAATAGTTTCCTCACAGTCTTACTGATTTGTGATCAAACTTTTGAAATTTTGTCAATCTGATAAGTGAAAAAGTTTTCTAAGGATATTTCTATTTTAATTTTCTGTGATTTTAAGTACCTTGAGTATCTTTTTCATATATTTGAGAGACATTATATCTATGTGAAATCTGTTTATAACTTTTGGCCATTATTATATTGAATTCTTTTCCTTATCAGTTTCTAAGAAGCTTTTAGGGAGGTTATTCTTTAACTCCAATAAGATTTAAAAATTATTTTTGTTTTTTTTTTCAGTTTTCTTTTGACTTTGCTTATAATTTTTATTGCCAAAAACTGAAAAAAAAATTTTTTATAATTAAATTTATCAATCTTATGTCGTGGATTCTGGATTTTGAGTTATTGATAAAAAGATCTTAGAATAGAATTCTCTCATGTCTTGTTACTTTTATTACTTCATTTAAAAAAATATTTACAACTTTGTTCCATTTGTAATTTATCCTAGTGTGAGATGGGAATTACATATTTATTATTCCAGATGGCTACTGAATTGTCTCAACATGATTTCATTTTTCCATTAGTCTATTTTCCCCAATGGCATGAGACTCCATCTTTATCACATAGTGAATTACCATGAACATTTGGGTCTACTTCCAGATTTCCTATTCTGCATCATGGATTTCTTAATGTGACACTAATAACACTGATTTGATTATTGATATTTAATAAAATGTTTTAATATCAGTCATAATAATCCCCCTTTGATTTTTTCCCTAATTTTGTCTTGACTACTTGATTATTTTTCTATGTGAACTTTAAGATCAGCTCATCTAATTAAAAAAAGTTAATATTGGGGATTATGTTAAATTTTTATAGTAGTTTAAGGAACATTAAGATTATGATATTGAGTCTTCCTTCTCAATAACATGGTATATCTTTCAATCTGTTCATGTCTTTTGTGTCTTTTAGTAGCATTTTAAAATTTTCTATGTAAATAGTCTTGTGCCTTTCTGACATTCAGTGATTGGTATTTTATCTTTTCAATGCTGTTACATATGGGATCTCTTATTCCATTCTGTTTTCTTACTTACGAAAAATTATATTTCCTAATATGCTGTGAATATTATTGTCGCCTATTAAATTTTAAATTATAATAACTCCATTTTTACATTTGCAGAACTTCTATTTATTATTAAAGCTCACTGGAGCTTTCTTCATAGTGTTCTGGTTTTTCATTATAGTTCCCATTTATTCTTTCAGCTTCTTAATAATTCTAAAAAGTTTATAGTTTTTTTTAGCTCTCAGGTTCTCACTTTACCTGTTTTGAGACTCTTTTCTGTCCCCCATGGCACTGCTTTTCATTAGGTGTTTAAAAAATCTTGCCGTGAATTCCTCTTCTGCTGGGCTACTTTCCCCTCATAGGAGACTCTTGAGAAAATATTCCTAGAATGGTTTTCTGGATACTTCTTCCAGAGCCTTAACATTTTCAATGGTTGTGGGGAGGTCTGTATCTTAATTTATTGTCTTCAGGACAACTTACCTTATGATTAGTGTAGCTTGAGACTCTCCATGCTTGGGGTTTGATGTCTCCTGAGTTTATTTTTATCCCTCATTGGAACCCTGGACAGATGGCAGACTTTCTTGCTCTTCCCCCAGATTTTTCAAATTCTTTTTTTCATAGAAGCAACAGCTCTTCAACACTATGCATTATGTGGGGGGCTTCCATTTCAGCCCCTCTCCTTACCACAGGAGGAGCCCAATCTTCTGTTCTTGTGGAAGTGTTAACACTCCATGCTCTCATGTGCCTTCTTTAAGGACTCTTAGAACTGATAAGGCAAGACGGTCCAAACAAAATTTAAGTTGGATAAGAATATAACATTGGGAAATATCAGAAAAATATAATCATGTGAACGTGGAGAAATTTCTTCCCATTCTTTTAGGAAAACATTGGAGAGATAGACTACAGTGATATTTTTTTTTCCTCCCAAATAAATGTTTTTTGTCAATTTTTGCCCTTGCTTTAAGTAAAAGTTGATAAGGTCTGCATTTTCTTCTTTCACCTTCATTTCTTTTTATGTCAAAAGTTAATTATCCCGTCTGTGTAATTATTACTAGCACACAGAGTCTTGGGACCTGCAAGAGGTTCAGAATTACATATGGGCTTTTAGCAATTTACGCAGTATGGGCTTTAAGCCAATTTGAGAAACACTGAAAGCCATTATCATCTATCTGTAAAATGCCTTGCCCTGTGTTTGCTGCCCTCAGAACAGTGGATTACAGGAAAGCCACAAAATACCGGTGAAATAATTGGGCATGCTGTTCTGGGTATTTTGTATATTCCCATTCTCTAGCTGTAAGTCCATTGTGTGCTTATTGGCTTTTCCTTTTGGGAAGTCAGGCAAGTTTTTATTAGGAAGAGAATCACTATTCTATTCCAACTGCCTATTCTCTTTAGAATATTTCTTTGCAATAATCTATTTTTCTCAGCAGATGATTTGATTTTATTCCAAATCCATGAGTGCCACATCCTTATTGGCTGGGCCAGTCATTTCTGAGTGATATTAAGGTTCTTGTTTTTCTTTCTTTTCTTTGAGTCTAGTGATTAAGGGACTGGATTTCATACAATTGGCTTTCTTCGATATTCTTTCTCTTCTTTCTCTACTCTACCATAATCTTGGTATTTCTTTTCTCTCTCTCTCTTCTCTACACTCTCAGGAAGTATTATCATCCAAGCCTTTGGAAATCTCTCTCTTTTTTTGGCCTTTTACAGTCTTTGGGAGAATGTTTCTATCTTTATGTGAATTACTGTTTGGTTATGAAGAAAAACCTTTTAAATTATTTATTTCTTTGCAATGATGCAAGATTACATCATCTTTTCACAAGGTAAAAAACAACTGCAATATGCCTTCTTAGAAAATAAACAGCATCTCATACCAATCAACAAAGCACCGCAGGAAATCTCTAATTCATGAATGACTGGAATAATGAGAGCAGGCTGGGATTTTGTTCCATCCCCAGACTTCATCATTCTGTACTGTATACTCAACTGTACACTGGCTGCAGATCCTAAGAATGAACCATGCACTCGTGTTGTTACATGGAAAGGAACACAGAAGTTACAAAAGAACACGTACTCCTCAGGGATGCTTTGCCTAGAGCGTGTGAGCCAATTTTGTGGTTAGACCTAGGGTGAAATGAGATTTGCCACCGGACCCAGAAAACAGCCTTTGGTGTTCCTAAAGCCATACTTTTCCCTCAAGACGATAGAATCCCACTTAGAATAGGGCCTCAGATACAGAGGAATGGTAAGAAATGAGAAAGTCCTTCTCTTTAATGATAGGGCTTTCATTTGCACCACACACTGACTGCAGTAGCAATTTTGTGGGGCACTGAAGACTCACAAGGGATATATATTTGAGAGAGAATATGATGAAGATGGTGAAGCGGTGCCTCATGGCTCCCTGGGCTGCCTGCACTGATGTGCTGATTTAATTCATGGATATGCTGAAAAGATACTTCTCTGCTCAGAGCACAACTTCTGGAGAGAAGCACCCTTGCAGGTGATAAGGATGAGGAGCTGACTATTTGAACCAAGAAGAGCATTTATTCCCTACTGGAAATTTTCTAAACGTTTGATAATTGTAATGATGAGGTTGGGCTTGAAGCAGAGTTCTCTTTTCCCTGGCTGACTGGGTAAAATGGCCTGTTTGGTAGATGCGAGCATCACAAGTGTGCATTTGCTGACACAGTCAGACCACATGATATTTTAGGAGAGGTGAGCACTCTCTTGACTGGGGGATGGCAGATAATTGTCTACATGTAGGGGCAGCTAAGCATTCCAAACCACTTGCTCCATCCCCTTTCTCTTTCAGAGAACTGCGGGATAATTTGCTCTAGGTAACTTCTATCATATTGGCATAGACAGGGACTATAGTAAAATTGTGATTTTCATATGCTACCTTTCCTAAGGAAATTCTAGTTTTATATAATGAATGTAACTGTAGCAACCTGGCAATCTAAATCCTTTTAATTTTTCTTAATGCTCCAATAATAGGCATTCAAACAGCTGTGGTTCCATTCTTTGTTAGGTTTTCTGCTTCATTCAAATAGAATCTACTTTCAATGCACTTGGTTATGAAGAAATAATGCTATTATTTCTAGGGCAAAATGTTTAGGAATTGACTGGTATATGAAAGATATATGAATACTTTTGGTATGGAAGCTCTTTGTTTTAGGAAAGGAGTTTTGGTTTTCAAGAATTAGATACACTATTAAAATGCTTGTAAATTGCTATGAATTACTAGGTGAACTACCTTATCACCAATTTAGCTTAATTCAGCTAGATTTTTAGAAACTAAAAATATTTCACATTTTGGGTGTAGCTATTTGTGAAACTTACTGGCCCTGAGTGTGACATTTTCCCCTCTACTTACTAGTTTGTCTATGATGCAGAGCCTTTAAATCAAGGGCATAAAAAATCCTTTAGGAACAACAATGAAAACAAAATAAAAATGGAATTCAGTTTATAAAAGCGTTCTAAATCACTCATACACTTTGAACCTGTGTTTCCACCCATCTTTTCACCAGTGTGACCAGTACGTCCAGCCATTGAACAGATCTTTACTTAGCACTCAGTGCTAAGCTCTGGTAAGAATATAGACTTTACTCAAACCTACATTTACTTTCCTGATGTGACCTTACCACCAAATAATCCTGTGGTTTTTCATATCGCTGGTAATGAGAACTTCAGAAAATTTCTTTCTGCAAACTTCTTTTTCTCTCCTTTGTAGGAACCCCACTTCCTCTGTAGTGTGGTTTTGGGTGGCATAAATGAGGAAGGAAATAGACTATCAGAATTCATTCTGTGTGTGTGTGGGGGGGGCATTGGCAGGTGAGGCACTGACATAACTTAAGCTTCTTTGAGTATTGCAGCACAGGTTCTTCAGAATTCTCAGTTTCTATATTTTGGGAACATTCTTTGTAAAGTAGAACCACATTTACTTTACTTCATAAATTTAGAGTTCTATTGAAATAGAATGACAGGTAAGGGTATATAATTTAGAATTATGTATTACTGTGTTCAAATTTGGGCTCACCAGTTATAATCTATGTGTCTTCAAACAAATTACATAATTTCACTGAGCTGTTTTCTCATCGTAAAAATGAGGCTGACACTACTAGCAAACACATAGCATTGTTCTGAAGATTAAATTGAGTATTAAATGTGTACAATCTGTCACATAGTAGATCCCTTTTTTGGTTTTATAATATAATAAATCCCCAGGAAACTAGTATATCTGTTCTAAATTCTGCATTTAATCCTTGGCATCTCAACAACAGCAAGATGTTAAATTGGCGAAAATGAAGGGAATTTAAAAAGAAAGGCAATTGAAACAATTGATGTCGATAGTAAGATTTATTTATATAGGCAGTATGGATAAATATATTTTGTATAAACCACGTGGAAAACATACTTTTGCAAACAATGCAAATATAAAAGCATTTTAATTTAATTTATAATAATGATCATGTTTTTCCTCAAGGATTTTTATGTCTTCACCCATATTTTCATTAAGTTTTCAAAGTCATATGAGGAAAGTATTATCTCTAAATTGTATATGGAAGGAAAAAAGATGCATAGAGATAATTTGATCTGAGCAAAATCACACAGTAGATGAAATTCAGAGACATGTGTTGGCTCTGTCCAAGTCTTCAGTGATTTGGTCCAGGATCCTGAATATACAGGGTCACTAGTAGCTGTTCAGGAATGTAACACATGCCAACTTGGCTCTTCTTCTCAGAATCTATCAAAGATGAGGAATTAATCAACCAGTGACCTGCCACTGTTACTGTCCCCATGTCGGGCTTAACCTCTATGCTCAGTAACTATAATCTACCTTTGTCCCATCCCTTTCGTCAGACTCATCTCCAAATGAAAACTCTGGTTAAATCCAAATCTCTTAACTTCTCCAGACTAGCACTTATATAGCTTATAATGAGTCTCTCTTTAAATTTATGACCTTGAACCTCAATCGGGCTCTGAATGCCCACTGACAATCATGCTAAACTTTACTAATCCATTCACTCTTCTCTACTTGACAGCTGTTTTATTTTTTTTTTTGTCTTCCCCTAGCTTCAACACCTTTATACCCACTTTAATTTTCACTGAGAAAATTGGAACATTGGAAGAGAATTGCCATAGACAGCCTCTTATAACATCTACTTTTAAAGCCTTCCAGTGTTTGTACCTACGTACTTTGCCATCCTAGCCGTGACTACAGGAGAGTGTCTGTACCCCTATCTGAGCCACCAGGTCTCATCTTCTCTCATCTATTAAAGGATATTCCTCCAGAAATTCTCTTTGACATTATTAGGTTTTCTTTTATTGGTTTATTGGGTCATTGCCACCAGCATTCAAATATGGCGACTCTTAACCTTGCCAAAAACAAAAACAAAAAAACAAAAAAGCAAAAAACAAATCTTGGACTTCACTTCTTCTACTGCCATTGCCATTTCTTTGCAGCAAACCTCATTAAAGCACAGTTGTCTAAAACTCAGTTTCCAATTTTTCTCCTCCCACTTCTTTTCAGTATTGCTTTTATCTCCATTATTGTTTCCAAATTGCTCTTTTCTGGATCACTTGTCTTCCATATTGCTAAATACAGTGGTCAATTTTTAGTTCTCATCTTAATTACGCAGCATTGGATGCATCGATCTCTCTCTCTTTTTTTTTTTAATAAACTTTTGCTAGCTTCCAGGACACCATGTTGTCTGTTTTTGTTGTTGTTTGTTTGTTTTTGTTTGTTTTTCTGTATCAAGGCTGTTCCTTCTCAGATGCCTTTGTTGATTCTTTTACCATTGAGCTGTCACTACGGTAACTCTGAGTGATCCTCAGTTCTCTTTGCTGATGCAATAAAGAATTACAGATCAGCAAGATTTAGAATAAGTAAGATTTATTGAAGTATGTTTCAAGAGAGAAATGGGCTATGCTAAAGAGGGCTGTAGCCACTTGGAAATAAAAGGTATAATTAAAGTATGCCCCAAAGGAGGGGTGGGTTACAGCAAAGAGGGTTGTATGTAACTTTGTGGAAAGGGGGAGGTCTGTATTATATTAGGGCCATGATGGGAGGTTACAAGGGTGGTGCTAGATGATTAGCATCTGAGGTCATTTTGATTGACATTTGGCTGTTATATAACCCTTTGCCTAATGAACATGCAGTTACAGAGAATTTAGGGAGGTCCTAAGGGAGGTCTTTGGGAGGGGCTTTCATTCCTTTGTTCCCTCCGTCACTCATGTCTGCCTAACCACCTAACAGTTCCTCCTTATCTTCCACACTTAACACTGGCATGGCCAGTCAGAGTCCTTGGATGCCTCCTCTATCTGCGTTCGCTCCATCTGTGATCTCATGCAATCTTATGGCTTAAATGAACAAACAAAAAATAACTCCCAAATTTATGCCATCCTATTAGACCTCTCTTACTAACTATAAAATGATATTTTGACTGCTTAATTGTTTTCTGCTTAGATGTCTACTAGATATTTCAAATTTAACTTACCTAAAACTGAGTTTCTGGTTCACCTCTTTAAAAACCCTTTTTTCCTCATTTTAGGTGATAGCCAATTCATGTTTCCAGTTGTTCACTCCCAGACCGAAAGAGTCATCTTTCACTCTTCCTTCTCTCATACTCCATATACAGTTTATCCGAAAATACTTTTAGTTTTTCCTGCAGTGTATCTCTGGAATCTGACCACTTCTCATCACCTTTACTTCTCCCACTGGTGCCAGGCGCCATTGCCTTCCACCTTAATTACTATAATGACCTTGTAAGGTGGGCTTCCTGCTAATGCCTTTATTTCTTTGACTACTCTGCCACTGTTTTACTGGTTACACATGGCTCTCAGAGTGAACTTTTTTTGTGTTATGCTATGTCATTTCTCAAAATGCAGTGATAGATCCCACTTGTGATAAAACCCCGTCCTTACACTGTCCTATAAATCCCTTCACAGTCTGACCCCATCTCTCTATCCTAACTTTACCTTATGTCTACTCTACTGTGGCAATACAGGCTTCCTTGCTTCTTCAAACATGTCGAGCAGGGATTTTGTATATCTCTTGGGAACTTTCTTCCCCCAGATGTGCACATGGCTAACCACTTCACTTCATTTAAATCTTTGCTAACATATTCACTTCTCAATGGGGTCTAATTTAACAGTCCTATTTATATTGCCAACTGTGCCACCCCCACATTCCTGATATTTTTCTATCCTATCACCTCCTCATATAGAATGTATAATTTGCTTATTTATTATATCTGTGGTTTCTGGTCTCCTTCCTGCCAGAATGTAAGCTCCCCGAGGGCAGGAATCTTCTTTTGGTTTGTCTACTGATGTATCCTGAGTGCCTAAAATTGTACCAGGCAAAAAGTAGTTGCTCAAAACACATTTGTTGAATGAAAAATGGTTTTATAAACCCTGCTTCCCTAGGGATGCACTTATAGATAGGGGTGACACTGGGGTATTTTGGGACTTGTAGTTATTTATTCCTGGGCTGAGGTGATTCTTTTTGGAGAGAGAGTAAGTATACTTGCTGGGGGACATTTGGGGTGTCATGAACCAGTATGAATTTCATTTGGAGAACCACAAAATTCTTTCTAAGATTTTACAAAAGTATCCCACATGCTTTGCACCTTATCTGGTATATTAACTTATAAGGAGAAGACCTCCAGACTTTATCTAGATCTTGTGTTCTTGTAAGGTGACACGAGTTCTAGAATATACTTATTGGAGAGCAGGAAAACCATGTGGGTCCCTTTGTGACCATCTCCCTGGACCTCATGGCCACGAGGTTTATATACTGTGCATTGGAAATATTTTAGGTTATGTAATGATTGTTAAACAGTTCATGTTGCGGTGGAAATAAAATGAAGTAAGGTAGATGTAGATAAAAAAAAAAAAAGATAGAAGTAGAATCAGGTCTGATCCTGTACTTAACACCTCCTTGCTTCTTTTTTTCCCACCATAAGTCATTTTGAGGCTCAAATGAGATAGTACGTGTAAAGCCCCCAGCCCAGAGCAGGGACAGGGCAGGTCCCTAAGGGTGAATTTTCTCTTTCTGGGAAAGAATTCATAGGATTTCCTGGGTATTTAAGAGGAATTTAACTTGCCTCAATATATGAATGCACATTAAAGAGATTAATTTATGAACTGGAAGAAATAGAACAAAGGGCTTCTGCTTCTCTTATATTATTCTGAATGCCTCAGATTTATAGTAGAAATCACAAGACTATAGCAGCTTTCCAGGGATTATGAATGAAAAGACTAGAAGTCATCAATTCTGGAGATGAGAAGAACTCACTAGCCATTTAAACTTCCACCAAGAATATGTGGCTGTGAATATTTATTGAGAACCTACTGTGAACAGGCATTAGGTGTTTTGTAGAACTGAACACAGGAGAGATGGGACTTGTGCGTTCCAGAACTATTAATTGTTCATATGCTTTTATAGCAAAATATTTCTATCAAGACTACTGAAAAGCTTCTGAGGAACTTTCTGAGATTGTTAGGTACACTTCAGCGGATGCTGTTAGGAAGCTTTTAGAGGAGTTGTGCAAATGCATGGTCAGCTTAAAGCTGTTAAACATATTAATTGATGCTAGTTATTCTTGTGTGATAGCCATAGTTTTGGCTGAGAATGACTGAACCACATGTACTTCCTTCAGGTGCAACTTTAGTTTTCATTTGAGAAAGTGTGTAAGAGATCCAGGATAAGAAAACAAAAAACAAAACAACAAAACCTTAGGAATGATAAGAAATTTAATTCCTATGTAGTCCTATAAAAATCACCTACCCATTTAGTGCTGCAATTAATTCATCTGTGAAATAGAAATAGTAACAACGAGAATAAGAATTATTTTTCTAGAACTTCTAATCGAAGTTCTCCCAAATTGAAGTGGGCTGAAATTGACTATGGAATTACAATGCAATTTAACGACTGAGGAAGCTCAATTTCATTAGAAGGCTAAGTATAGATTGAGCTAGTGCTTGTTCCTATTTCTCTGAAGTTGCTCCTGCTCACACTAGGAAGTTAACACTTCAGTAACAAGCGTGAGTAATATCAGGTTTGAATTGAGTTTGTCTGATCTTCTAAACTGAGTTATTTTCAGCTTTTTAGAAAAATATACAAATGCTATACTTCTAATGATGCAAAACCAGTTTGAAGCTCAAATGAGATAGTACGATAGACTATTGGAATGATTTAAATTTATTTTCAAGTAATTGGAATTAAAAAACTAATGATTTCTAAATATTAAGTGGGCTGGCATAAATGATGACTTTAAGATATGCTTTTTAAAAACATAGCAATAATTAAGTTATGTATGTAATTTGTAATGTCCTCATCAACAACTAAGTGAAAAAGACAAAATTGAAAGTATAATATGATCTCAATTATGCAAACATTTTTATATACCTCACATTTTCTTCATAAAGATGTGTAGGAATATTGGAAGTAAACATAGCCAATGTTAGCAGTGGTCATCTCTAGGTGATAGTATTATTGGTGTTCTTTTCTATTTTATTCTTTGTATTTTCAGTGCTTTCCAGGTTCCAGTGAAAATCTATTAGTCTTATAGTAGTAGAAAAAGCCATTGAAATTGTGCTTAAAGGTACTTTGCACAGGGCAGGAACATAGTATAGTAAATGCTGAATAAATGGGTCCATCAGGAAAACTGACAAGCTTTAACAACTCTCTGGAAGCTTTGTTCATCTTTCTTTTAGGATGATAGTAAAATGTCACATCATGAAAGTTTTATTGCAAAATAAATGATGGCGTATTATAAGTACTGTAAATAATAAGCATGGGCTAATCAAGTCCCTTCTGTGATGAGACAGCTCTAATCACTTCTAATTTCATGCTTTCACTTACTGTACTTGCTCATTCTTAAATTTGTAATCTTCAGTGTTCTCTCAGTCATTAGTATAAATTAACAGTGTTGTACTATATGCAAATCAGTTGGCTGAAAAAGTCAGTTATGTGGAAAATACTGTAAAGAAACTTTTTCAACTCAATTAAATAATTTTGGTGTGATACCCCAAGCTTTAAGAAAAAAGTGATTGACTAAAGCAGTTAAAAACCTTTGGGTTCAATCTGGAAAACCTTACCCAGACAAAATTTGCACTTTCTTCAGCACTAATCTTGTGCACCCAAGAGTATCAGGATAAACCCAGAGATGAAACCCTAGGTGGACAAAAGAAGAGGGATATGGGGTAATATTTATTGAATTCTATGTGCACCGTCATTATTTTTATCCTGAAAGTGACAATGGAATCGAAATATAAAATGCAATTAAAGATATTTTCTTCTGTGTCTGTCAAACTATAGTCTGCAGATGTGTATTCTTCCCAGATGGTTCATTTTTTTACAAATGGAGGTTTATGATAAAATGATTTAGGGAATTTATACGAAGTATATATCTCTACTGAAGAGTCAAAAAGAGCATTAAGACATTAAAGATCTGAAAACTTGTGTAGCAAAGAAATATCTTTAAATTTGTTTAATCCAGTGGTTAATTCCTTTTGAAAATAGAACTCCAATTTATTTTATTTTATTTATTTTTACCTAACACTTACTAACGCCCCTTGGAACAGTCATTCTGTGGAACATACTCAAAGATCAAAAAGCACTAAAGCAATATTCTGTACTGGACTTGTTGGATGTGATACATATCTAATTTGGAGGCCAATTCTATGGCTATCATATGGCCTCTTTGTCTATAGAGTAACTAGTGTTGCAAATATATGCTAATACAGTCTTTTCTTCCTGGGAAAAAATATAGTGACTTGGTAGCTGCTAAGAACCACTTAGGTCCAGGTACATCTGATAAAAGACTTGTTTAGAATTTTTTTATTTTTTTTAACAAATGATGTCTTTACAAATAATTCAATTGCACAGCATATATAAAATATGTTTTTATAGTTTGAAAAGGCACACACTAACACAAAGTACAGTTTTTACTACCTTCGCACCCTTATCTCCACCTTCCACACTGATAATCACTATTTTGAGCCATAAATGTGAATAAGTTTTGATTTTCTGTCCCACAAAATGGAAGTCCTATTTAGGTCTGTTGATCAGCTTTCCTCTTATTCTTCCTTAAGGTTC
This sequence comes from Pteropus medius, assembly GCF_902729225.1. NCBI lineage: Eukaryota > Metazoa > Chordata > Mammalia > Chiroptera > Pteropodidae > Pteropus > Pteropus medius. The sequence continues at coordinate 18,301,616 of NW_024347791.1, read as the reverse complement.
TGACAAATTCCTTCTGCAAAGACCTTCGTGTTCAATCTGTACATGTAGAAAACAAAATTAAATCTCTCTCCTAAGTTCGCCTCTTTAAAAGGTCACCAAATTGTAGTTTGGAGTCATATCTCAGGGCTGTAGGTGTCTTGTTGAAAGCTTGGCTTGATATGTTTGCTGTTTAATCTTATAAGGCATATCTATGTGTGGCTTTCCTTGACACTAAACAGACTAAATAAATACTAGAAAATACAGCAAACTATGAAATAGGATTACTTGAAAGTAAAAAAAAAAAAGATATTGGGAAGATATTGAACTAGAAGTGGAATTCTTATTTTAACTGTTACCTTTAGCATAATTTGTACATTAAGACTCTAATGTCATGATAATCTTTATTAGTTCTTTCCACCAAACAAAATCAGAAGTTTGTACTTGACAGGAGAAAAAGATTGGCAGAATGTCTTGTTTTACCCCTTTTTTTACCACTAATATTTTTAATTTTTAGAGTTAAATTAATGTTAAATTAACAACATTTATGTTATCTCTAAAGAAAAAATATTTACACATTGCATTTCTTGAGGGCAGTTGGTAGGAGTCTTTTATGTGTTCAGTAGTGTCTCTGATCCAACAACTTAAATTCACACTCTATTTACTTTTTAAATAAAATTTGTGTGTGAACTGTTGCCTATTATTTGCTTTTAGTGTTAATATGCTTCGCCTCCCTCCCAGGCATTTCATCTGTCTTTGATAATTATTCTTTCACTCTGGAATTTTTTTAAAGGTAAGTTAATTCTTTCTTTTTTGTCATGCTTGTGTTCAGCATGATTTTTCTGGTTTTAGGTGACTTGGGAATCAACTCCGTAGTGATTACTCTAGGGAATTGGGTAAAGTATTTGAAATTGACAATGCATTAAGGAATACATCTCAATCAAAACCAAGTATCTGAGATTTAGGGAAGGACTATATGTCGTAAAATAGGTAGCAGAAAGTTGCTTTACGTCCTCTGTAGCCTAATAAATCATAACTGAGACATGAATCTTATTTTCTTAGTCTAAAAATTTGCCTTCATCCTCCCACTTGACCTTTAAATAACTGAGGAATATTTTCAGTTACCAAATAGATTTTCAGAAAAATAAAAATAAAACTGGGGTAAAACTCTTCACTTAAAAAAAATTAGAAACACTTACATTCGGAGATGAAAAGGTATTCTTTTGCTATCTGTCTAGATCTGTGGTTCACAATGGGCAATTTCCTCTCCACTCCCATAGGACATTTGGTAATGTCTGGAGACATTTTGGTTGTTACGTGTGAGGGAGGTGGTAATGGCATCTGATGCTGCTAAACATCCTACAACACACAGGACAGCCCCTCACAACAAGAATTATCTGGCCCCAAATGTCAATAATGCTGAGATTGATGTAGATTAGTGGTTGTCAGAGTGTAGTCTCCAGACCAGCAGCTTCAGCATCACCTGGGAACTTGTTAGACATATACACTCTGGAGCCTCACCGTGGACCTGGTAATTAGAATGGGGCCCAGCATTGGTGCTTAACAAGCACTCCAGGTGATTCTGATGCATTATTTTCAATCTTCTTTTTCAGCGATTTTGGAAAATATGAATTCTTGCTCTTTACTCAAACTTTTCCTTTGGTAAGTAGCTAATGTTTGAAATCAAGCTCTTTAACAAATTCCAACTTCTACCCACAAGAACCTTCTTTATAGTGGCCTCTCTCCACTTCTCTGATCCAAAGAAATCTTATTGCCAGGAATAATATGTGTCTTCTCTCCTCTTGTATTGTTCTAAAATACTGGCAGTAGCCAACCCTTTGCTTTGGTCTACCGTAACTAGTCTACCTTACACATTTGTATAAAGCTTCAGCTTGTTCTCCAATGAGTCAGCACTTGTAAGTGGAGATTTATGCATTTGCTTGGTCTGTTGCCTCAAAGGGCTTTTGAGGCTAGCACTCTGAATTCTCTCTAGCTATGAATCTGTTAGAGCCATTATACTCTGGAGTCTGGGGTAGTATCCCTGTTCTTAGTCTGTCCTCTTACATCTGCAAATCTCTTACGCTTGAGTTTAGCTCAAATTAAAATCTGCACTTTAAAAAAATGACTCACATGCGTATCTCAAGTGATGATGACTTAACATGGTTTCTTCATATATGGAAAAGTGCACCACATATTCTTTCCTGACTGGAGTGCAAGAAAGGGAACTCTAGAATTGTGAGACCAGGAGCTGAATTTTATAACTGATAGCTTTTGGTAACTTTAAGAGGACCTTTAGTTGCTAACAAATACTAGTTAGGCATTTGGTTTGTAAACCCATTCTTCCTCCATCACGCGTTTAAATTCTTATTTCAATGAAGGGGAAAACAGCTTCTGTATGAGCTTTTACGATGGAATGGAGGAATGCCAATCTTATAATTAAGAACTCAGTCTTCATTATTAGCCTGAAAATCATATAGTAAGATAACTCTAGCAGACATGGCCAAATGTTCTTATTGAATTAATTTGGAAATATATTATTTATCTGTTGTGGCCTGCTATTACAGCTGACAATTTTGTTTCTCTTTAGCTCTCTTAAGGGTTTCTGGCAAGTGGCGCTGCCAAAGGGGTTGAAAATCTGAACACAAAGCAATTATCGCAAATCTAGAGGTGAACAATGTAACCACCTGTAGTTTTCTTCTTGAAGCGCCCCCTTCACTTCTGTGAGAGTTGGAGACATATACTAAGTTAGTATGAAAAATATTTTACATTATGTTGTTAGGAAATGACACCCAATCATAAGGCTTTTTGACTAATGGTCACAGAGCCGTAATGAAGAAAACACACATGCGCTGCACTCATGCACACACACACATGCACGCACGCACATACCAAATTGAAAGTGAAGTTGTGTTCTGACCTGCAGCACATTGTCTTCCCATGTCCTTCAGTGTCATTCTTCCAGAACAGAGAAATGAGCATGCTCTTCATGGGCCTAGACTCTGTTGCTTTTCTTAGTGTCAAACAAAGACCAAGGGTATGAATTTGTCTGTTTTTAAATCTGGTTTATTAATGTAAATTAGGATAGTCTCTCTTTCTCTCTCAAAGGAGGCAGTTGGTTTCTGTATGGTGTGTGTGTGTGTGTGTGTGTGTTTTTCTCCTGACATAGTACTAGTGTGGCTTCTCATGCTTTAGGATAGCAAAACCTGTTTCTGTTCTTTAAAAAGTAGTTGAAGTCAACAGGTTTCTTAAAGATGATCAATAAAATACATGCAGACAGTTTTCTTTAGAACAATTATCACTGGCCAAACAAGCAATTTAGTGATGATATTAGTCCAGGAAACTTGTGTGTATCTATATTTGGGGAGAAAATGGTTTTTAATTGCCTAAATTTATGGTTTTGGGGAAAGGGATTAGGGTGGATTGTAATAGTCCTTGTTGAGGGTCTGTGTGTGTCCTTGAGGGCAATAGACAATCTGAGGGATAATATGGAATAGAGGAAGGAAACGGTATTTTAGAGCAAGAAATAGTGGATCAATGGTGTGAATTCTTTAGGCACTTATCAAAAGCTTTAAAAGTCAGGCTTCCCCTTTTGGAACCCCTGTCTTGAACATTTTATTGTCAATAGTCATCAATCATTTCTTAATTCAAATGCTAATTACTTTCCAAATAGGCACTCTTGGAAGAGCTGCCTCTGCCACCATTTTGCTTATCAGAGAATTCATGATTCTGTTTTCATCTGTACAGGAAAATATAAAATACATTAATGTACCAATGTAAAAGTTAGCTGCCACACATAAAACCACTAGAAAGAACTAAGAGGGATATGGGGCACATCTCTTGCTTTGCTAATATGATATTACACAGTGCTTGTTATATTGTAAGAACTAAATAGTTCCTATCTTGAATGAATGAGTTTGCAAGCAAACATGAATCTGGGCTCCATGAGGAATGCTAAAATGTTAAAGAAGGCTCAAAACAGGCCTCTCCAACATATGCTACTTTGGTAAATGGATCAATTAGAGCTTAAAGTGCTCTAGACCCTGTGGGCCCAAGAGAAACTGTTACCTCTTCCTTAAAGAATTTAAATTGGAGCCCTTGTTGATAAGAGCTATTACCAGAAAAAAACTTTTCATGACCTATCCACAGGGCAGGGCAAACATCTAATTACTGAACTTTTGTTCTTATCCTTGGAATTGTTAGGTAGCTAGTCAATCATGAGAGACAGGAGAACAAAGGAATGGAAGTTCAACCCAGAGATCACCCCAATAACACTCCATTGGTAGTTAAAGAATCCCTCCTGTATCTAGAACACAAAGGACTGGAGGGCTATAACCTATAGCTGGTTTAATCAGACCACAGATGCTTGTGCAGAAGGTACTACCCTAACCTGCCCACAATTTCAGCCTCATTAAACCATCATTATACCATGTTTATTCCCAGAAGTTCATGAATCTAATTATAACAGATTGAATTCTGGGTAAGCACGTGGCACTGGTAGGCAGTGTTATATAGCAACCAAATGTCAGTCAAAATAACCTCATGTGCCAGTCAACTGGGAATGCCTTTGTAATCACTCATCAAAGCCCCAATATAATACAGACCTTCCCACTTCTGCGATGTTACAGCCCTCTTTGCTGAGAACCCACTCCTCCCTTAGAGCATACTCTATCTTTTATCTTTTCACCACCCAAATTCCACAAGGCTACAGCCTTTCTTAGCTGGCCCATCTCCTTCTAAAATGCACTTTAATAAATCTTACATTTTCTAAATCTCACTGACCTGTGATTCCTTGCCGCGTCAGCGGGGAAGAACTGAGGAAAAATGAGAATTGTACTTCTGCGTCCTTATCCTCTCCATGCTGCTGGGGCGATGATGGAGTTCAGATCAGAATGATCTTCCTCTCCTCTGAAGCCCCAAGGCACCTTACCTCATTTTTAGTTCAAAATGTCTTATATACTCATTTTCCCTTTCTGTGAACCTTTCAGATTTGTGTGGTCTTTGACTCTCTCATGAATGTGGGGTTCCCATATGTACATATGTAATTCGATTTGTTATTTTTTTCTTGTTCCCCAATCTGTCTCATGTAGCTTTAATTATTAGACCAGCTGAAAGAATCCAGGAGAGCTGAGGAAAAATTGTTCCTTTCCCATGTTACCAAGAGCCAATAGGGGGACAAAGGTGCTTTTACTGGACTTTAATCATTCTTTTTTCATATAATGAAATTATACATAATTTACTTCAGGTACCATATGAAAAGAGAATTTTACAGTTGTTTTATTCATTTGAGTTATTCATCCCAAACTGAACAGCCCAGTTCAAACTAATGTGTCTCTGCTCCCAGCAATAGGCTTATGTAAAATTAGATGAGCTCTAGACTGTTGCTTAAAGAGGAAGAGGGGCAGTTACCAAGTTTAGATGCTGAAAATGCTAGTGGGGGCAGATTTCAACTCAATATCTGGGGTAGAGGGTGGGAAAAGGTAGAATAAAAGCTACATCTTGATCGCCAAGAGAGCTGCTAAGGGTGGGGATAAATGTTACCAAACCTTCTAAAGTCTGGATTGCTACATTTATATCTCTCTTTTGAGAAGTTTCTTTCCCATTAGACTAGACGTTAGACTAGACTGGTCTCTTCATCATTGTTTCCAAAACCAAACACCTTCATCTAGTAGTTGATAGACATTTAGATTGTCTTTCTAAATCGACTGACCTATTTCCTCATAAACTAGATACCTTGATAAATAGATGACTTGGCAAAATATAAGACTGGGTTTTTCAAAAGCCTGCCAGATTAATTTATCAGGTCAAGTCCAACTCCTTATCCTACTGAACTTCAGGTTTATTGCTGTCTCGGAGAGGTACTTGCACATAGTAATTAAATTCACAGACTCAGTTTGAGTTTGAATCCTAGTTCCATCACTTTCTAGCTGTGTGACCTTAAGCAAGTTTACTTAACTTCTCTGTGGCTCAGTTTCTCCATTTATAAAACGGGGTTACTAAAAGTACAGATATCAGTGCGTATTTATAGTAAATGAGTTAGTATGAATAACACTCTTGGAATAGTCCCTGACATATAGTAAGCACTCAAAAAGTGTTAGAACTTTTTATTGTCCTTGTTTCTGCCTTTTTTGTAGCATTAGATGGCTCACAGTCAGAGGAAAGTATGGCTGCTTGTGGTAGCCTGACTACCTCTCCATGGCATTGTGGATTTCTAACAGGTAAGAAAGAAGCAGGGCCTAAATACACACTCTCCAGAAGGTAATTGTGAGGGAAGAAAACTCTGGTTGACACCTTCCAAGTCTTTCTTTTTCTATTCTCATAGTCAACTAACACATTTCTAGGGATATTAAAAATAATTTTTTCATCAGTATAATTTGGATACGTTTTGTAAAAATTCAGAAATAAGAGACATAAAACCAATGAATCTCTGAAGTGTAAATTAGCAAAAGTTGATTTTAAGACTTTATTATATCTAATCCATTTTTAGAAATGGGTAAAAGTAAATGATGCCTAATAGGTAGAAGTTTATTTCTCTTACAACACAAGATATTTAGAGTATTGGTTCAGTGGCTTAGGGGTGTTAATAGGAATTCTTGTGGTCTTTTCCTCACCTTTGTTACTTCTTTGTCTATTCCCTTCCATTTAGGGGGAAAAAAAAGCTTTTTTAGAACTATCTCCACCCTCACTCTCCCCCAATTCCAGGAACTTTCTCCTAGGGCCTCACTGACTATAACTGCTAAGACTTCATTGGCTGTTACTGACAAGCCTTTACCACAAGGGAATCTGGGAAATGGGGGAAAAGGGTTATCAAAATTGGTCTAAACAGATCATGATCTGTTGCTTGGAACTAGACACAGACTGAGTATTCTTAGGAATCTGCACAGAACGTGGCAGTGATTGGCACGGACCAGGCCATTAGCAGTATCTTCTAAATCAGTATCGGTGTTTACTGCTCTTGCCACTCTCAGTGGTTTTGAATTCAGTGTTTTGAATTCATCAAAACAAATTTATAAGTGAGTATCTCATTTTACAATTGAGAAAAATGAGGTCGCTAATAGGCGGTAGGGACTGGATTCAAACTCAGGTCATCTGCTGGTGCTCTCATCCACTTTCCCATAGTTATTGTATTAGAACTAGAGGCAAAGTGATGACCTGGTATCTCATGTCAATGAAACATGATTTGTCAGACTCTTTACTGGAGAGAAGAATCTCTTGCGTCTTTATGGGAGTCTTGAGCTGAAAATGACTTGTCGTAACCAATGAACCAGAATTTCCTTGAAGCACAGCTTCTCTTCTCAGCCCCTAAACATTTTCATTTCTCTACCCATTTCAGGAATTTTATTTTTATCTATGGTATGGTTCTGCCTGGGATCCATTTTTTCCTGTCAATTTATGGAAATTTCCTGTGAAGTACATAACTTCTACAGTGTAAGTGACCCTGGTCATTTCTTGACTTGTGTCAATTACCCTTATGTAATGAAATCTTTTCAAGAAACACGTTCACACTATCGATGTTCCTCCTTTTGGTATAGTGAGGAGTTTATAGTTCACTGAGGATGCTATTGAATAATTTCGACTTGGATTGCATTTACGCCTGGTTCGAGGACTAATTATGCCATGAGCTTTGGCCTATATTTTTGACTGTGCAACTACAGGGAGAGTTGGCACTGTGCTCACTTAAAGAGAATTTAGCAGGACTCTCACAGAGGAGATCTAGGAGCTCCTTGTTTAGACTAGAGAAATCCTAAGGCTCTATTTTTTAACCATTCTTCTTTTGGCAGTGGTGGGCCTGGGTGCACTTCGGTAAGCACAGTAAAATATGATGCTCTAACACCTGTCCGTTGGTATTGAGGAAGGAGACACTCTTTCCTTATACCCCCCGCCCCCATATCAACACACACTCTTAATAGTGGTTCTTTTCTTTACAATTTCTGGCTTAGAAATGAAAGCTACTCCACGTGCTGGGCAAGTCCATTAGCACCTCAGTGTGAGTAATGCAATTTCTTCATAAATTCTCAGACTCTGAGAAAGTTTTGGAGACCTCAGCACCAGCTTCTAGAGCAGGGCTCAGCAAATTTTTTCTGTAAAGGGCAAGATAGTAAATATATTAGATTTTGCTGGTCATGTGATTTCTGTCACAAATACTAAAATCTGCCATTGTAGCATGAAGACAGCCATTTATATTCATAAATGGAACATAGTAGTGTTCCAATAAAAGTTTATTTGTGGACTCCAGAACTTGAATTTCACATAATTTTCACGTCTTTTACTCTTTTATTTTTTTCATTTAAAAATGAAAAAGCCATTCTTATCTCATGGATCATACAAAAAGATTTGTCCTATGGGCAAATCTTTTTTTGAGCCCTGCTCTAAAGCACCTCTGTTTAATAGAATCTTCTGTGATGATGGAAATGTTCTATAATACTGAACACTTGAAATGTGGCTAATGCAATGAGGAACTGAATTTTTTATTTTAATTATTTGAAATTGAAATTTAATTTTAAATAGCCACCTGTGACTAGTGGCCACTGTATTATACAGATCTAGAGCTCTGCTATTTATCTGAGCATGATTTGAAACTTCCACTTTTTGTGTCTTTTAGATCAGAATTTTAAATTCCTGTAAGAAAAAGCCTGACTGGCCTAGTTAGGAAAAAATAACAATGTAATAAACAGTTGGCTTCAGGAACATTCCCTATTGGCTGGGGTAAAGTGGGAGATTTCTTACAGAAGAGAGCCTGAAAATGCAACCCAACAGGGGTTTGCTACCATATTCTGAAGTCTTTGCATTTCAAAAAGAGGTCCCTAATGGATAGGGAAAGGACTGACTTCAAAATGACACACAGTAGTGTCTCTTGTCTTATATGTTCCAAGACCCTCAGTAGATCTGAAACTGCAGATTATATCGAACACTATATATGCTATGTTTTTTTCCTATACATACATACCTACGATAAAGTTTAATTTAAAAATTAGATACAATAAGAGGTTAACGATAACAACTAATAATAAAATAGAACAGTTACAACAATATGCTGTAATAAAAGTTATGTGAATATGGTCTCTCTCTTAAAATATCTTGCTGTACCACACATACAACATGAATACATGGACAAAGGGATGCTCTACATCTCAAGTGAGACATAAAGGGTCAGCGTGAGATTTTTATCATGCTACTAGTAATGGCGCACATTTAAAACTTATGAAGTGTTTATTTCTGGAATTTTTCATTTAATATTTTCAAACCGTGGTTGACCATGAGTAACTGGAAGTACAGATAAAAGGGAGCTACTGTATTGTTGGTAACATCAGAGTAGGAGAGAGATTTTGTGGCTGTACCACATTTCAGAACTCCTTAATTTATACTACAATGTTGACTTGCATAAACCCAGGCCCATCAGAGAATGTGATTGTTTTAAAATATGCTACATGTGTAGTCAGTCAGCAGGCATTATTAAACATCTGCAATATCTTAGGCACAGGGCTAGGTGCCTTCACAGATTTTCAGATTTATTTGAAACTTGCCTTCACAAGTTTTATTTATTCTTCATCTAATGAAAGTTCTCACACAGAATGCTATTTTGTGAAGAATTAAAATGAAACTAAATGCTCTCATCATGAAAATAAGGTGAATTATTATTCTGTTACAGAAAGCACTTCAAGATTTTATTATGAAAAAGCTAGAGTTGTAGCCTCATATCAACTTTTGAAACTGAAAAAATTTATTAACATTTAGAGCTTTGACTTTACAAATTAACTACATATTACCAGCTTAAGCTGCTAGTCATTCTTACCTTCTATTGGGAACTCCCTACCATTTCTAGAAACTCCTTTATTTGTTTGATGGGCGCATTGGTGGTGGGGATATTAATTCTGAATGAGAAATCAGGTAAGGCACCACTGACATTGCATCTGAGACTTAAATGGTAAGAAGGCATTAATTGGGAAGATTTTGGAGCAGAGATTTCCAGGAATAGTGACTTCAAGGGCTCTAAAGCAGGAATGAGCTTCCTTTGCTAAGGGAAGGAAAAGTGGCCAGAGAGGTTTGGAGTATAATGTAGCAGGAAAGTGTGGAGAAGTGAATTCTGAAGATGGTCAGTGGTCAGATCATGAAAGAAGGCATGTTAAACACTCAGCACAGACCCAGGAAGGTACCTCCTGTTAGCATACAATAAATACAAGTTACATCACTGATTTTGAAGAGGAAGCACTGTTTGTTTATGGCTGAGTTGAAGGTGAAGGATTAGCCAATGGATATGCATCCAACTGAAATAGAAAATAGGTTTATAGAATCATGTCCCCAGCTTCCCTCAAGGTATCACAGACCAAGTAGTTCAGGATGCAATACCTCATTTGGAGCTCAGCAGGGAAATGCAGTTATCTAGACATCTCTGACTGTGAATGAGTTGAATCTCTTTTAGTCTTCTGTAGGGTTTTAAAAAAATCTCAAAATGCTGGTAATTGGAAGGGCTCATATGACCAAGAAAAACTAGCATATCAAATCATAGAAGATGTAGAGCCAAGATATCTAACACAACAGCGATTTTTTTCTGAACAGAAATCAACAAAAATTCTAAAGAACTGAAAAGTAAAACAGCAACAAATCAAAACAGTTTAACAAAGCTTTTAAATCACTGGAATTCCAAAGAAGCTGCATATGCAACATAATCTGTAGTCTGATTGCTTGGCTGTGGAGCCTGGCACAGCAACCAACTTTTTGAATCAGAGTTTGGAGAGGTGCTACAACAACAATGTTTTAAATTTCTATGAATGAAGACAAAACCAGAATTTTGTGATACATGGAGATAATTCATTTACTTCATAATAATGTTTGGAAATATACCTATGAACAGGGAATTTGCAAGGTAGTATTTTCCATGGTCGACATTGAAACCATTTTGAACACATTTATTTATGATGGTCAAGTGGGGATGACAATTGTTACTACAAATGCAGGCACAGTTGACACTGTAGACAGAATGTGACTTGATGAGCCTGTTCAAAACAGTCAATTCAGTCATACAGACCACTGGTTTGAGGTCTCTGCCTGGCACAAAGGTGGTGTGATATCACCATCAAATGTAATTTACTAAGTTCACTATGGGTATCAAAATTATTAGAAATAAAACTTTACTATAAATAAAAACTCAATTATTAGAAGTAAAATTTTACTATTGACTTGCTATTATAAAAATATTTTTTATCTATGTAGGTGCAAAATTTTTATTGCTAACAAAACAGTGGCTTAATAGTATATAATATAGAAAAGTATTGTAATTCTCAGAAAATTTTACCAAGATTTTAAGACTTCCTAGTGGTTGCTCAAGGAAAGATAAGTCAACAAATGCATATTTTCCAGGAACATAGATTAAATATACAGCATAAAAATGACCAAGTTTTAAGTTGTTCACTAGGTTTTAAGTTAGCTAGTTTTTATATCTGATTCATCACAACCATTCTTTTTTACTTTTAACCATTGAAGAAGCTTCTTGTTGACATTGAAAAGAATATAAAGTGGTGAAGGAAGGAACTACAAGGGCAGTGAATATGGACTGAGGGTGTGGGGCTTGGGAGAGGTGTGGTATCCATTTTCCACACTCCATTATATCTTTTTATTTCGGGGTAATTAGAAATAAAAATAACCCACTATATTTATCTCAAATACAAATGATGACTGTGGCCAAGGGATAATATGTGATTTCATTGTGTAAATATCAATGATCATTTCTTTTCTAGTGAGACCGTTTCACTGTACCTGCTTAACTTTATAATTTCTTGTAAATTTCAAAATAAAACAAATAATATGTTGACAGCCAAGTGATTGCTTCTCATCCACTTCAGTCCTGCTTCTTTTAATTATATTATATATTAATTTTTTTTTGCAGCTGACTAGTCTTCCAACTAGTCCTTTCTTCCCTAAGTGATGTAGCTTAAGAGGCCCACTTCTGGCATTGCAATATTGACCAGTCTTGCTGACCTCGCATCACATACATTTGGCCTTCTCAACTTGAAGTCCTCATATGTCTCTGAGTCTCAAAGACATTTGGTGCATTATAGCAGGATGAAGCCTTAAATAGAAATATCTATGCTAACCTTTTTTAAAAATTGCTTATTTGACTATAAAATAACTCAATTTTAGAAAATGCTCTTTTTCCGTTCATATGATTTTAGGCTCTTTCTTTTAGCACCATGTACATCAAAATATACATAAGGGGTTAAGGTTGAAGATAACACCTGAGATATGAATTATAGTTAAAATAATTGTTCAAGGAGAGAGAAGGTAGTTTGAAGTCTACAGTTATAATCCAGTAAAAGGAAGATTTTGGCAGGAATACCATATGATATAAATAGGGAGAAGGAAGGCTTTTCATGAGCAGTTATTTTCTGGTAATCAGTTCATATCCTATCCTATTCCTGTAATATATATATTTTTTACAAACAAAACAAGTTTTCTTTACCTGTTGGATGACAGAGAAAATTGATGCCCCAAATACTGAATTTTTAATGTAATAGCAATTTCATTTAATGGAATTTCAAACAAATGTGTGTAATAAGCCAGTATGTCAAGTCAAATGTATGCCCATTAAAGGACTTGGTGATCCATATGCATGTACACATACATAAATACTATTTTGGAAGAAAATCAAGTGATTCTGATGGTTTTAGGGTTCTTCTCTAGAGACATCATCAATTATTTAAGTTTAGAGTGCAGCCCTCCAGGGAACAATGTAATCTATAAGTGGCTAAGATTTTCAGTTATACCTAGTAATTTGTCAGATGTTCACTTCACTTAGCATTAATGTTTATTTGATAATTTTTATAATCTCTAGGTTACTCTGTCTGATTTTTTTAATCACTTTTTTTCTATTAATATTTATACCTTCAGATATAATTAGTGGTTGCTCATCAATTTAAAAAGCTTTTTATGAGCCTTTAAATGTGCATTTTTTAAAAATGCCCTTGGCTGGTTTGAATGACTTTGTGTGTTTGTTTGTGAAGTTCTTCCTAAGTAGCCACAATACAAAAATAAAGCATTTAAGTCTGTCTTAAATACACAGACTATTCAATTCAAACCTATATAAATCATCTTGGGTTCAATTATGTTTATTCCATCTGTTTTTATCATCTGCTGTTACAATTATTTATTATTTCGACATGGTATTAAACTGTAAATGAATCAAGAGAGGAAACACATCTATGGACTGTTAGTTGATAAAACTACTTTTGGCAAGTGAGCTAAGTCATAATAATTAATTAAACTTCACTGCCCATATATGCTTATAATTGTATATTTAGTGTTCATTCACATAATCATATAATGGGATCTATGTGATTCATGCTTTGCTGAGCATAATCTAGATGCACAAATTACCATTTCAAAACTGGAGTTATTTTCAAAGATATCACAGAGACATTTTGCTTTTTTCAGGAAATGATGTATAGGAAGTAAATAGGAAAAAACATTTAAAAAATATAAATTACGAGTTCTTAAAGATCAGCGAAATAACTGAAAATACAATTCAAGTTACAGATAAGTCCTTGCTTTGTTCTTTGAAATGTTGCTTTTAAAGGCACACTGGTAGTGTATTTTGTAGTTTTGGGTCAGGGATAGGTGCACATTTTTAGAGGTGTTTTGAGTAGGTTAGATTAGGTATTGTTCTGCGCCAGCTTGTGTGAAAAGGCCCCTTCACTCAAAATACTTTTTGATGAATCACATTCCAATCAGTCTAATTCCATGATTCATTTAATTTTTAAAAATGGAGCCTACAAAGTTGTTTTAGGACCATATCCTGAGGCAAAATTGTGCATAGTGGCATTAAATTCTTAGATATGTGGATGAAAAAAGGCCCGTACTAAACTTGACAAACGCAGGGAAGGCGAGCATGGCAGGCCCTACAAACTCAAAGACTGAAAGTAACAACATATGATGGTCTGAACATAAAAATTTCTAACTAAAAGCAAGTCATGGTGGATAGTCACATCCTAGGCCTTTCGATTTCTTGACAAAAGTCAGTCATTATCTTAAATGAGCCCATCTATTGTGTTTTTGCATCTAAGATGACATACCCTTGGAATGTCATAGTAATCCCTTTTTTTCCAGACCCATCGAGGCACTGCCTGATAAACCAGAGCAGGAGACCACAGAACCCCTCCTGGTTAACTTGTTTCCCCAAACTCCACCCCCCCAACCCCCCGCATACCATCTCTATGTGTTGTAAATGTTAATTATTAACTCTCCTGTACCTACCAATGTAAAAGAAGTATGTGTACTTCTGTTTTACTTTTTATCCAGTCTCAGAGATTTCCCTGCCTTGTTTTCTTCTGCCCCCTTAATCTACCACCAATGAACCCTCCTTATGTCTCCTCCTTTGATTCTGTTGTATAAAATAAGCTGCAAAACTATCATTCTCTGGAGCATTTTCTTAATCCATTGAGATTTTGCTTCCCAGCAATTGTCATCAGTTTGGCTCAAATAAACTCATTAACATATTCTACAGGTTTGGACGTTTCTTATGTCAACACATATATACCACTCAACAGCATTTGCTGAAGGTGATGGAACAATTTGCAAGAGTGACACACTGTAGACAGCAGCCTCTAGACAAAATATTTTGGGCATTGTTCATTTTTACCTCCTCAAAACTAAGTTTTTTTTCAGCTGACTTCTCATTAGGTGATCAAAAGAACTCACAGCAAGTTTGAATGACAAAGATTTAAACTTGTAGGTATATTTGCCTATTGAAAAAGGAGTAATCCAAATACATTTTGAAAATACAAATCTGTGAACACCACTCCCCCTGGTGTCATTTCTTGGTTCTTCAATGCATCAAGTTCAAGTCTACACTCCTCAATGCATTTAGCATTGCTTGCCAGATACTTTATCATTTGATCATTTTGGCGTTCCTGTCATACCTTCCTCATCACTTACCAATTTGTCCTTATATGACTTAAGAATTGAATTGCCAAGAAACCTCAAACGAACAGTTGAATTCTGCGTTATTTTTTAAAAATAGGGAAAATGATGTCAGGGACTAGACTAGGTCTCATAATTATATTCTTTGTTATGCTAATGCCAGATTAAGGAGTAGGTCAGTTGGGTGTGCTGTTCCAGGTAACAATCAATTGAAGATGCTAAAATGTCATTAGGATAAGTTGGAAATATGGAACCAATTAACTCAAGTGTCTAAGTACGATTTATTTCATAGCTGAACAAAAATAAAAACTCTCTTCTGCTGCTATAGGAGATGATGCCTTTGTGTGAAAATAAAAGCATAACACAGCACAGGTACTATATACTGTTTTTCACCCATTGAGCATTTTTCAATGGGTAGATTCAAGTCTCGAGTTGAAGCAATAGGGCAGACCACCAACCCAGAGAACAACCAGACAAGCAATTAACTAAAATTCAGAATACAAACATTACTATTCATTTAAAATGAGTGGGTTTGTTTTGGTATTTAAATTTTAAACTCTTTTTGAAAAATATATGCTCCACTCAAAAAAAACCTTTGTCTCAAAAATTTAAGAAAATCTTGCACATAGGACAAAACCTGTATAAAAGATGGAAATACTTTGTGGTCCTGGAAATAAAAGAAAAAAATCCCCATAAAACATTTTAAACATACTTAGAATAGAATTGATGGAAAAATCCATCAGTTTAAGACAATTTCAAGTAAGTTAAAATGCTATTACACTAGTGCATTTCGTAATTATTTATTCTGAATATAGAGAAGGTATGAAATTTTGATTAATATATTTCTCCCTGTATCTGCTAAATGTCGAATCATTAGTTTCCTTCTGAGCCTCCTTGTCAGCAGGAACAACTCTTCTTCTACCTAGCCTTCTCTCTTTTTAAACTTTGAATTCTGAATTAATTTTAGACTTACAAAAATAACAAAAGTAGTTCAGAGTTCCTTATACACTTTACCCGGCTTCTCTGTGAAAAATGATTCTGACAGCACACCATTGGTGGACTAATGGAATGACTTATTCAGCATAAAGTTATCTCGTATAATAGTGTATTGACCAGGAAAATCACTTCATAGCTCAGGTGAGCCGATGTGCCATGAAGTCCTCTAGTCATATATTTACCCCATTACTCAGAATAAGTTAATTTCATAGAACCATGGAATGACCTACTGAAAGCTCAATATAACTCCAGCTGGGGTATGATACCTTGTGAGTTGGTGATGCTGTCCTACAGGATGCCATATATGCTTTGAATCAGCAGCTAATACATAGTACTCTTTTTCCCATAGCCAAATCCAAGGGAGCGGGAGTGGCTCCTCTCACTATTATATCTAATAATTCCCTTCCTTTCCCACAACATTGGTTTCTCATGACTTTTGCTTTCATTCCCACAATGTTGATTTTAGATATTTCAGAGGTTTTTATTACCTGTGAAGAAGGCTTACGGGGATTACGGGGGTGCCAAAAAGGTGGTTTTCTTGAGTTGAAATAGGGTAAGGATTACCACCTGACCATTTGGGCCCCTCATGTCACTGAACCAGTAGATAAATAGAAAGTTACTAACCTTGTTGAGATGACTCTTTCCAATTGACAAGGGAAAGTTGGATTTCTTTTATAATGGAGATGTCTGGGACACAGAAGATTCACTGGGCATTTAATACTTTTATATAGAATAGTAAGAGTTAAGAGAATGCTAGGTAAATCCAATAAAGGCTGGACCATCAAAGGCTGAGCTTCCTCAGAAAAGAATCTATAGGTCATTCTACCAGGTAGAGACTCACTACTGCCAAGTCATTGGCTAAGGGCAAAGGGAAGATGGAATGAGTGGTAGAAGAAAGATGTGTTAAAATATTAACTATCACTCATGATCGGTTACTAGAAGGAAGAACATAAAAGATATGCATGTTTATATAAATATATATCTATTTACATATCTATATGTAATATATATCTATGTATACATTTTTTATATATCTATTATATATGTGTGTATGTGTATATGTATTGAGAAAGGAAAAAAAAAGCAGCTTCTATCCTCTGATAACTGGTCTGATGCTCATAACTAAACCAAATTGTTTTCCTGTTGGATAAAATATCTCACAGAACATTAATATCAGACAAGGGTACTCTGAGACCAAAATAAAATGAGACAAAAGCAAGGTCACTGAGCCAGCCACAAACAACAAAACATCCCCTTCTCCCAGATAGTAAGAGTGATTGCTGCTTCTTTTTCAATTACAGATTTATCCTTAATCTAGTTTGCCTTTCTTATAGAGAAGATTTATTGAGATACCTGATCATAGAATTGGCCCTTCCTTTCTACTAGCGGTTCATCCCCCACCTCCTTGGACCCTCCTGATATCATCCAGCTAAAGCTCAAATCCTGTAACAGAGTCTTTTTAATACCCTTTTACCTGAGCACCTCTCTGTTCCCTATGGCATGTGTTCTCTTTCAGTGCAACTAGTAATTAACCCAACCTGATGGTCTTTGATTGAAGGACATTAGCAATATTAACCACTTACTTCTGTTTTTCCCCTTTCCCTTCCTCTACTATTTCACATGAGAAGTGTTCTCCTTAATTTTACAATTAGTTTTTAGGTTTCAGAACACTCCGGTAGGATTTTGACTGAGTTAGATGAGAAATTAACAATGATGAGACATTCTCTCCCTTTTTGCAGGAAGTGAGGTTATCTTAGTTTGTATGAAAGATAGTAGCATCATGATAGGCAGATACAAGTAGTTCTTGTTGTATGAAACTTAAATATGGGTAGAGGGTGAAGATTGATGCTTAAGAGCAAACAGGATAAACTGTGCTAAACGTTTGCCTGTTTACTCTCATGTCTATTCTCCTTTCTTCCTCAACACTGCTCTGTTTCACAGTACGCCTGATCTCAGTAAACCACACTGCCCAGGCTCCCTTTCCCCCTGGCCTCTGATTAGATTTGGCCAGAGGGAGAGATTGCCAGGACGTTCGTTGGCAAGCAGGATTTAGGGAGAAGCTGATGTTAAAGACAGTACTACATCCCATCCATGGTTGTAGATCCAATCAAGAAGCCACTTCCTCCTAGTCCCTTCTGCCTGATTCCTGCTCACATGTGGAGGCTTTCTATCCTTGCATCTGATAACACCATCTGCTGCATTTGCCACTTGCCCTAAAATGGTAGCAACTTCTTACTGTTATTATTTTCTGGCTGCCTTAACTTTCCTTGTTTTCAACTCTTCCAACACCTCTGTAAGTAGTTACCCATACTACTAAATTCCCTCTATTGAGATACCTGGATTGAATTATGTTTTGCTCATTTTACCTGAAATGATACACTATAAATTGTAGATACACTAATTTGTAGATTCCTTTTAAACACCTTTATAGAAAATAGACTATGAGTCTTATCACTGGTTATTTTGATAAAATTACATTTTCCAAAATGGGACAGTTTGATTCTAAGATGGTAAACGTAATTTTTGAAAACCAAATCCTATGGAATTATGAAGCACAAAAAGTAGATGCAAGCCCATCATTTACCCTACATTCTTGCCTTATTCTCCCTAGTTACACGCAATTTCACGGATGCTTGCAAATATTTGAACCAATTAAGTGAAATAAATTCTTAATAATTATTTCCTAATCATTTGAGATTGTAAAATAGACATGACAAGGCAGGAGTAGGGGGCTAAAATGAAGCATAAATGATAACGTCGCTTCTGTTCCCAGAAAGTGGTGGGAGGACATGATCTTCTCGTGATGCAAATCTGCCCTGGCTTTAGCAAGAGTTATTATACACAAAACCAGCTGGAGAAGAAGATCTTAATTTTTTATTCTCTCAATGGATACTTGTCTGGATCTGTTTTCTCAAGCCTAAATTATACTCTAGGATCAAGAGCAGAACTGAGTGAATCTCAAACCCTTGATATGTCTATAGGAGACTTCTGGGGTAGGTCATTATATTTGCAAACTACCTCATATTTAATCAAAGGGAAATAAAATCTAAGTGTAGGAACAATGCAATGAACAAAATACGTGCTATTTCTAAACTTAGGGACAATTTATCATTGAAGTTGTGTTGATTCATTTCTTTTGTTGATGTTTTTGATTGGTAGGTACAGTAAAAGTCATAGCGGGAAGTTTATTTTTAACGCAATATTTAAGTAGTGAAGAAATAATTCATTTCCAAATACGAGTGTCAGTCATTGGTAGATTTTCTTGTTGGGTTAGGTAAAACCATTGTGTAAATTTCTACTTCCTTTTTGCTAATCAACATGCTGCAGAGAGCTTGATGCTCCCCATAGGCCAACGGAAGAGTGCTAACTCATCTTTGGGACTCGGGGGAATTTTGTATCTCTTTTGTTTTTTTTTTGCTCTATATTCAGTAAATAGGTCCCTGTGGTCTGAAAGAATTAATACGCCTCCTTAACTGCCCAAATTACCTCCTTAAAACTGTGGAAAATCGTGTTCCATGTCTTTGGAAAGCTTCGAGCAAGTTAGATGAAAGCAATATCCAAGAAGCAAGTAGAAATAGATTCTACTTATTGAGATGTTGAATGTGTTTATTAAATCAGCCTATTAGCTACAAGGGATATTTAAAATTTTCAGCAAGTAAATATTCAAACCAGATTAGTTAGCTGTGTGCATCTCTCTTTTCACATACCCCATGAGCACAAATGTTATTTTAGACTTCTCTGAATTCAGGAAAGATTTCTTCTATCCCTTTTCTGTTGTTAAAGAACCATAGGATCGTAGAGAGAACTCAGTAATATCAAGGAATTAGTGTTAAGCAGAAAGGAAAGGCAAGTTCCGTTGTGTGTATACACACGACTTCAGGGCTTGAAACACTTTAAACCACAAGTCATTTTAGAATTTGAATAAGAATTAAAAATATAACCTGGTAAAGTTTTTTTTGTTTTTTGTTGTTTTTTTTTTTTTTTTTGTTTTTTTTTTTTGATTCATACCGGTTTTCCCACCTCTGGGCCATTACACTTTCTCTGCAAATCTAAATATTACCTAATTCTGAATACTCAGTTCAAAGCTCTCCTTGGAGTTTTCCAACAACAGTTTAACCTATAGAGATATCTCTCTTTTGAAATCTCATTGTTCCTATTGTCTGTATCACTGTGAGGCAAAGTATTAGGCATACAGTCAAACTCAGTGAATATTAATGGAATGAATCAATCAGAAACTGAATCTTTTATTTCCTTGCATTCTGTTTGGAAATCACATCATTTGCATGTTATTTGTATTTTCCCTGTTTAAGCCTTACTTCTTATTCTAGATTATAAACCCGTTCAAGGCTGGGATTAGATTTTATATCACTTGGGTATCATTCACCAGGCCTCATGCAGTCTTCAGCATATATATAAACACCTGATTATTGGTTATTAATGACCCCTGTTATGGATTTTTAAATCCTGATATATTGGCTCACGGGTGGCCCGAGGCATTGAGATGATTCAGTGTTCCTCTCCAGGAGTAGTCCTCCATCAGGCAGCAAGTGATTCAGCACCCAGGAGCCTGGGTGATTTTACCTTGTTAATTTTCCATGAAAAAAGATCCACTGCTTTGCACTGATCTGATTTGTATTTGTTCAGACATAATGTTGCTCCTCTGAGTTTGGTGGGTCATAATTTGCCATTATGTTATCACTTTGAAGAGGGTAGTATCTTAGAAATTCTATTGGTAAAAATATTTTGTTTTAATGTGATTTTTTTTCTTGCCCCACAGAGCAGAGCTTCTTAGTGATTTAAAGCAGGCTCACAACCTTTATTCGATGAAGCTTTTTTATTTCTCTCTTTGCATCTTCCCTTAGAAATTATGAAAAGTCGGAAATAGAAATAGGCTGTGTAATTTGCTCAAACACTGCTGTTAGGCGTGCTATTGCAGGTTTCTGGAAATTTAAATAAATGAAGATGGTTCTAATACTTTCAGAAAGTGCTTCTTTATTAAATGACTCAGTATTGATAAAGGCCTTTTCACACAGAACAACAGGGCCTGCTGAGATCTCAGAGTTCTATTGTGACTTTGAAGGAAACAAAAGCAACAAAATATTCTTTAAAGGTAGCATTGAATCCAGCCAGTCAAGAGGACACTGTTGGAGTGTCTTCCACGTGCTCCTGTGCTAGGTCCTGGAACTGAATACAAATCAAGCACAGTCTAGGCCTGCAGGATGCTCATAATCTAATGAAGGAGACAGAATATTCTTAATATCAAATGAAAAACAGCAATAATAAATGCATGTAGAAGATAACAGCAATTGCACAGAGTAAGGAATGGTTATTTCTCTTCTGAGTTACCAGAAGGCAGGTGACAGTAAAGCCTTTTGGAAGGAGGCAGGTTTTGAACTGGGTTTTGAAATTGGAATAGGATTTATCCAAACAGAACTCAGGTGTGTATGTGGGTAGTTTGGAGCAGGAGCTTGAGAAGATGGGCATTCCAGGAGAGGTAGCATCATGTGTAAATTACAAGAGATGCCTGATGGTGTGGACCTGGAAACAGCATGGTGTGCCTGACATGCTGTAAGCTGTTCCAAATTGCTGGTGCATAAAGTGTGAGAAAAGAGTAACAGAGGATAAGTTAGGAAGTTAGTCCATCTGTATCATGACAGGTTTTACGTGTGATGCTGGAGGATTTGGAATCTGATCTCTAGGCGATTGGAATCTGATAAAGAATTAGAAGCAGAAAAGAGACACGATTAGATTATTATTTAGAAATTTCACCGGGTGGCCACGAGGTTTGTAAAGGGACAGAAATAAAGGCAAAGAGCCCAATAAGGGATTCCACAGCAGTTTATGCAGGTGAGGGAGCACCTACCACACTTCCATTTTTAGAATATTAACAATTGTTTGTTGGTTTTCATGACATTTTTCTCCTTGGTCAAAATTCATATTTTTCTGGAAAGGAAGATAAATTTAATTTTATATTAATTGGAAATTTTCTTTATTCTCACATATAGCTTATGAATTATTATTTAGATATCAATCATCCCTTTGTATGTGGATTTAAATTATAAGATCAATCTTACAAATTCATAAAGAAGACAAGATAATAAAAATATTTTTAGTTAATAAAAATAAAAACATTTTTAATTGAGTTGGATTTTGTGTCCGACTAAAGGAATCTCTAAAACCCCAGAGCTATTTTCTTTTCTTGGATTGAAGTAGCATTTCAGAACACCTAGACCAGGCCTTATTAAATTCATGGATTATCAAACATTCAGAAAATGTTGGGAAATAATTCTCTTCTGTCAATAGAAATATATTTAAAAACTAAGTCCATCTATGACATTTTAAGACTTCAGTAAATTATGAAACCTCTCATCTTGTACCAGATGTACTGTATCGGTTTAAGACACTCACAGGTGGTCCATATGTGCAATAGTCCAGAGGTGATTTTATCTTTCCAATGTAAGTTATTTAAAATTTCTAAGAAACTAGCCTCTCCTCTCACACGTTTTTAATGCATTTTAAAAGTGTAAGTAGCCTAGGTAATCACTAAAAAACCTTTTGTACTTATTTCAATGCCCATTATAAAATAATTCATGGAATAAATTTTTTTAAGTGGCACAGATGTATCAGGATATATATCATACTCAATTCCACTTATATCTATGGTAAAAATATTAACCAGCATGTGCAAAGCAGAGCACAATTGGTCTGCTATTATGACGATTTTGTTTTATGTCTTTCTATTTTAAAATATATCAAAAAATCAGTTGAGCATTGTGGGCAGTTTTCTTCAAACATAATGCCATGAGAAAACAAATGTAACAAATACTTATATAGGACCTACTGTGTCTGGCAAATTTCAAGTCTTTACTAAAATTGACTCATTTGAATCAGCTGGTGTGTGATCTATAAATTACGTGATTGTGTATAGGATTCATGTCCCAGTAATTGTCAAAGCCAATAGTTATTGTCAAAGTCAAGGAGAGTCTCAGTGTGTCCAAGGAATAACACTGAAGACTCCTGAATAGCCTAAATTATGTTTATGAGCAAGATGGCCTGCTTCTCAAACTTACAGTACAAATACAGTCATGTCTCTTATTGTCACAAATACTTTGTTGAACCCCAACCTTCATTCTGGAAAGAAGTCCAGTGTTTCCTTCCATCAGAGGCCCAGTCTTCTTTGCCTGGTTATCCAAGGAACAAACAAACAAACAAAACAACAAAAACACCCTAAACTATAATAAGATACATACTTATGAGCAAAACTATATGAATTTCTTGGGTTGCTCATATTCTTGACTTAAAGATAGATATTCTGTGTCTTCCCAAGGTGGGTTAGAATTTCAAAATTTATAAACAATCCCAGGTAGGGAATAAAATTTCCTTCGTAAATGATACTTTGCCTTTATACTACTTGGAAAAGAAGATTGAGCCTTCTTTAAAACATTCCTAAGCCTTACAATATCCCTCACTCTCACTTCTCATTTTATAGAGAAAGATAATTAAAATAGAGGGGTGGAGGAAGGGCAAGGGGTGTGTGTGTGTGTGTTTGTGTGTGTGTGTGTGTGTGCGCGCGAGCGTGCGCATGCATGTGTGTGTCTTAACCCTTGGCTGAAAGGATGCGGTAGTTAGAAAAAATTAAAGAATAATTCTGAGAGGTGAGGAGGCAAACAAGTCTCACAAAGAGATCTCACTTGATTGGTTTGCTTAAGGTTGTTATACTACACCCCACCCCCAAAAGGGCATTATTTGACATATGAAATGAAAACCAGGAGCCTAGCTTTTGAGACTCAGCTGTTCAAAGCAGCCCCAGATCAAAAATCCTGTTCTGTTTGTTGTTTCCTCTCTGACTTAAGGGTCGCTTTTTAATTTTTCTCAATATTTTAGATATTTCTCTCCCTACTTCTCTAAACTCATTTTTTTTTTGCTTAACATATTATTATTAAATAAAATTTTTATCATATTTATTAAGTTACACTTAATATTTTATTTAATGCTTTTCTCTCTAATCTTGGACAATATAGAAAGGGGAATTTATATAGCTATAATAAGTGTAATTTGATTAACATGAATGATTATCTACTATAAATTTTCACACACCTGCTACAGTCTATCCTCCAACATGTTTCTAAAAGACATCTGAATTGGATATGAATCTAGTCAGTCCTCATCAATGGATGTTAAAATGGCTAAAAGAAATATTGAGGGGAACTCTATTGAGACTACAACACCTGATTTATCTTAATAACATAAACATGGGCAACCAGATGGTATGGGTCTCTGATGCAATACAATGAGGAGGAAACAGTACAAACTATGACACATTCTTGACAAAAGGAAATTGAACCTGACTCCATTCAAGTAACTATTAATTTACAGGAAATATAGGGGTGAGAGGAAGAAATAAAACAAATCATGGATCATGAGTCAGTTAAATCAAGAATGCTGGACAACTATAGATCAAAAACCTGGTCTTTTTCCAAATAAATGATGCAAGAAATGGGAGGGGGGATGCTGGAAGCTTGTTAGTAATTAAATGAGATTTAACAAACATGACAACCAAATGCAGTTTGGCTTCTATTTAAACACGCCAACTGTAAAAATGATATTTATTGAGACAATTGGGGATATTTGCATATAAACAGAGTATTAAGTGAATTAGGAAATTATTGCTACCTTTTTCAGATGTGG
This sequence comes from Pteropus medius, assembly GCF_902729225.1. NCBI lineage: Eukaryota > Metazoa > Chordata > Mammalia > Chiroptera > Pteropodidae > Pteropus > Pteropus medius. The sequence continues at coordinate 18,277,046 of NW_024347791.1, read as the reverse complement.
TCAGTTATACAAAAAATCATTTATCAGCTATACATTTGGAAATATTTATAAATTAAACTATGTCTTGGATTTAAAATATTTTAGTTTAAAATTGAAATACTCCAAACTCATCGTCTCTTGGGCATGAGCTACTCTAAGTAACGTGACTTGAGGAAGAGCTGAAGTCTGGCTTTCAGTGTTTGCTAATCTGGTGAATTTAAGGAAGGTGGAGAGTATGAACCCCAGTACAAAGAGCCTGAGGCACAACAGACCATGTCTTGATGATGCCGATTTGCCTCCTGCATGTCATTTGTTCTGCTTCGCGTAAAGCCTTAAAGATAAAAGCAGTAGGAGGCTGTCACCCTAGATTGCAACTCACCAGCCCTGGAGGATTGGACAGAAAGGGGAGCAGCTGTCCTTGGGGTGAGATGCTCAATGGGCACTTGTTTATACAGACTATCTACCTCCAAATGGGGCTTTTGCAGTCTCTTGATAATAAGGAACATCTGCACTGGCATCTGAAAAGTTGCAATTGACTTTTATGATGAAGGCATAGGAAGTGATTGTCCCAAACACACAGAGGAGAGGCCAACACAGTGTTGACAGTTTTATGAGGCCAATGCAGTGTTGATAAAATTTTATTCTAACATATCCTCTCACTGCTCTTCTAGCTGTCCTCTGTCCCAAGTTTCAGACAACTACCCCCCTCAACACGTCATTTAAATCAGCTTTAGTGTCGCTGTGGAAAGGTTAGTTTCTGAAATACATTTTCCCCTCTCAATTCTATAGCTATTCAAGGATTAATTTTACAGAGGAAGCCAGAAGCCCTATGTTAAGTTGCCATATGGGCAGGAACCAGAAGTTCCTACTATGTTGAGTAAATATTTTTTTCACAAACCGATGTCCTGTTTTACAAGGCATCTGTTCATTCTTTTGCCCACTTATCCTCCAGGGTCTTGGTTTTTAAAATTGATTTTATGAGCTATTTGTCTATTATGGATATTGTCATGTTTCCTCCTGTTTTAATGCAAATATTTTAATGTAAATATTAAAATAAGGACTTTTCTCATTTTTTTGCTTGCTTATTATATGTTGCTAGTGAATAAAATAAATTTTACACTGTCAATATAGATAATCATACCTACCATTTCCTCTGTGTTGCCCCCCATTACTCTTAAGCTTAGAAAGTTCTAGAGGTCAGAAGAGGTCAAAAATAGGAAAAAATTAGATTACTTAAATATATAGAATATATATGTGTAGCAAGCACTCTGATAAACATACAATACAAAAATAATGTTCAATAAATGTAAAAAGCATATCCATCAATGACTAGTAATATGGAGAAAAAATGTTCATACTAAATTGAGGCTCATTCAAATTGCTTAAAATATATTTAAAAAATTTTTTAAGGTTCTCTTTGCTATAAGGAAAACCTAGGATCCAGGAATCAGGATCCAAGAGTCTTGTGTTATGAAGACATTTAAAACTTTAAGGACAAGCTTACACATTATTTAACTTTTTTGAATCTCAGTTTTAAAAACCTGTTAAATAATAATGATAATATAATGGAAAGTGCATAGTTTTAACATTTTAAACATAAACAAGAAGAACTTTATATCTTCATCAATAGTAATAATAGTAATAATAATAGTATCAAGAAAATAAATGACCAGCTGTTTCAAGAAAGTAGACAGTTTGTGGACTGTTTAATTATCTTGTGCTCTTCTTCTTAAGAATTACATAATGTCTGTAAAGAATATAGAACCCTCCAAATGATCTATTTTCTCTGTGTCATAAAATGATAGACTAATATCTAGGTGCTTTCAGTGAGTCCAGGCTCAGACCTGGTATTTAAGTCTCTACAATCCCTATACCTTTTCCATTGCAACATCCAGGACTGATGAAATTTCACACACACAACACTCCCATGGAAGCCTGCTGATGTTGATCAAACTCTATATTTGTTAGAAAAGTAAATCAAGTTCAACACTATTGTGTCGATTAAGACACACGTTCACCTGCAGATAACAGAATCTCAAAAAACAGTGGTTAAATTTGAGAATTTCATTTTCTCAGACATGTAATAGTTTTTAGGTATGTGGTCCACAGCTGTAACAGTGGTTGTGTTTGAGAGAGCTACACTCCTTCCATCTTTTTAAAAAAAATTGAGGCATAATTGACATATAACATCGAATAAGCTTAAGATATACAACATATTGATTTGATACATTTATATATTGTAAGATGATTATCACTATAGCGTTAGCTAACACCTCTATCCTGTCACATAATGATTTCCTTTTTGTGGTGAGAACATTTATGATCTAGTCTTCTAGCAATTTTAAAGTTTATAACATAGTATTGTTGACTATAATCAAAATGGTGGACATTAGATCTCCAAATTTATTCGTCTTCTGACTGCAAGTTCGTACCTGTTGACCAACATCTCCCTAATTCCCCACCTCCCAGCCCCTAGTAATCACGTTTTACTATTTCTATGAGTTCAGTTCTTTTAGATTCCATATATGTGATATCATACAGTATTTGTCTTTCTCTGTCTGACTTACTTAGTTTACTGCCCTCAAGTTTCATTCGTGTTGTTGCAAATGGCAAGAGTTCCTTCTTTCTCAAGGCTGAATAATATTCCTTTGTGTGTGTGTATGTGGTTTTTTTTGTTGAGCTCTAAATTTATGAATTTACTGTGGTAAGCTTTTAATATACATATTGCAATTAGTAATTACAAAAATTTCATTTAAAGACAATTAAATTTGGGCTTAAGAAGATACAGAGATCAAACACGATTATCATGTGATGTAATTAGTACTTGAATCAGATATATATTTTTTTAATTTTTTCTACTTTCATTGAGAAATACTAGACATACATCACTGTATAAGTTTAAGGCATATATCATGATGGTTTGATTTACATATTGTGAAATGATTAACACAATAGATTTAGTTAACATCCATTTTCTTTCTGTTTTCATGATGTTAATTAGCATTCTTTTACTTTCACTCGAAGAACTTCCTTTTACATTTCTTTTAAGGCAGGTCTGGTGGTAATAAATTCCCTCAGCTTTTGTATTTTTTCAGAGGTCTTTATCTCTCCTTTGTTTCTGAAGGACAGCTTTGCCTGGCAGTTACTTTTTTCTTTCTTTCTCTCTCTCTCTCTTTCTCTCTTTCTCTCTTTCTCTCTCTCTCTCCCTCTCTCTCTCTCTTTCTTTCTTTCTTTCTTTCTTTCAATATTTTGAAAGAAAGTAACTTTGGCTGACAGTTACTTTCTTTCAATATTTTGAATCTCAAAAGTTTCTGTTAAAAAATCTGCTGATAGTTTTATGGAAGTTCCCTTATATGTGATTTACTTTTTTTCTCATGCTACTCTTGAAATTTTTCCTTTGTCTTTGACTTTTTTTTTAATTGAAGAAATAATTTAATTTTTTTCCCCATGTCTACCTCTCCCCACTCTTCTCTCCCCTATTCTCTGGTAACCACTAGTTCATTGTCCATGTCCATGAGTCTCTGTTTGTTTGTCCGGTTCATTTGTTGCTTTTAGGTTTATATCCCACATATAAGTGATATCATGTGATTTTCAACTTTTTCTGTCTGGCTTATTTCACTTAGTATGATTATTTCAAGGTCAATCCAAGTTGTTGCAAAAGGCAGTATTTCATTTATTCTTATGGCTGAGTAATATTCCACTGTATGTATGTGCCACAGCTTCTTTAGCCTATCATCTATCATAGGACACTTCAGTTGCTTCCATGTCCTGGCTACCATGAATAATGCTGCCATGAACATCGGTGTCCAAATATCTTTTCAGATATGAGTTTTCAAGTCTTTGAGGTAAATACCCAGTAGAGGGATGGCTGGATCCTATGGTAGATCAATTCTTAGTTTTTTGAGGAACTTCCATACTGTTTTCCATAGTGGCTGTACCAATTTGCAGTGTCACCAGCAGTGTATGAAGGTTCCTATTTCTCACTCCAGCATTTGTTGTTACTTGTCCTGTTGATTATAGCTATTCTAACAAGTATGAGATGGTATCTCATTGTAGTTTTGATTTGCATTTCCCTAATAGCTAGCGTGTTGAACATCTTTTCGAATATTTGTTGGCCTTTCGTATGTCCTTTAGGGAGAAATGTCTGTTCAGGTCCTCTGCCCATTTTTTGATTGGATCATTTGTTTGTTGTTGTTATTGAGTTGTATGAGTTCTTTGTATATTTTGAATATTAGGCCCTTATCAGAGACGTTGCCTGCAAATATATTTTCCCATTTGAATGATTGTCTCTTTACCTTGTTGACAATTTCTTTTGCTGAGCAGAAGTTTTGAGTTTGATGTAGTCTCATTCATTTATTTTTGCTTTTACTTCTCTTGCTTTTGAGATCAAATTCATAAAATCCTCTTTAAGTCCAAGGTCCTTGATTTTAGTTCCTATGTTTTCTTCTATGTATTTTATTATTTCAAGTCTTATATTCAGGTCCTTAATCCATTTTGAGTTCATTTTGATGTGTGGTGATAGACAACAGTCTAGTTTCATTCTTTTGCAAGTGGTCTTCCAGTTTTCCCATCACCATTTATTGAAGAGACTTTCCTTTCTCCACTGTATGGTTTTGGCTTTTTTGTTGAAAATTATTTGCCCATGTAAATATGGGTTTACATCTGGACTCTCGATTCTGTTTCACTGGTCCATGTGTCTGTTTTGCTGCCAATACCATACTATTTTGATTACTGTCACTTTGTATTATAATTTGAAGTTGGACAGAGTGATGCCTCCAGCCTTGGTCTTTTTGCTCAAAATGGCTTTGGCGATTCAGGGTTTTTTGTGCGTCCATACAAATCTGATGATTTTTTTTGGTTCCATTTCTTTAAAAAATGCTGATGGGATTTTGATGAGGATTTTATCAAATCTGTATAATGCTTTAGGTAATATGGTCCTTTTAACTATGTTGATTCTTCCAATCCAAGAACACAGAATATCTTTCCATTTCTTTATATCTTCTTCAATTTCTTTTAATAGGATTTTATAGTTTTCATTATATAGGTCCTTCACTTGTTTCTTTAAATTTATTCCTAGGTATTTTATTCTTTTTGTGCAATTGCAAAAGAAATTACTTTTTTCCACTTTTTTTTTCCTGATGCTTCATTTTAGAGTACAGGAATACTATGGATTTTTGAATGTTGATTTTGTATCCAGAAACTTTACTGCATTTGCTTATTGTTTCTAGTAGTGTTCTAGTGGAGTCTTTAGGGTTTTCTATATAGAGAATCATGTTATCCGCAAATAATGACAGTTTGACTTCTTCATTTCCTATTTGGATGCCTTTTATATCTTTCTCTTGTCTGATTGCACTCACTAGGACCTCCAATGATATATTGAATAACAGTGGCGATAGTGGACAGCCTTGCCTTTTTCCTGATCTTAGAGGGAAGGTTTTTAGTTTTTCATCATTAAGTATAATGTTGGCTGAGGGCTTGTCATATATGGCCTTTATTATATTAAGGTATTTTCCTCCTCTACTGAATTTAAGTGTTTTGATCATAAATGGATGCTGTATCTTGTTGAAGGGTTTTTTTAATCTATTGATATGATCACATGATTCTTATTTTTTAATTTGTTTATGTGGTGTATCACATTAATTGATTTGCATATGTCGAACCATCCCTGTGCCCCTGAGATGAAGCCCACTTGATCATGGTGTATAATCTTTTTAATATGTTGCTATATTCAGTTCACTACTATCTTATTTATAATTTTTGCTTCTGTGTTCATGAGAGATATTGGTCTGTAGTTTTCTTTTTTCGTGTTATCTTTACCAGGTTTTGATATCAGGGTAATATTGGCCTCATAAAATGAGTTAGGAAGTATTGCCTCCTCTTCAATTTTTTGGAAGAGTTTGAGGAGAATAGGTATTAAATGTTCTTTGAATGTTTGGTAGAATTCACTGGTGAAGCCATCTGGTCCTGGACTTTTACTTTTTGGTAGGTTTTTGATGATTGTTTCAATTTCCATACTGCTGATTGTTCTATTTAGATTTTCCAGATCTTCTTGATTCATTCTAGGAAGGTTGCATTTTTATAAGGAGTGGTCCATTTCTTCTAGTTTATTAAGTTTGGTGGTATGTACTTTTTCATAGTATTCTTGTATGATCCTTTGTATTTCTGCAGTGTCTGTTGTAATTTCCCCTCTTTCAACTGTGATTTTGTGTACTTGTGTCCTTTCTCTTTTTTCTTTAGTGAGTCTACCCAGGGGTTTGTTAATTTCATTAACCTTCTCAAAGAATTAGCTCTTTGTTGCATTTATTTTTTGTATTGTTTTGTTTTCAATTTTCTTTATTTCTGCTCTAAATTTGATGATTTCTCTCCTTCTTCTGACTTTTGGCTTCATTTGTTCTTTCTTTTCTAGTGTTTTGCAATGAAGTATTAAGTTGTTTATTTGGGCTCATTCTTGTTTTTGGAGGTAGGCCTGTAATGATATGAACTCTCCTCTTATGACCACTTTTGCCATGTCCCAAAAGTTTTGATATGTTGTACTATCATTATCATTCATTTCTATGTATCTCTTGATCTCTTTTTTTATTTCTTCTCTGACCCAGTTATTCTTCAGTAGTATGTTGTTTAATCTTCATGTATTTGTGGTTCTTTCCACTTTCTGTTTACACTTGTTCTCTAGTTTCAAAGCATTATGATCGGAGAATATGGTTGGTATGATTTCAACCCTCTTATATTTGTTGAGGCTATCTCTGTGTCCCAAGATGTGGTCAATCATTGAGAATGTTTTATGTGTACTAGAGAAGAATGTATAAGCAGCCGTTTGGGGATGAAATGTCAATTCTGTCCAGTTGGTCTAATGTATCATTTAAGGATATTATTTCCTTATTGATTTTCTGTTTGGATGATCTGTCCATATCTGACAGTGGGGTATTTAGGTCTCCTACTATGATAGTGTTTTGGTCGTGTGTGTGATCCATCATCCATTTATCCATCATCCATTGATGGATATTTAGTTTGTTTCTATATATTGGCTATTATGAATATTGCTGCAATGAATATGGGAGTACGGATATTTTTTTCAATATCTGATTTTCATTTACTCCTTGCATTTTGATGTTCTGCTAGGATGCCGCCATTGTCTGCATTGTCCAGTATGGCTCACCACCATGATAATATTTCAAGCGGCAGGAAGAAAGTAAAGAAGAAGACACGTCCTTCCCTTTAAGGATATGATTCAGAAATTTCACAATTTACTTTCTCTTATATCTCAATGGCAGGCATCAGCCAAAGATCTATTATTGCTGCAAATGATAATGAGGAATTTAATCTTTGTACTGCATAGTAAATGTTAGCTGAATGTAATACTATGAGAGCAAAGTAGAGTAATGATATTAATGGGGCTATTAGCAGCTTCCTCATATTAGTTCTTTAGGTGTTGGGATACCTTCCTTCTCAAAATTTCTGTCTTTCTCTTTTATTTGTAATTAGATTGTTCAATTTTTTAAAATTCTTATCAAATGCAGATTTGTAAACTGTACATGAATTCCTGGCAAATTTTGAGTAAACATTTAGAAAAATACAAAGTGAGCATTCAGATTCTACTTTATAAACCCACCAAGAAAGGCCTACTATAAATGGGCCTTTGAAATAAATGAATAGTTAGGAAAGAATTATTGGATAGAAGGAGAAAAATGCAATCAAATAAAACATACTAGAGTAGGTGGGGTGGGGAGGTACAAGGAGCTGGGGAGGGAGGAAAAGGGGTTAAAATTAATAGGAAAAAAATTACTAATTCTACCTTTGAATGAATTCTTTGAATGAATAGTTATTTAGTATTGACCATATTTCAGATATTGGTCTAGACTGCCATTAAAATGTTGAGCCCAAACCCTTTTGGTCTCTTCCTGAAAGAAAGGGAACAAGGAGTTACTTAGGAAATAACACAAATAAGTGTGAAATTGGAACTGAGTTAATTGCATTGAAGAAATTTCAATGGTGCCTTGAGAACATATATTGGGGACATTTTCTCAGTAGACTAGATCAAGGAAGTGATAGTTAACTCTGAGCTGAAGGATGAGTTGTCTCTGAAAAGAGATCCAGTTCTTACAGAAGCAAGAATCCAAAAGATTCCTGTTCCTTCCTTCTTCCTTTTCCCATTCACTCTTCCTTTCTTCTCTCCGCTTTCCTTCCATCTTCCTATTCTCCTTTCTTCCTCCTTTAATTTTTCTCTGTCCTTTCTCCTTCTCTCTTTCATTTCTCTCTCTCCCTCTTCCTTCCTTCCTTCTTTCTTTACATAGATTGTACCTATCTCTGATTATTTCTCAAATTGGGTCATGTCAGTGTTCTGAAGGTAACTTGGTTCCAAGTCCAGATTTTGAAAATGACTTGTGTCTAAGTTAATGTTCCATATAGATTTTTAAGAAATTAGGATGGGGGTACCAGTAAGAATTGGTATGAAATTCACACATAATGAATCATTTGCCAGAAAGGTTTACATTCTTTTCTCTAGCTGATTTTGACTTGTGTTTATCAAAGACAGAAAAAAATCCTTGATCTTGCCATTAAACATCTCTGAGTCTCTTTCTTAAAGTTTAAAATGTAGTCCCTTTTGGTGAATTCAGGATCCTTTGGGTCAGGCTCAATTTCTTAGCACCTTTCCACTCTGGTTTTTTCTTTTTTATTTTTTATTTACATTGCACCTTCTGCTTTCTGGCCTGTATTTCACCACTACCATTAGTATCACCACTATAGCCCCCTCTCCTACCAGCATTCAGGACTAAGAGGAAGCTTGCAAAACATTATGGTGATGGGGAGTGAGGCTCACTGGCTTCTGCTGACCTCTGGTTGAGGCGTAGCTCCTCTTGCCAGCTCTTGGGACATTGATCTTTGTCCTTGCTGCCTTTGCTGCTGACCTCTTTGTGCCTAGTGTAACCTGTTGTCTCCATGAACTCTCAGCATAGGCAGTCCATGGTAATTGCTCCCAGATAGACTGGCCACCATCCCTCTAACGTCTAGCATCTGCCCCTGACCTCTCACTTGTGCTCAGATTCTAAGAGATTTCCCTTTTGACTCCTGATTTGGGAAGCTGACCCTGTATCCTTCTCACAGCTTCAGCTATCTTCTGAATCCACCGAGAGGACACAAAGGAGTTTCTGGATCCCCTAAATGCCATGCACAAGGAGAAAGAGAGGAGAAAGAAAGCTATTTCAGGCTATCCATGTAGCCCTTCCCTCAGTCATTTCTGTTCTTATTACTCATGCACCATGTTCAATATGGCCCCATGACAACCTCAACTTGCCTTTGAAAGGCATGCAGTCTTAGGAGACTGTGTCATATGCAATAATTCTCTTACTCTGGAATTCTACTGAACCATTTACATAGTTTTATAATCACAAAATCCCCCAGTCTCCTTATTTGACTCCGGGGCTGTCTTGGAAGGTTGTGTAGGATTATCTTCCCCTCAGAGTTATCTTTTCATTTTTATCTTCCTGTCAGGCAGGGATAGTCCTAAATCATTTCCTTCCACTTCTCAAGATGGAATTTGTCCTCTACTTACTTATAAAAATAAGTACTAAAGTCATTTCTGTCTTGATAAAGGAAGAGCAACAGAGAAAAAGTTAAATTATAGATAAGGAAAAGTACCATAGAATATTTTAAAATATATCATCCTGCTACAGAGTGAAGGGACAGATAGTCCAGGCAGAAGGAATAGGATGTAGAGAGTCCTTAAGGTAGGAAAGAACAAGGCCAGTGTGATGGGAACAGAGAGAGGATAACAGGTATCCTAGGAGATGGGGCTGGAGATGATGCTGATCAGATGATGAAGAACCTCCTAGACCATTTGAAGGTGATTTTGTTGAAAATGATTTTTTATGTACAGGTAAGGAGTAGGGCTATGGCTTCTTCTGATTCCTCACAAACTACAGAAAAAAAAATCTTCTTTTGGACATCTTGTTGCATATTATTTCAGCCTAAGATTTGATACCTTCATGCTTCCATGCAGTAAGTGCAGAATGAATACTGACTGAAGAACCAGTGGATGATCAGCTTTAGATGAACATGGCGGGGGTGATTATTGTGTTATAGATGTGATTAATCTTCTTTTCATATCTGCTCTCACAGTTGCTAGTTGTGGCAAAACGGAAAGAGGCAACACATCCTGGTTCCAGATCGCACAAGGGTCTTATAGGCTTACTGGTCATTTCTGTGGTAATTTTAGAACCTGATTATGGTCTCTGTGGAGAGCTGAAAGGAACAGACTGAAAACATGAGGGTACCATTTCAAAGCAGCATGTGAAGTCTCAGTTGCAGGCTATCCTTCAAGTCAGCATAGCCAAGGCCTACATTGCATGCTGTCATGCTGTGAGGTAGTTTATTGTTATCATCCAGAAAGAGAAAGGATCGAGGCCTGGATGGAGTCATTTCTTCAGGTGGATTTGCATCATTTTTTTTTTGTCTGTAAAAGACAAATATTGAATTTGGTTTTCTGCCTCCTGTGAAGTATTTGTAATCTTTGGAATAATATACCACCTCAGTCTAAACTCAAGTATTTGTTATTTTCAGTGTCAGAATGCACTTTATCCTTTTTAGTGAAAGATTTTGGGAACAGTCTAATGAGATTATTTGACAATAGTTTATCTTTCCTGAATTTTACAAGTTAGTAAGTGTGAATTTAAAGAGAAGATTAAATTGTTTGAAATTGCTAGAGAAAGTATTTCTGCATTTAATGAGGACAAATCAAATAAAAGAGAAAAAAGAAAAAAAAATAGATAACACCTTCAACTTTCAAATATACTTTTCCTGAAAGCTAGTTTGGTGTAATTTATACAAATACGTAAGTGAAGGCATCTGTGATCTAATCATAGCTTTAATACTAACGATCTTCATGGACTTGGAGAAGTCCTTTGATATGCTGATGGCTCTGCTTTCAAAAATTAAAAAAAATAAAGATTTGAATAGATAAAGAGCTGTCTTAATTTTCTTCCTGTGTTTTAACAAGCTGTAATGGTTAATTTTATGTGTCAACTTGACTGGGCTGTGGGGTGCTCAGACATTTGATTAGACATTATTTTGTGTGTGTCTGTGAGGATATTTTTGAATGAGATTTATATTTGAATAAGTAGACTGAGCAAAGCAGATTGCTCTCCTTTCAGTTGAAGGCCTGAATAGAACAAAAAGACTGACTTTCCTGCCAATGAGAAGGAATTTCTTCCTGCATGACTGCTTTGAGCTGGATCATTGGGGTTTTTTTCCCCTGCCTTTGGACTTGGACTAAAACATTGGCTTTTCCTGGATCTCAAGTCTGTCAGCCTATGGACTAGACCTCATCATTTTCTCTCCTGGGTCTCCAGCTTACTGACTGCAGATCTTGGGAATTGTCAACCTCCATAATTGTGTGAGCCAATTCCTTATAATAAATCCTATATATATAGTTTCTCTGGAGAAGTCTGACTAATACACATGCTGTTGATTTTTAACAGCTATTTTAGAAAATGAAGACAAACGTTTTGCTGACTCCACGGGCCTACTCCTATAAACCAGTTTTACGTTTGCTTCTCAGACTGAATATCATTTCATTCTGAGAGGAAAGGATGTTGAAGAAATGTATTGCTCATTGCATTTTGCTGTGTGGTACACATTTCTAATTCCCTTAAACCACTTCTGAACATAAATGCAAAAAAACACAACTAAAGGATCACATTTTCATAATTAGCGGGTCTTCAATATAAAGTTAGAGATCAAATATTATGTATTCCCTTAATCTTCTGTCATTTTATTGCATTTTACTTATTTGCCATTCACTTTTACTGCCTTCAGGCTATTCCTGGTTGACTCAGACTCATCACAGGAAGAAACCACTCATCTGGAATCTGGCCAGGTGCACAGCTTGGGCTTCAAATCCTCTTTCATCTTTCCAGGAAGCTGCCAACTTGCGTTTTAGTTTGCATTTTTGGAGAAAATCAGTGGGAATGTGGGCCTAAGTGTTCATGTAGAAGATGTTGGGAGCATAGAATATACTTCAGAGATAAAATTATAAGGAAAAATGTACAGTATTTTAGATTCAGTTTCTTATGGAAATTCTCCCAGATTTAAAATTTTGTACTGATTGCTTAGTATCTAGTTGTAAGTCGAACATTTTTTTCTGTAAACAAATGGGTGACTTGTTATTAAAATATAACAATGAAAAATGAATCTCTTATTCAATTAGAGGATTTAGCTAATTTCTCTGTCCAAAATTCTAAAATTGAGGCTTTCCATTTTTAGAGATATGCGGCAGGTCTGAATCGACAAAGAAAACAAAGGTTTGAGGGAATTATTCAGATATTTTAAGCAAAATGTGCATTTTTTTATTAAAGTATTTCTTTAAAACCCTTCTTTCTCTTATATGAGATTCATTTCCTTTCCCTTGGTTTTTAAATTTTGGTAATTGATATGTATCTGTATCTTTGTTAGTACAGATGTGACTACAAAGGCAATTTCATTGCTAAATGAAGATATTTATAATATGATTGAAATGTTGTTACCATAGTTCTTATAACACACCGTGCTTTTCCAAACTAATTTGCACACATATTTAGAAGAGTGTTTGACCAGAAAAAATAGTATAGTGTTCATTGCCAGTAAAAAAAAAATGTAAAAAATGAAATTAAGATCATAATAACTGAAAATCTAAATCTAAAAATGAAAACTTCAAAGCCACGCTATGCTTTGCCACAAAGGCAGGTGAATTAAATAGCCTTGTTCTTATAATTCTGATGTAAAAGTCTGAAGATATTTGAGACTTATCAATGTCACAAATTATTTAAAATTAGATTGTAATAAGAGAGACATTCAAAGGAAATTATTGTGTTTGGGATATGGATTATCTGTCTTTCCAGAATACAGTTAGTCATTTTTATTATTCATATTTATTATTCTATAAGATCACCTTTTTAACCACTTAAAAAGGACAAGTAGTTCTTAGAAAGGCAATGAGTATGATGGTCATTTTTTTTTTCTGGCCATTTGTTTTCCTTTTTGAAAACTATGTTACTCTTGGAAAATTACTTGGCCTCTCTGTAGCTCAGCTCCTTATTTGTAAAATGAAAATAGTAGTAGTACTTATCTAATAGGGTTGTTGTGTGGATTAACATAATTAGTACAAGTATAAGGCCTAGAACAAGGTATTTCCTGTTAAATGTTTTCTATTATACTTTTACTACTGAATTTTAAAAGAGTCTTCAGTGCTTTTAAAAACAAACATACTATGTACTGAAGAGGACCTTTAAGGTAGAAGGAAAATGCTAAAATCTCTGACAGAAAATTGGAAAGTGAAGAAATCAATTATACTGCCAGTTCAGATCCAGCCTTGATATAATTCAACACCTGCGTGTGTGTGCGTGCATGTGTGTGAGCGTGAGTGTATGCACGTGTGTGTATTCATATGCATGTATAATACATTATATATATAGAGAGAGAGAGAGAAAGAGAGAGAGAAAGAGAGAGAGAGAGAGAGAGAGAGAGAGAGAGAGGGAGAAAGAATCACAGACTCTGGAGTAAATATCCTCTTATTGGGCTAAGCTGTACTAGGAAACTTCTTCACATAGACATGTCTTTGAGGTCAGAATAGGGTTATCATTCTGTCAGTGTAGTCTTGATTATTTCTCCTTTTTGATGCCAATCAACTAAATTTCCCTTCATTTGCAGAGTATATCAGGAAATCAATATTGTTAGTGAATTGAGTCTGATAGAGTCTTAAGTTCAGAATTATCTTTCCTTCAATGAACACATCATTGTCAAATTTCTCCTGGCTGGTGCATAGGGAAGACATGAATTATACTGTGGAACTGCTATTGTATGCTATTTGCTGGTCTCATGCATTTAATCAGCTCTTTTGTTCATTCCACAATTAACAATTCACTGCAGGCTGCCAAGACTTTAATGATATTTTCCAATAATACAAAACAAACTGAGAAGTTGGATGTTTTTTTTTTTTGTTTTAATTCTTTTTTTCTCTACATATCAACAACCAGTTAGGGTGTCCTCTGGGAAGCCTCCTTTGGTGGCCTCTGCTGTTCTCTCGTATTTCTTGTGCTTTTTAACATAGCAAATATTTTATTATAATCATAATTTGAATCTTCTATATCTTCCAAGCAGATTTCCAGCAGGTTAAGATTTATTAGTCCTTTTCTCTAAATATTCAGTATCTGGTATATAAATAGGGACTCATATTTACTGAATAAATAAACCATTGGGCAAATTTCTATAAATTTTCAAAGTCCATTAGATTTCATTGTAGGAATTCACTATGGAAGACAAAAAGGATGAGATATTTCTTGCAAAGCACACAGCATGGACAAAAATAGGGGCATAGTCCCATGTACCCCAGTAGTGACTAGATAACTGCTGTACCTCCTTAGAGACAGCACTCAAATATCATCATTTTGGAAAAAACTTATCAGACTTTTTTCCCTTTCCTTCATCCCAAGCAGAATTTACCGCTCTTCGTTTTGCCATTTACATTGTACACATTTCTGTTATGCTACTTTAAATTATTTATTACAAGTGTTTACTGGCCCACCTTCCCTGCTTAAACTGTTGGCAGTATAGTGGAGAGAGCTTAGAATTTGCAGTTTGACAGGCCTTGGTTGAAATATTGACTTTGCTACTTAACTTGGTAGTTGATAATAAGTAATCACTTAGTTTCCTTGAACCTCAGTTTCTTTATCAGTTAGAAGGGGGAAATAGTACCGACTTCATAGCAGTATTGTGATCACATACATTGGGTGCAAGACAAATACAAATGCTCAATAAATTATATTTCTCTATCTCTTTCACCTTCTTTGAAGTTAAGAATCATATTTTATTAATTTATTCCTAGAAGCTAATACTTTCCCTGATAACCTACTAGATATTTAATAGTTGCCTGTTGAATGGATAAAGTATGTGTTTATTTAAATGTCTAATATAAGTGCGTATGTCTGTGTGTGTATGTGTAAGGGTAGATATTCAGGAAATTTATTTGGAACCTGTAATTATTCTAAATTTAGTATATCAAGGTCACTGCTGTAATAATTCCCATATGGTCTAATCTACTTTACCATCCTTGCCAAATTTCAAGCTAGTCTGCATTCATATGTGGAAGATGGGAAAAACATTCTAGGCATTCCTCTTGCCCAAAGAAATAATCATGCACAACTTAACACTACCTTCCAAATAAGTACAAATAATTTATCAGCCATCAAACTTTATAAGTCTTCCTTTCCCTGAAGAGGTGCATAGACAGTTAAATAAATTGAATGGGTGTTGTTTGTTACCGGTCCACTATAAATCATTGAATGCATTCATATTATTAGCTAGGTTGCTTTAACATGCCATCCTCTTTACGTTCCTGAGTGCAATTCCTGATTGAAGATTGCTTTTATTCATGCCTTTTGGCAATATGTACACAGGGATATCATGCCATTTATATAAATATTAGCTATCAGCAAGGCTGGAGAGTATGCAAGGATGACTCAGTCTTTTACATTTTATTTCATTCTGGGTGTCTAAACTTTATTGGGCTTGCTTTTTCTTTCCTCTTCCTTCTGCTCCTCTCTTCCTACTCTTCTCTGTCTCTTCTCTTCCCTTCACCACCTACTCTTTCTCCAATTTTTATTGGTCCAATATCTGAGTCAATGAGACAAACTGCCTACATCAAGGATATGATTGAGGAAGATAAACTTTTTACCCTGGAATTACTATTTTGGCTGATTACTAACTGTCAGTAAAGGTGGCTTCTCCTGATACTCATTTGAACAGTCCAATTACTTTGAAAAGCTTCAGTACTTTAGTGAAAGAAAGTAGAGAAATGTGATAATGCAGTTATGAGGGACTGACTCTTCTACTAAAAATTCATGTTTTGCCAATTGAGCTCTCAATATTCAATTATTATTTGTAACCAGTTGAATTTCCTAACTCTGTACAGTTAAATTAATATAATAGGTTTTATTACAAAAAACAATTCCCAGCTGAGTTCTATCTTCTGTCATTTGATATTATTCTTACATTTTTAAAAATTAAATGTAGAATGATTTTGCATATACAGAAAACTGATCAAATTAAGACCTTTTTACTTTTTAAAAAAGATTCTTGGTGGAAATTCAATTTTTACAAAAAAATACCATCCCAAAATACCATCTTTACATTTGCTTTCTTACATTTGCTTTGTGCCAGATTCTCTTTTCACATTAATAAGCAGCCATCAAGAGTTACATAGTCTGTGATCTCTTCTTATCCTTTAGGATATATTAGTATTTGTTTTTAGATGTTCTTCAGTATATGGTACTCAACAGAGTCAAGGGATAATTTAAGGAAGAATATGCATTAAAATCTTAATTTTCATTAGATAATAGAAGAGTCTAAAGGTTGGATTAAAGATTTCCCCCCGGTACAGGTTAGAAGGATTCTTCAAACTGACTTAATGCCTAATGTTTAATAAATACAGAGCACATTTATAAGATTCACAGAAGCAAATTCATGTAATAAAATAATTTCTCCAGGTTTGCTGTAAGGCTGATATGTATTAAGAAAAAGTCAAGTGGTTAAAGTGTTCATGTGTTTCAGAGATGAGGTATTTTTCTGGGCCCCGTGCCCTTCCTGTTTTGGAAGACAGGCTTTACTTCAGTTGAGCTTGTCAAAGTTGATAGCCTGGCACTCTGCCCCTGGCATTGAACTTGATTTAGCATTTTAAGAAAAACATCAACATTCTGTGTTTACATTTTGTCAATTGTTGTACATAAAAAATTCCTTTTTGATGTTTTATATTTAAGCAATGTATTTACACTGGTATTTTCACTGATCAACAAAATAGAATTAAAATACTATGTACTTAGAAATTCATCTCAATAACTTTGATATAGTTCTAAATGTGCTATTATCATTATACTTTTCCAAGTAAATATTAGATTAAATTAAAACATATAAAATGGATGTTTCTTTACAATATAAAATTATATTTAATCTTTTTATATGTTTCCTTTTTTAATTTATTGGAGTGATATTGGGTAATAAAATTATATAAGATTCAATTATACTATTCAATAATACATCATATGTATCTATTATACTGTGTGTTCACCACCCAAAGTTAAATTTCCTTCTGTCATCATATATTTCACCCCCTTTACTTTTATCTACATCCCTCCTTCCCTTTTTCCCCTCTGGTAACCATTAAACTGTTGTCCATGTCTATGAGTCTGTTCGTTTGTCTTATTCATTTCTTGCTTTCAGTTTTATATCTCACATATGAGTGAAATCATATGTGAGCTTTTTCTGTCTGACTTATTTTGCTTAGCATGATAATCTCAAGATCCATCCATGTTGTCTCAAATGGCAGTGTTTCATCTTTTATTTCGGCTGAGTAACATTCCATTGTATATATGTACTATATCTTCTTTATCCAATCATCTATCAAAGGGCATTTCAGTTGTTTCCACATCTTGGCCACCATGAATAATGCTGCAGGAAATATCGGGGTGCATATATCTTTATGGATAAATGTTTCCAAATTTTTTGAGTAGATTTTATATATATATAAATATATATATATATATATTTAAAGTGGCATTCTTCCCACATGAGCTAGTTTAAGTAATATATAGGCTCAAAGAATGGAAAATAATATTTTTCTTTCCCATTATGGACTGAATTATGTCTGCCTATCAAATTCATGTGTTGAAGTCCTAACTACCAATATCTCCCAATATGAGTGCATTTAGAGATAAGGTCTTTAAAGAGGTAATTAAGCTTAAATGAGGTCTTCTGAGTGGGCTCCAACTTAATATGATCAGTGTCTTTATAAGAAAAGGAAGAACCATGGATGCATGCAGAGAGGAAAGGCCCCATTGCTCTGAGGAAATAGAGAGAAAGAGGCCATCTGTAAGCCAAGGAGACAGGCCTCAGAAGAAACCAAACCTGCTAACACCTTGATCTTTTTGCTTCTAATCTCCAAAATTGTGAGATAATAAATTTCTGTCGTTTGAGCTATTCAGTCTATGGTATTTTGTTATGGCAGCCTGAGCAAATAAATGTACTTATTCCTTTAACCAGACCTGATGATACTCATTCCTCTTGAAAAATGAGAGAGAGAAAAGAAGAAGGAGTTAGAGGAGGAGGAGGGGAAGAAGTATCAACATCAGCAATGGCAGCGTCAGCAAAGAGGAGGATAGAGGAAGAAAACGTGAAGGAGTGGTTCATAGAAGCAATGTAGAGGATATATTACAGTATTACGCTATCAGGACAAAAGGGAAAAATAAGTTAATGGTGATAGAGTTTAAAATGCATCAGTATCTGTGCTGAACACTGTACATGCATTAACTCATATAATTCTTACAAAAATCCCGTTAAAAAAGTATTATCATTAACCACATTAGCCTTATTTTATGGATAAAGAAACTGGGGCTCATTTAACCTTAATAATTTTTCCAAGTTCACATACATAGGCAAAAGAGAGGTGAAGTTTGAGCCCAGGTCTTTCTGATACCATAGCCGATGTTCTTAAATGCTATATATTATATTCTCTTTTGATGAAATAAAGCCCTCAGAAAAGTGGATTTGCAGTTCTCACATTTCTTATCTCAAGCACTGTGCTGGTCTTTTCGTGTCTGTCATAATTGGCACAACTCAATCTAGTAAACATTCTTTAAGTATTTAAATGGGAGAAACCTAATAGTAACAAAATGTTGAAGATAGGAAAGAATGACACAGTTTCTCAGGTTGGTGGTGATTTTGGTGTTGCTGATGATGACAGTATTATTTGCTGTTTTAGTCTTGTTTCCTTAATATTTTCATGTTCTGGTCCATTTTTAAAAAATGTATTCTGTCTTATCCTTGAAATCATATTTATGTGCAGAAATAATGCTTATTAATCCAGATTTAAATTCCTTTAGAGACTGCATTTAAGCAATGCATTAATATCACTTATATTTATTAGATGTTTTGTTGAACAATTATTTTATTTCCTAGATATGTTAAGCTGTCTCTGAACTCATTCAGTAACTTTGGTACCTACCTTTTTTAGAAATAATTTTAATGTTGAGATGAAAAGAAATCACATGGCTAATATGGGCATCTTTTGTTTACAGAAATGATTGGCTCTCAGCAGTTTCAAAAACCTCACAATATTCTCTGCTAAAGTTATCAGCCTCCTTCTCTTCTTCCTTTTATCACCAGAGTGTACAATATCATGGTCTCCTCATTCCTTCCAAATGATTTCTAATTCCAATTTCTACTCCCACAGTTGTCCTACACCGGACCTATGAGAGGTCACTAGTTACTCCTAGCTACCAATCACATCACCTCTAATTCTCATCTTAGTTTGGTCTCTAATTCTCATCTTAGTTTGTCTCTATCATCTACTCTTCTAAGCTTAAAATCTCTCTTAAACTTTACTCTTATTGTTTCTTAATTCCTCCCTTTCTCCTTTGGTATCACACCAGCCTCTGAAACCAAGTATATCTCAAATACTCTTTTAAGGCATCCCTATTTCCATTTTTAAAAGGCACCATTTTTCCAGGCATTCAAATTTGAACCTTTTATCATGCCTTTAAATCTTCCTTTTTCAACCATAATATCAGGTATCTAGTTCTGCCTATAGATTCTATTCCATGAGGTTTCTCAAGCCTATAAGTTAGGAAATTAGATGTTAGAACAGAATGCCAGGTTTGGATCCTGGACTCTTCAATGAAACTCTGTTATTTTGATAATCACTTTATTTCTTTGTGCTTATATTCTCTCTTTTGTAAAATGAAATAATAATAGCATCTACTCATAGGGTTGTAATGATGACTAAATGTGTTAACACATGTAATGTATTTCAAATAGTGCCTACAGTACAGTAATCATTATGTACATAAGTTTCTTATTATCGTCATCATTTTAAATTTTTCTATTTTCATATTCATTCTATGTCAGGTTCTCATTATGTCTTATTTAATCCCTGATAGATCTCTCTAACTGGATTTCTCCCATCCTCAATCTCTCCCTATTCTACTTTATTCCATGACATTTTAAAGTTACCATTCCAGAAGCAGAATCAGATCATTATGGCTCCTTACATTCAGTAGTTCCACTATTAATCATTCGTATTATGTCAGGCAAATCACTAAACTTCTCTGGCTTTAGTTTCCTCATCTCTACCATGAAGGATAGGGGTGAATGCTCTCAGCATAAAGACTGATTCTTCAATGCCTGTACAGCGCAATGCATATCCCTAAGCTTCACATTCAAAGATTTTTCTGCTTTGGTTCCAAGTTATCATAATTATTTACTTTTATCTTTTTTTTTTTTTTTTTGCTACTAACTAGCCAGAATAAAATACAGTGTTTGTTACTCTTTGAAAACATCTGGTGGTGTCCTACCTCCATGAATGTAATTATGACATTCTCTTTGTCTGGAATGTCCTTCCTCTTTACAAAATTCTGTCCTTTTCCTCATGCCAATACTTTCATAAATATGCCTCACAAATAAATACAATTACTTTCTCCTCCATAATCCCATAATGAATAGCTTGTATTGCATAATTGTTTATTTCTCCTCCCTTAAATGTAATTTCCTTGTGATTTAGGGACACCCTTTTACTTATTATTATATTTCCTGTCCTATGTATTTCCTGCACTATGCTTTGCAAATAGTCTCTCCCTGGATATTTATAAAGTGAATATGTGGGGCATCTAGTGTCAGCAGCACTTTATGTGGCTCTCAGCAGGAACTTATTCAAAATGCAGAGGACATAGTATTAATGTGTAAGGATCCATAATGTAATAGAAATCTTTACCATAATGTAACCATGGAGATCCCCAAGTTATTACATAACCCAATGAAAGATCCTAGGCCTTACAGAAAGACCCCTTTCTCAATGTCAATGATTTGTGAGCCTGTTTTGATTTAGCTGTTCAGATGACTCCATATTCTTCTGCACTCAACTATTGTAACTAGAGTCTCTTCACTTCTATGAAGGCAAGTATTATGTCTTAAATAATATATGTGAGAAAATATTGAAATGTGAACTCTTTATGCACTATACAATCTCTAGGATCTGGAAAATGATGGGTTCTTAATATGTATTTGGGTAGCGAGCCATTGAAACCATGAGCCATGGGTGAGGCTCAAGACAAGCCCATCTGTAGCTTGCATCACATAGCTGAACTCATCCATGCCAAGGCACAACATTTGGAGATTGTAAAATTAGGGTCAATCAGAAGGATGAACTGCATAGTCTTATGGATAGTACCAAGCTAAATAACTCTAAACTGTTTTGATTTATTTAGTGGGTTCCCAAAATATATACATTTTAAATAGTGTCTGGTGTTTTTTTGTTGTTGTTGTTTGTTTATTTTTTTATGGTCACTTGATTTCCAGAGACTTTTTAAAATATTGGAGTTAAAATAGTGCTGTCCTTTGATTTAACCTCTATGCATTATTTAGAGGAGTCTGGTGTTATTCGTAATTTAATACCATCTGTCCTTTGAAAGTTAATTGCTCTTCCCTATTCTAATACAAAGTCTCCATACACAGAGATAGGGTCACTGGATTATCTAGGATTACAATTCCACTTTAAATTAACCCAAATTCTCTTGCTGTTCACGTAGTACTAGTTTACAGGCTAAATGCCAGTTCCCTGCTTTGGTGGAGAATGAGCCACATTAAAGGAAATTTAAATAACTTGACCAAGTTTTACAGAAAACAAAGGACAAAGACAGGAATAGGTTTTTGAAACAGTGATGCAGTTTCTACAAACTGTTATTTCCTCTGCCACCCTTGAACACTTCTTTAGGCCATGAATAACTTTACCCCTGTTATTGGATTTGACAAAAATAAAATAATATATTAAGGTTTTGACCTACGAAATTATCAGCTTAGTCACATTCAAAATTGTACTGTGTCTTAGTCTCATACCATGTTGGATTACTACATTTAAATTATTAAAAAATAATGTAGTGACCCTGCTGTCATGTTTGGTTAATGTTTGCATTTGGAGACATAGGTTTCCTAATGATATCTGGGAAATACAGTTGGTATATAAACATGAACTATCCTCAAAGCCAAAAGCTTTAACATGTAGGGGGATTCGAAGTTCAGCTGGCTTCTAAAGATCTTTAGTTCAGTTTATTATGTAAGCTATACATCTCACTACTTTGCATGTGTTATTTTCATTTATACAACCAACAACAACAACAACAAAAAAATCTTCTCAATGGACAACCTTTTTCCTGGAATACTTTAAATGCTGTTCTTCCTAGTAAAGAAAATCTCTCTATGTAAAATGTCTCAAACCTATAAGATAATGATTTATAAATATTTATTAAATGTGTTTTTTTCATATTGCTTCTGTAAAGAAATGTTAGATAGTCTAGATAGTTGATTATAGAAATTTCTTTGGCTCTGTCCATACTCTACAGGAAAACGGGGTTTCAAGCCAGAGCTTGAAGAATTTTATACTGCAACACTAATCTTTTAATAAGTTTCTTGAGATCTGGAATTTTTCCAATCAATCTGTTTTTCATTCTGCCTCATGAACAAAACTATTTTGTCATATAAATATATATACAAACAATCCTCTCCTAAAATTTTTGTCAATAGCTTCCAAACCAGTAAATTTGTGAGAAGATTCAGCAGAGAAACAGACCTATTCATAGAAATACACAGCAAAAGAAAGGGGGTAAAGTCCAGAGGGCAGCATCCATAAGTCACACAATGACATCAATCGCATGTTACTCAAGTAAAATAGATGGGTGTTTATTCCAATTAGCCCAACATTCATTCAGTGTATTGATGCTGCTGCTGAAGGAGTAAAGTGCATACTAAATGTTAAGTACGCTGGGCGTCTGGTCAGTTTTTCTGATCATATCAAATAATCTTCCATTAAATAGTGGCCCCAGTTTTTAACTCTTTAGTCAGCCCTCTCATTCGAATATGATTTCTAATCTTTTCATGGCTATAATGTTGTTCTTGATACTTCAGTTAAATGATTTTCTACATTTTCTCCCATATGTTTGGCTTTCAATTTCCTCTTCATATCTTCAGATGCCACTGAAAGATAATTTCTTCCAGGAAACCAACCCCCAAGTCACCTTGTAATGTCAAAGCTCAAACTGGGTGAAATTCCCCAACAGATTCAGCTATACGGAATTATTTGAGAGATGAATTCATTCACCCTCTATGCATTGAACTTATAAAATACGCTGCAACGATGCTCATTTCTATGTTGAACATGAATATTAAATGTCTCTGCATTATAAACATTGCCATAATGAGTTGTAATAAATATTAGAAAAGATAAATGTATATTTAGCAAGAAGAGTGAAAAGGGGGAGTATTAGTGAAATATTTTCTTTGGTGCTTACCTTCAAAGGCTGAAATATGGCTAACGACAACCAGAATTACAAGGAGCAAGTATAAAATGTATTTTTTTTCCCATTAAGTATATACTGAATTTACTATTCATGAAGGAATGGGGAAGTCTTAGAAAATTTTGCTGTGTATCTCAGAATTTAAATTTATAACACACTTCACCCCCAGGGAAGGAATTAATGAAAATAATCAAATCAGGTAAAAAAATAATGTGATGATAAAAATGGAATGAATATAACCTTCTCTTAAGCTTTCAAAGATACAAATGATCACCGAAGTCACAAGATAGTTGTCTCCAGCCTTTAAGTTTCTAAAGAAATAATAAATTCAAATACCTGGAAGATGGAAATGGACAATGGTAAATTAAGGAAAATTAAGCATTATTTTTAGAAAAGGGCAACTGAAGTAAGGTGGTGCTAGCATTAAAAAAATAAGTTTCTAGCATTAAAAAAATGTTTTTATTTCTTTTACTTTATTTCTACAAATTTGAGAAAGCAAGAAAAATAAATAAAAATTTATGTTTGATTTTCTTTCTTAAACTTGGAGCACATAACCTTTCCAATGGAAAGATTATGCTTACTTGTTACTGTTTTAATAATATTCTTAAGGTTTGCACTGCAGTATGGGTAGTGACTTCATTGAAAGTTCAATAATCTTGCTGGAGGGCACTCTGAAGGGAAAAGAAAAAGAGCCAGAGAGCTTATTCAGAACTGTTAAAATTTCTAAAGGATAATTTAATTTAGTATCTTTACTTAATTTTCAGCCTGCCCACCTTAACTATGGAAAAATAATAATAATAATAATCAGAACAGCGCTATCATCTGGTGTGGTGTTTGAATGAGATTGTATTATATCTGAGAAACTGTTTGCTTTGTTTGAACCCATACCCTGCCAGCTTCTGTTTAGATAATGAAGTATTTTCATGAATGCTCAATTTTGTTTTTTGTTAAAGATACCACAGTGAATCTATGTTTAACCCTGAAATGATGGCCAAATATGATGCTTTCAGATAGTGGGTTGAATTATAAGAAATTGCTCTTGTTTGGCTATTTTTGACTTACAAATGGCAAGTTCATATCGATCAATCTATTAGTAGCCAATATTTATTGAGTTCTTACTACTGCCAGACTCTTTTCTAAGCATGTTACATGAATCAGTCATTTTCTTTGTAACATCCCTTTAAGGTGAATGGTATTACTATTTGCCATTTCATAGACAAGAAAACTGAGACACAAAGAGGTTAAGCGACTTGCGTGATGTTCACAGTAATTAGGAGGGCTGGCATGAAGTTTATCCTTCTGTCAGTGAAGAAAAAGTTTTCAGAAAATAATTACTGGCGAGACTGTTGATAAGATTTTAGAAAAGTCACTTGTTTTACATTCTAGCATCCACCATTTGGAAAGCTCTGCATCTCAGTTTTCTTCTTTGTAATGGGAAAAATATTAATCCTATCTCATATGTGTCAGTGGGCAGTAAGTATTTCTCCTCTATTGTTTCTTTCTGTATCAGCCCTGTTATGTGAAGACAGCCCATTTCCTTACATGTGAGCCCTATCAGTAATAAAAGTAGTACTTGTTTGGTTCTCCCATCTATTTAACTGTTAGTTTTGTTTTTCAGTTGGTTCATAACTTAGACATGGAAAAAAGTTTTTATTCCCCTTCAAATCCCTGACAAATAGTGTTGCTAGGAGGGCTAAATAAGAAAAATGCACGTAGGAAGTTTATAACATAGACTTTGGTATATATTTATCACTCATATTTACTGTTATTATTTTATACTTTAAAATTCCTCTAAGTCTGTAGGTTGCCAACTGCCATTAAGACTAGTTAAAAGTAATAAAACTATATTTTAAAAACATACACTGCAATTCAAATCTTTTGCTTTTACTAATTTGAAATAATATTTTTTATACTAAGAAATGGTGAGATTAACTACATCATATTTCAGCTAATCCAAAATGTCAACAATTGTAGCATACACATTTATTTTACATGCCATTAAGAAAGAAAAATGCTTCTAATTAATTCTAAGATGCTATAGATTAAAGACACATCACAATTTCAGGGGGTTATATATATAAAAATGTCTTAAAGTTGATGAAATATGATAATAAAATCGATGAGTCTGACTTTTCCCTTCATCATGAGTTGGGATAGTTTAAGATTAAACCAGAGAGGCAGCAGGCAAGACCATCCATATTTCTGAGTTGAATTAATGATTTCCCAGACCCTCTTGGCAGTACTAAGAGGCTTCTGCTTCAAGTAGGCCAAATCTGAGAAATTAGTATGGACTGCACGTTACACAAAAATATCCCTTGATCATGGACATGAACTATATCATGAAACAAAACAGGTATTAAGTTGCTGAAATTCAATTCACATTCAAATTCTGTTGTTTTTCTAAGGTACTAGGAAGTTGAAACTTTTTTTTTTTTTTTTAAATTCAAAACATGTACTCATGGTTGTGTATGCACAATAGTTTACTGAACTGGCTTGAAACAGAACATATAGTTTAAAAAACTACTTAATTAATGCAAAGCTAAAACATTAAAATAAGCTCTGTAAAGCACTTCATATGTGTCAGTTTTCCTTTTGATTTGAGTCCGTGTTTATAAGAATGAGAGATTTAAACCATAATGAATAGACACACTTTATGCAAAATATCACACAGGAATATTTACTATTTTAATAATGTATCATATCTTCCTGTTTTCAATTTTCACAGCCATTAAAGAGCAGAAGATTGAATATGAAGTTCCCTAAGCGGAGTGATTTTTTTCTTCAACTACTGTTTCCTTTTCTTTTAATAGTATCCTGCTGTCACATGGACATGTTTATTCATGTGTCTCATTGATTCATGTGCCTCCAGTACTTGTTTATATATGGTGCACAGTTGGTATTGTAAAATATGGGTCCGTGGAGTACGACCCTTGATTTGAAATAGCTGGCCCATAAAACTAAGCTATTAGATTAACAAGTCAGTGCGTTAAAGCGAGGAATCAACGCGAGGTTGATTTTCAGTCTGTTTATCACTTCTACACCACATGAGAGAAAAGAATGACTTGGTGTTTGCATAGTTCTTTAGTCTGTCTTGAAAGATTTGTGCACTTTACTAAGATTGTGCTGGCAATAATTCAATCTTATAGTCTTCTGCCAGGTCCATTCCATGTCCTTTAAATGCTTTGCAGGCTGCTATCTGTTGAGGCTCACTCAGAATGGCAGTAAACAAATATATATTTGCAGCAATCCACAAGTACTTTCATTTCCTGATACTTTCCATCCTTCAAAGTCAACGACCAAGAAATTTTCTACTTCTATATGCAAAATTTATTCTGTACATGAGTTGGTTAAGGATTATAGTTTTCTTGAGCAATGGAGATGATGCTATTTCAGGATATTTAGGACAATATCAAGGAACCATTTTCAAAGTGTGGCTGATTTTTAAAAGGATATCTTTTAGTGGACTCTTTTAAATTTAGGATTTTAAAAAAATTGTTAATGATTGAGTGTTAATGTGGAGAGCTAGGGCTGGGTCAATATTATCCCACCTTATTGCAGTAACATGAACCAAGCACAAATTTAGAACTTAACTCATTCTGTTATCTCTTTTCATCTTTCAGAAGCCTTGATCCTCGGTGTACCTTGCCTATTGACAATGAAAACAATGACATTGATTTTGACTCTCCCTCTCCCCACCATGTTATAAAAACTTTCTTCAATGACTATGAGATGCCAGTGAACCATTTGGAATGGATTGAGACTCAAATTGTAAATGAGAATTGTAGGCTTAAGCCCAGACATTCATGGTTCCTATTTGTGAGGGATAGGACTTATCAACACTTATTTCTAAAGCATATTCCTCACTGACCCTCTGTGCTAAGATTTGCAGTGTGTTTAGAGGTGTTAAAGTGGACGGCAACCTCTCTGGGCACTGCTAAAGATCAGGTTCATTCACTACTCTTTGTTCAGAGATCTTAGTTTTCACTTTTTCTCTCATTACTTGCAAGCACAGAGCCAGCACTGAAGTAGGCTCTCCAAAATTTGCAGCCAATTTATTTCTTTGACTAAACACTACTTCAACATGGAAGAAAAACTGATTTGAAACAAAAGTTTTTCTCTTATTCCCTTGTTAGAGAAACAAATGTCTGGACCAAATGCATAAATTCTTTGTACCTACCCTCCTCTGCAAAAACAAACAAAAACAAAACCAACTAAAAAACCTAAGACATCATCAACAACAACAACATAGATAAATGACTCTCATAGAAAGGCTCAATTTAAATTCAAATAAATGGTTATTTGAAGTAATAATAAAGTACTCTTAACCATGATGTAAGGAGGTTAGCACACTTAAATTATTCCATGTCTTTTTTAAAAGATAGAACCTATCAGAAACATGTAAATTGTTTCCGAAGTAGATCATTTCAGACCACCCAGGAGAGAATATCTGTTTTGGAATCATTCAAACTGTATTTGAATCCCATTTGGCCATTTCTTAGAAACTTGGATAAATTCCTTTCTATCTGTGAGCTTCAGGTTCCTCTTTTATAAAGCTGGCATCATAATATCACATTGGAGATCTATTGTGAGGGAAAAGTAAGATTATATTAAATACTTGCAGTTGTTCTTGAATCCTAAGAGGTATCCTGGCTATTGTCTCTTGCCGTGACTCCCTTAGGATACCGTCAAGGTCCTGAGGATTTCCTTGTTGTGGTTGTGTTTACAGGAGGCAGGTAGTTAGACTACTGTACTGTTAGACTCCTAGTTTTTTTCATGTTATGCATCCTTCTGCTTTTTTTCTTGACTTCTTTTTTAACAGCTGTATTTAGCTTCATGGCCTTGATGATCACATCTGTATAGAAGTAATAATGGATATGAATTTCCCGTTTCAGAACCTGGCATTGATATGTCAATTGAGAAATTCACATGGATCATAATGGACTAAATGATACAGTGTTGTCCTTTCCTTGAAGGATCATTGCATTATTTATGTACAAGTGACATAAATGTGGCCCCAAGGGGTTTTAGGGGATTATTATGAAATATGGAATATTTAGATTTAGTTTGAACTTGAAGCTGACAAGTACTAAAATTATCCAACCCCCTCCCACCAACCTGCCCCCCTCCAGCAGCTTTTGTGTTTCCACAGGGGTTAAAGTGTATAATCTAGTGATTAAGCACTCATTGGTAATTGGCTTGAAGGAAACTAACATGTATCTGCTTCTTTAAAGGCTTTGCCATCTCCTACAAAAGCCATCTCAAGTCCCCCATTTCACTGAGTTTATTTTTTGTACTGGGGCTAAGAAATAGTTAAATGGGTTTCTCACTTATATCTTTAAATTGAATCATGTTTAAGTGACTTCCTGAAATAAGAAATCAATGTTACATCTGCCACAGAGGAATAAAGAAACCCCACATATATGAATGATTATAATATTTGCCCAAGGCATGAATTGCCCAGTGCTTCAGAAAAGGCCATAAATCCATGTGATATCCCTGACTACTGCATTTTACATCCAGGTCTTAGAGTTACAGAAATATATGTAAAATTAGGGGCAGACAGAAAGGAGGTTGACTATACATCTGGGAAAATTCTTATGCATTGCTTGTCCCTGGTTGTTCATCTTGTGCTCATGAAGTCTGGCACTGTGACCTTCCTTCTTGATGAAGGAGCTGTATAACTTGTATACAGCTGAAACATTTGTCCTCTTAAAAAACCTCTCATCTTTTGACTATTGGTTAAAATCTTTCATGGATGATATAATATCCCATTTAGTATAGGAATTGGGAATAATTCCCTTTCTTGTTCTGATATTGAAACTAACTCTTATATCATAAAACTTTTAATGCCAAACATCAAAAAAATTTTACATGAAAAGCTAATCTTTAGCATCTAAAGAAATACTGATATACTTTTTTCTCATGATTTAAGAAATTTTGAAAAATGTGTTGACAGGACCAAGTTGTCAACTAATGTCTCCAAAAACATTATACTAACTTTCTAAAAGTCAGATGGCAGATAGCTTAGGAAAGGGCAGAGATAGTGGCTGCATTTTTCATATTTTCCTACCATTAAGAGTAATTTAGGTTGAGGAAATATATTTAGATAATTCAGATATATTAATGAATGAATACATTCTTATTTTTTTGTTGTTGAATAACTCTTATCAAGGAGTTATTCTGAAGGGAGGAAAGGTGGTTGAGCTTGTTCTGAAGGGAGGAAAGGTGGTTGAGTAGGTTGAATGCAGTGAGAGGCTAAAACAGTAATTTTCAAACCAAGAATAAAGAATCAGCTTTTAAACCTTTAATAATTTATTAGTTAATTCTTTTGGCATTAACTTGTATATCTTTAAATATTATACTTATTTTACTATTATATTGTTTTTTAAATATCAGACTTTGTCATTTGATTTTTACCAAATTTCTTCATTCTGCTGTTACATACACACCTCCCATTCCTCCAGTGTTTCAATGTATTTCTATCCTCATATAGTTATATTAATATTCATATTTATCTTCCTAAGAATGTACAAATTATTTAGAATAGAGCCACACAAAAAACTATGATTATTCTTTATTTCGTGCTTATTTGAAGTGAATTATGTTGTTTTTGCTTAATTTTAAAACATATTTATCACTAATATAACCTAACCTGTTCTGTGGTTTTAATGATTCTATTATTTTTGCTTACTTGTTGAGAAATATGTTTATCAATCAATCTCAAATGTTCTGCCAAACATCTAAATCTCTTTTCGAAGTGTTCTTATCCAGTAGTACATCAGCAATATCTGTTGAAGTTTATCTCAGAGCTTTCTAAACTGCTTCTACCTAGATTGGTTGCCTCCTATAAACACAGTTGAATTTCTGAGACCTTTCATGTATGAAAATGACATGATTTTATCCTCATTTTTGGCTGATAATTAAGCTGGATATAGAATTCTAGATTGTATAACATTTTCCCTCATGGTTGGTGCAAGCATTGGTCTTTCATATTCAAGTACCTATGGTTGTTATTGAGAAGGCTTATAACATAGTTGAGACTCCTATAACCCCTTTTCGCCCTTCCTGTAAGCATGTAGTGTCTTCCTTTTAACACCAGTGTTCTAAATGTGCTTCAATCTCTTTTTGACTCAATGATCTGGTTACTCAGTTTGTTCCTTAGAGTATAAAAACTCATTTATTTCAGTTATAGAGAATTTTTTTTGAGGATTTCTACTTCTACATGTTTTTCTGTTTTCTATAACTGTTACTTTTGGGTGTTAGGTTTTCTGCATGGGCCTTCCATTTTCGTTTTTGTTTTTTCCATTTTTCCCTCTTCTATTTTTAATTACTTTTTGTTTTGCCATACTTTCAAGGAGAATTTATCAATTTTATCTTCCAGCACTCTCCAATTGAGTTTTCACTTTCTGCTATCATATTTTAAATGTCCAGGTGTTCATATTTTTGTTTTCAAAATTTTTTTTGTATCATTCTGTTTTTGTTCATGGATACAAAATCTTTTCTTCTTAGAAGGTATTACTATAGGTTTTATTTGAATTTTACTTCTCCGCTCAGTTATTGTTATCTCCATGTTGCTTATTTCTGTAGGTTGGTTAGATCCTTGTCTTTCACAGTAGAGATTTTTATCAGTATGTGGTGTTGCTTGACTGTGTGTTAATATTTAATAATAGGCTATTAAAAACATATTGGTAACACTGTTGTCATAGATGGGGCTTGGCAATTGTGGAGTTCCCAACAGGGTAATTCTAAATTTACCTTTTGCTTAAGAAATTCCTGCTCTCAATGTCTGGATCTCTTCTCTGGAGCTTGTTGCATTCTCCAAATGATTTTCCAAATTCTGGCCTGAAGGGTTTTGGTAGCCAAATTAGGAAAGAAAGTCTAAATATTCAGGATATTAATCTTTCCTGAATTCCTCTGTTTACTGTCAAGTGCTATAAGCTTTTAAGTGAGACTCTGTGATTTCTACAACATCTAGTCTTCTGCCATGACTGAGAAGGGACAGCTACTAGGCAGCATGGAGTGGGAGAATGTGATATGGAAGTGCAAATAGTTCTTTAACATATTTTCAATCTTTCTATTTTTGGTGATGTTTACCTCTATCAAAGCCATTTCAAGATTCTGCTATGGAAATTCACTTCTTTCTAATTTACTCCACTGTCAGCTTAGTGTTCAGTTTCTTAGCTTTTCTATATCAGTGACCATTCCTCCGCCAGTTTTCCAGTATGTATAGCTCATTAGGTTGATAATAAAGTCAGTCCTGCTTCCAGCAAGAGTTAGATAAGATACTCAAATTAGGATATTTTGAATAGAGTTTAAGGAAAACTATTTTCAAAGATATGGGAAGACCGTAGATACAATACAACAAATAGGGCAGTATGCCGGAGCTAGTAACAAGGAGACTCTTTACTAATCCTTGCCCTTGAAGTATAAATAGAGGGTATGATTACCAGTACCTAGAGATAGAGAGAACTTTATACACTGAGAGGACTGATCGACAGGACCTGGATCTTTATGTAAAATAGAGACAGCTAGATCATGGCAACTCTGTAGGAGGGAACTAGGGGAATAAGTATTGCAAGCAATTCTTCTTTCTTCTATTGTTTCTTGATGGTGCTCAACGTTGGTCAAGTCCACAAGAAAACATTGATGCAGCTGATTCAGGTTAGTGACTCCTCTCGCCCCTACTTGCGCAGAACAAAGTGAAAAAGAATAGATCGTGGATATGGAGAGAAAAATGAGAGTTAATAATAATTTACTCTATGATTATGTTGTCAAATTTATTTATTTTAAGAAAAGGTGAAGTTGAAGAAATTTAAACTCTATACAACTAAATGATAAGGAAGAACTAAGGAAAATTATTTAAGACACTTTGAAAAACATAAATGAAGTAGGTATTAGGTTTAATTATAAGTTTCATCTTTTTTGTGACCTCACAAAAAAATAATGAATTTGATTAACCAAGTTATATACATGTATTTGTGTGATTTAATTTTTATTATGTCTGGATGAAATTGCTCCAAATTTGATTTGACCCCAATATCTTTCATGTTTGTGTTTGACAAAGGTGACTAGCAATTACTGCCCCACAAATGGCAATTATAGAATAAATGCTATTTCACATACTTTTGCATTTCAAAATAACTTGGTGGACCTTTTCACACTTGAAAACTCCAGTAAATATAGCAATTAATCCTGAAGTTCTATTTTAAAACTAATCATAAGCCACCTTCCTGATTCCAAATTCGGGTACAAAGGCAAAGTAAGGATCTTTCGAAATAATCTGAGTTTTAGTGTAAGTGTTTCAGAGGGATCTAATTATAAGTAGAATATTTTCTCCATTGTGTTTCTACTTTTTCTTCTAATCCTAGAAGCGGCCACACCAAATTTGAACATAATATTAATTGCACACAAAGGAGTTCAAAAGTGGTTTTATAAGACTAAGTGTAATACATTGAAAAGAGAAGTTCTCCTAGAAGGAGAACACATTAAAATAGAAATAGAAACTTTTTGCTCCCAATATGATTGATCACTGAAACCAGTTCTATACAGCTGGAAAAAATTAAACAACATAATTAGAGATATCCTAATACATGTGTAAAGACTCACATGTTACAAAGTGAGAGATTATCTGAAGAGCTATGTAAAGTAATCAAACAGCAAAGTATGAACTTTTGAGAAAATTTCTCTGCAATGAAGTCAATGTCAATAAACTTACATATTTAATCTTATATACTTAATCTTATATATGTAACTGTTTTCTAGAGCAACAACTCTAGTAGCTGCTCTAGAAAATTTTTAGGATTCTGAACATCCCTGAGAGATTATGAAGTCTGTGATAGAGTCAGCTCTGATGATGGAAACCTGGCCTTTCTTACTGGTGGCAGCGATGGCCTGCAGACTGCACCTGAAGAGAGAAGTGAGCAACTACTAGTAGAGAAGCCTGTGCAGTAGTGTGGCTGTGGGAGATTAGACAGTTTTCATATGCAAGAAGTCAGATTTCTCTCAGCCTCCCCTAACCATTTGAATACTTTCCTCTGATTCTAGTTCTAGCTCTTCTCTTTGCTTTTAACTGGTGCAATTAAGAGATGCCAGTACCTGTAGACCAGCAAAGTTGTGTGAGGGTAGCTAGAAAGAGGAAAATGTTAATACATAGCTTATGCCTAGTCAAAAATACAGGGTGTAGGAAGCCACAGATCACCTGCTGTCAGAACAGGTTAGCTGCTACAAGTTGGGTAAGAAAGTCCACAATAACCTTTGGTACACCATGAGGGCAGAATCTCAAAGAATTTTGTGACTCCCCCAAATTCTTATGTTGAAGTTGTAACTCCCAGTTCCTCAAAATATGACCCTATTTGGAAATAGGATCATTACCAGTTAGCTAAAGAGCTTTCTCATGTAAGATCCCAGAGTTTACTAGATAAATTGATCCAGTGAAAAGGAGACTGCAATATTCATTGTATCTTTTGTTTACTTTTACAGAATCTTAAAGATGGAATCTTAGGGGGCACGGATGTATGAAAATAAGCCTCTCTATATCTGAACCCTGTCTGTTATCCTGTCCTATTTTTCAAAACTTTGTTGGTATCTCAGAAGGATTAAAATAGAAACATAGCAAAGCCCCCAAGAGCTCATATGTATTTAGACCCTAAAACTGCTGGACAACTGATTTTTGAGTGCTCAGCACCTATTCCTTTTTATTTCGCTAACAGTATGTCAGTTGTCCCCTGGAAAAGGAGCCCTCCCTCTTGGCAGGAGGAGTCAGTCAATGGAAGAGTTATACTCACTTCCCTGGCCAGAGTTTGTGCATGTGATTGAGGATAAAATATCAGCTTCTTTGTTGTGAGAATCCGGACCTTGTTACAAGGACAGAACTCATTTGGAATCAGTTAATTCTGGCTGTGGTGGCCTGAAGAGACTCTTCTTTTGTTACAGGCTTACAAGAGCCCAAAACTATCTGTTCTTGTTTTTCTTAAGAACTTAACTTTTCCTTGGGATTCTGAGAGATGCTCCATATCCTTCCTATGGTTTCAATTCTTATGGTAATAGGGTTGTTTCCGTTGTTTTCAATTAGAGATCCTTAACTGATTCAGCCTATTTTCCTTTTCTAGTGTTATACTTTTCTAGTGGTCTGACACCACGATTTCTAGGAATGATAATGGTAGTAGAAAATGTAAATTACTTATTTGATAATTATAGGTTTGGAGATATTATTTTTCTCTGAAGCATCTGAACAGGTACTTCAGCAGTTGATTCTGGATCATTAAGTAGTTAAATTTTGCATTGGAATACAATAATCTTGAAAACTACCCAGGGTTTCAACTTTTGTGTATGTGGCTATTTTCAAATTTAAATGGCTTCTCAACAATGCATATTGTTCCTCAGTCCCTTTGTATGCTGTCCTTGAAGAATAAGATTAAAACTAGAGGGAATGTTTTCAGTTCTCTGAAAATAGAGATTGCTGGGGGAAAAGAAAAGGGACATTCATGATAGTCTACATAGCACAATATAAAGGGTATTCAATTAACGTTTTTGAAAATACTTTTTATGGTTCAAGAGAAATATTACTTTGTTTATATATTATCTGTCACAATGAGAATAAGGGAAAGTATCTTGAATTTTAGCAACAAAAATGCAAATTCTGACATTACATAATAAAACCACAAAAGTCTATTTTAGTTTATAATACACATAACACTCAGTTTAACAATTGTAAATATATTAAATATTTCTCATTATTCTGGTAATATTTCTAAAAAGAACATGCGAATTTGACAAGGATATATAAGATGTCTAATTACTAGAAAGTACCTGAAGATAGCTTAATTAGAAATCAAGTTCATTTTCCAAACACAAATAAATCTACATATTTTTTTCCAAATGAAGAGATAATTTAAAAAACTCAAGATAGTGTCTATGTATAAACACTTATAAAATTTCAGATATTTTTGTTAATTAGAACTGCAAATAATTTTAAGTTTAAAAAGAAATTTAAATTTTTTTACTAAAGACTAAAACTAAACAATATATTAAGGTAATTATACTGGAATTTATTATTGTTAATACTTCCATTTTAGTAAATGTAGGCATTTACTCTAAAATTCTTTCCTTTTCTCTACATTTAGTCAGAAAATCTGGCACATTTAGTCAGAAAATCTGCTACTTACTACCCTATTAGCTCTTGACTAATACAACATTGAAAATGCCCCTTATTTTCTCTCCAACTCAATTTTGTTACCTATTAAAGTTGGAGACCAAATGATTGTTTTGCCTATCTCAGTCAGATACAGTAGGTTATGCTGTGTTAACAATGATTTACAAATCTCAGTGGATTTAATGAACCTTTTAAAAATTTTGATAACCTAAGCAATATGTCCATCAAGGATTGGCAGGAGAGGGTGGGTGAGTTGTTCTAGTCATAGTCACTCAGGGACCCAAGCTGACAGAGCATATTGAATGATGCCTGTCTCTATTCCAAAAGAAAAAGAGAGGGCTCAAGAATCTCACATTGCCAATTAAGTGTTCTGGTCTAGAGATGACAACAATGTCACTTGCATATTCAACTCATTGGCTGGTCCCACTCAACCACAAAGGGAGATCAGGAAATACAATTCTATTATAAGCATAGAAGAGAGATGGAAATATTTTGTCAACAGTAGTAATGGTTACCATATCACTTCATAGGATTCTTAGGCTTTGTATATAAAAATGCTTCCTAAAATATGAAGTCTTTTGACTCCAAAGTCCCTCTTTTTTATTACACCAGATTGCTATTAAACTTCATCACCATCCTTTTGTTATTTTATATAATTAGCACATACTTATTGAATGCTTAGAAAATGCTGATCAGCGTGCGAGGAATACAGATATGACTATGGTAGTCTTTGTCCTCAAAGAATCCAATATTCAGTAGAAAAAAGCCCACAAAATTCTAATACAATCAGACTAGTAACATGTTTGCCATAGAGGAGAGGATGATTACTTCTGCTAGGGCAAACTGAAAATAGCATTTATGAAATGGGCTCTAGATCATAAGACTTTTGGAGTTCTAAAATCACTGAATTTTTCTATCACATCATCTTTGCTCCAGTCTACCTAAAAGGATAACACCTAAGTGAGCCATTAAAAAAATGAAACAAAAGAAGACTATGTGTCGATTCTATCTAAAAAAATTTTGTTTTATGGTGTGGTAAGAATTATTGGATATCTTTGAAACTAAGTTTAGCTACTTTCTTTTTAAGTTTCTTTTCCCTGAAAACAGACCTTCACCTGAAATAGAGAAGAAAGTCACTGTTCTTAAAAATTCATCTATTTACCATTAGCAGCATTTGATTTGTAAAAGGTACATGTTTTATTCTATTTCATCTCTCTATATTTTTAAAAATTAGTGATGAGTTCTTTACAAAAGAAACCTATTGCCTTTTCTAAGTAATTTCAGCTGAAAGAGGAAAGATCAGTAGGTAATAAAACCTGAGAATGGTGTATTCTAGAAAAATTAAGAGTGTGAAGGAAACTGCTTTGGTCAGTAGAATTTAATTCAGTTCAATAAACATCAATTGACAGTATTATAGGTAAGTCATTAAGAGATTTATTCATTGGTGGGGGAGATAGACAAACAAAAATGATCTATATTATAAGTTATAATGGAAGTAGTTGTATAAATAAGTGTAGTGAAAGAAAAAAAAACGGGCACAGAGGAAGGAGTGGTAATTCTGACTTATTTCACTGAGTATAGTGCCCTCAAGGTCCATCCATGTTGCCACAAATGGCAATATTTCATTCTTTTTTGTTCCATTATGTATATATCACATCCTCTTGACTCATTCATTCTTCAGTGAACACTTAGATTGTTTCCATATTTTAGCTATTGTAAATAATGCTACAATGAACATGAGGGTGCGTCACAGAACTAATAATAGTTGGACCCAGAGCAATGAGTGGAATTTCAAAAGCAGGAGGAAGGAAACAGGCTAGGGAAAGAGAATTTGAGATCGAAGTCAAAATATGAGAAACAGCATGGTGACAAGAAAATGCATTACCTATTTGGGCAATGACAAGCAGTTCAGGATGATAAGGTATTTTGTGTGTG
>NW_024347791.1:17917041-18239595 GCF_902729225.1 Pteropus medius | reverse complement strand
GTGTGTGTGTGTGTGTAATAGAGATAAGTACAACACAGTAGACTGAGACTAGACCATGGAGAACCCTGAATGCCATGCGAAGGTGTTTAGATTTTATTTTCTGAAGTAGGTGCCTTAAAAGGTTGTTAAGTTGGAAAATGACCTGTTCAAACTTCTGCTTTAAAAATGTAGATTTTATTTTTTATTTTAAATAAAAATTGTATATATTTAAGGCGTACAACATGATAGTTAGATATACATAGTGAAATTATTACTATAGTCAAGCTAATTAACATATTTATCTCTTCCCATAGTTATCCTTTTTTGTGTGAGGTGAGAGCATCTGAAATCTACTCTCTTGGCAAATTGGCGGTATACAATACAAGGAGAACTTGAGAAACAAAACCAGAGCAGTGAGAAAGGAGAAGAGCAAATGTAAAATATTGTGGAAGTAGACTTGATGGGACTGAGTGACTAATGCATATGGAGAGTGAGGGAGAGTTAGAAGTGGTGGGGACAGGGGTTGAGGGGAGAGTGGGTGTCCTAACTTGAGTGATGTCCAAATCTTCTTAGCATTTTAAAGTTACACTCCCCTCCCCTAAGAGTTGCACAACGAATCCTGGAAGTACAGAAATTTCCCCTGGTGTCTTCTTTAGTTTTCTTCTTCTAAATACATTCATATTATTGGACTGACTGGTGCCAGATCCCTCAGTTTAAATATACGTTTTGCCTCACTGTCCACACTTTTGGAATCAATGTATGTACAGGAACTGTAATCCTAAAAGTAACCTTATTTAAAGGACAGTATCCCACTGATCGTTTTTAATAGTGTTCAGTAGGGACTGTACTCTCCTATCACTGGATACAAACGAGAGCAGACACCAAAACTTTTCTATTCATTCTTAGGTAAGAGGAAGAAGTATAGTTGCTTTCAATAACTTGTCTCAATTCAATAAAGATAATGTGCAGTCAAATAATAACAAAACTCAGAACATTATTTAAAGTTAAAGCCTTCTCTAACCACCCCTTGCCCACCTGGGGCCTGCTTTGCAATGACTGTTGGCAGATTCACTCCTAGCATTCTTCTCTTCCTTTAATTTGTAAGACCAGTGGGGAGGGAGGAGAGAAAAGGGAGATGCAAAAGTTATCACTTTTTTGCTACCATTATAATATGACTCTTCTCTCTCAAAGCCTAACTGCTGATTAAAGCTGATTCTCTCTCATTGGCATTTTTGTAGGGTCTTTGGAGACCTTTTCATATTCAGGAGTGTCTCTCTCATAGTTTTCTTGCTGCAGATAAAATTTTCCCTATTTCAGCTGGTCATGTACATCCTCTGTAGCTCTTAGCAATTCCTTGTTCCACCTTGAACATTTGTCAGCTGAGGGCTCACCACAGGCAGTCCTATAAGAGAGGCTTTAATAATACTCATGTGCTGACTGACCCTCAACTGGTCCATGGGAAGCACAAACATATTCCTTATCCTAACCAAGCAGCATGCTACTTCTGAAGCTGCTAGCCAGCCCATCTCAACCTGTAGATTGTCTGAGGAGAAGTCAACAGTTGACTACTGTGGCTCCATAAATACAGTGGATACATTAGACTGAGTGATTCTTGTGAACTCCTTACCAGTTTGCGATGAGGAGCAGGTATCTACTTCCCTTCCATCTGCTCCTTAAGAGATGGGACCAGGTATAATAAATGCAGCAATCTGCTAAGATAACTTTCACACCCAAATGCTCTCATGCTTATTTTTAACCTTCATAATAGCCAAGATATTTGCCAGAATCATGGAAGAATGATTAATTGAATCTTTTGGAAATTTCATGTGGTCTAGCACCCCTCTTTTCAATGCAACATTTATTATATTTTGATATTTCATTTGAAACTTCTAATTTAACTTCAATTTCAGTCCCTGTTCATTTGATTCTTGAGTCCACCTTTACCTTGGAGGCCATCCTACTGTTTTCAGGTCCTTGTGTCTCCATGACCTCCAGATGCTTCAGTTTCAAATCCAGCTCCGAAGGCTCCTGGTATCCACATGGGTGCCAGAGCCATGGGTCACTAGCTTGGCTGGAGGGGAGATAGTCAAGTGATGGGGATAGAGCAGTGTGTCTTAATTCAGCACTATTAACATTTTGGGCTAGATAGTATTGGGATGACATTTAGTCAACATTAAAGAAAATTAAATGACATAAAGTACACAGAACCATTGGTTTAGAAATTTCAGTGACATAATAGGCATTTAATGTACACATAGTCACTGTTGTGTACATAATTTATCAGGTAACAAGTCATATATACCTAAAAAATTATTTAATGACTGTTGAGGCACTTTTTTTTAAGGATATGGCATTTTTAATGATTCTTTTAGATCAATAATGGTAAACAGATTATTCTGGCAAAGTGTATTGCTTCTCTAGAATGAAATGGCTACTCCTGAGGCAAAGAAGTGAAATTATTATAAACAACTATTGTTTAATGAGCCTTGATTAGATCCACTGTGCCTGGTGGCAGCATTTTTCCTTTTTATACTGCACAATTTACATTACACCTTTAACTTTTTATTCACACACATCATAGTGAAAATTTCTCTTATGAATAAAAGAATTATTGCTAATTTCATTTTCATTTTATATTTTGAAGAAAATTACTTCACTATATATTTACAAATAAACGGGGTTGTTTTAGTGCTCAATTCACAGAATATATTTCATGCTTAGTTCATAACTAGTGTTCTCTTGGCACATTGATATCGTGTCCATTAATAGAAATTGATAATTCTATGTGCAATTCCCATTTGCAAAGATACATAGTTGTTTGGGGGAGGTAAGAGTATGAAAAGACTTTCACTTCTTACATTTCTGATGAGTTATAATTATTACTTAGAAAACAGACAAAATGAGGAATTCAAAAAAGAGAGGAAATAAATTATGCATTTTGTATGTTTGTGTTTAAAGCATTGGAGTTGTGAGTGATCGATTCTCTAATGGTAAAACTAGTGTGGTTTAAATTTGGAATAATTTGGACCCCAAATTATTTTAACCATATAGAAATGGACTTATTTCATTCTTATTATGTAATATTTTATCAGTGCCACATCAAAACTTAATTTTCAGTTTGAAATTCTTTAATGAGAATTAAAAAAATAGTATAACTAAACCTTTGAGGAATTAAAAATGTAGAGGATTATGTTTATAATTTTTCATTAGCATAGCAGTAAAATTACACATTTAATGCAAGAGAGGAAAGGTTATTGGGAATATTTGCCTGAGATATTTCAGTACCGTGTTGAACTGTGGTGGTGGTGGTGGGTGTCATGGTGAGTGAATAGAAGGCAAGAATGTGGACAGAGGTGGTAGT
This sequence comes from Pteropus medius, assembly GCF_902729225.1. Taxonomy (NCBI): domain Eukaryota; kingdom Metazoa; phylum Chordata; class Mammalia; order Chiroptera; family Pteropodidae; genus Pteropus; species Pteropus medius. The sequence goes on along the minus strand of NW_024347791.1, from coordinate 18,236,255 downwards.
TTTGAGGGACTGGCAATGAAGGCTCAGTGTGATATAAGGTGGTAGCTGGAGGATGACAGCAGGTGAAGAGGATTGGGGTTAGTGAATTTGTTTTTAACTTTGGAAAGAGCCAAGACTGTTTATAGGCTGTATGGAAGGAGCAAGAAAGAGGGGCACTTGAAAAACAGAAGAGGGTATAAGAGATGGAACAAAGTCCTTGTTCCAGATAAGACCGGGGTGGGGTGGAGGGGGACAGGTCATAGGTGGAGGTTCTGGCCTGAAACAAGACAAAGGGACATTTCAGCTTCTAACACTTGAAAGCAGGAGTGAAAGGAGATCCTGATGTTTGTCACACAGAGGGCAGAAAAACGAAGGCTATAACTCCTGACAGCTTTGTTTTCCCTGTAAAACAGAAGCAAGGTCATTAGCAGAGAGGACAGCTAGAGAGAGGGAAGGGGTTAGGTTAGGGCTCCAGAAGGGCGAAGAACTCTTTGCAGAGCTTTCTTAAGACAGGAAGAAGGATCTAGGCAGGGAAGGATAAAAGGTTTTGCATCCGTTTTACCTGCATTTTTGTGAGAGTTTTCTCTGGCACCATTCAGCAGCTGGGGGTGGGAGCAGGAATTCTTTTTAAAAAATTTTTCAATTACGGTTGACATTCAATATTATATTAGTTTCAGGTGTACAGGATAATGATTAGACATTTATGTAATCTACAAAGTGATCCCCCTGATAAGTCTAGTATCTACTTGGAACCACCATAGTTATTACAATATTATTGACTGTATTCCCTATGCTGTATTTTACCTCCTTGTGACTATTTTGTAACTGCCAATTTGTATGTCTTTATCCCTTCACCTTTTTTCAACCAATCCCCAAATCTACCAATCCCCAAATCCCTGTTCTATCTGGCAACCATCAGTTTGTTCTCTGTATCTATGAGTGTGTTTCTGTTTTGTTTGTTCATTTATTTTGTTTTTCAGATTCACATTTTGAAAGCAGGAAAAAAAAAATCTGATTTGACAGAAATGGAGGTTCCTTTAGTTTCTGGTGTAGATGGAAAATAGAACACCCAGATCTGTAGTCTTTCTTCTTATGTATGTTTTAACTATTTAGGCATATTTTAACGATTGAGCATGAAACATTTGAATCAGCTCACTTAAAAAGAATCATTTAATTGCCATTTTAGCTGAAGGAGGTGTAGGTAGGCCTTAGATGACTGATGTTATCTTTCTGACCTGTTTCTGATGGAGGCTGGTGCTTAATAATAAGTGTCCTCTTGTCTCTCTCATTGTCTTAAAAATGATGAAATTCCAGCTAGTAAACTGGAAAACAGAATTTTTCCTCTCATTTTTACTACTTCACTGCTCTTTGCCTGGTTCATCTGTCATAACTCTGATGTTTAAATGGCTCTTTCCTATATGTGATTTTATACAAAAAACTCTAGCACATTTGGGTGAATTTCATTCATTTTGGAATCACATTTCCATTCTCTTTCAAAATCTCACTATTTTTAAGGAGATTGCAAGAGTGGTTTAGAGTAAAGGCTAGTGAACTATGGCCTGTGTGCCAGTTCCAGATGGCTGCGTTTTATATATGTGGTCCACGAACTGAGGATTAATTTTGCATTGTTAAACGGTTGAAAAAAATCAAAAGTAGGATAATATTTCATGATCTGTGAAATTACATGAAATTCAAATTTTAGTGTCTATAAATAAAGTTTTATGATGACTTATCACACATTAATTAGTCTATGGCTGGCTTCTTACAGTGTCAAAACTGAGTGGTTGCTATAGAGATCTGTATTGCCCGAAAGGCCTAAAATATTACACTATCTGGCCTTTTACAGAAAAAGTCTGCCGACCCCTGTTTTAGAGGTGTATCTGGATATATGTTACCATATGTTTAGCCTTTTTTCTTCTTCTTCATTAGTGGGGTCACGTTATTTAAAGGAGCAAAGTTTCGACACTATATAATGTTTTTGAGAGACTAACATGTTTGCTAAATCATTTAATGGTCTAGATATTGCCTCTGTTATTAATGTATTCAGTTGATATTTACTAAATTCTTACTAGGCTCTTTGCCAGATATTGTGAATATAATGCTAGTAAGATGAATAAGTATAGTATACAACTTGGTTCTGGAGTCAGACAGCCTTGTTCAAATTCTGCCTCTATTACTTTCTTGCTGCGTAAAATTATACAAGCTCTTCTGGTTTCTTCATCTATAAATGGAATATTATCCATATTCAGAGTTCTCGTGTATAAAATAAATAGGAGGTGCAAAACAAACTTTATTTTACACTCATGAAATGAACAGTCTCTGTTCTTAAGAGTCCAGGGAAATGGGAAATGGGGAAGAAGGCGGGAAGTTTTGATAAGACAAAGAATAAGGAACATGGAAGAGAAAAATAAAAAATGAACAAGGACCAAAGAAATAAGTATAGAGTCGTGAGTTGGCTTGGTGTTTGTGGATTGGCTGACTGGATAAACTGCACTTCTGATCAGGGAGAACATTTACAGGGACACAAAAGTTATCAAAGTTTGAGTTTGTTGATATGACACCCAGGCAGGAGTGACTCCATTTTGGGCTTAATAATTTATTACAACACTTGTGAACCTCTAATGAGATAATTCATGTAACAGAGTATCTGACACATAAGTACAAGGCAAAGATATAATCATTCTATCAATCTCTTTTATTCAGAATCATTTATGTGAAACAATTTTCTCTAACCTATGAGTGCAAACTATGTGTTAAAATGGAATTTTTTTGCAACAATATTTTATCAAAAAATTTGCTTTTCAGACAAAAAAGGGGCTCATGTCCTCATTAAACATTAGTCTATAAGATGAGAAAATCCATTTAAATGAACAAGAAACAGATCCTTTTGGTACTCAGCTGATAGCTTGGTAGAAATTAAATAGTTAATTTTTAAAGATTACAACTAGGAAAGAATAATGGGTTTTAGGTGATGGCTTAGTTACTTGGAGTACAACCACATCACGTTGATAAAAATGTTCCTAACAAGTAAGGAATCCAAAAGAATCAATGGTGATTAATAATAGAGTAGGTGGCTGTTACCATTTTTCTTCATTGTATAAAAACATGTATTTCACAGGATAGGAATGAAGAGCTGGCTGTAATTAAATATTTATATAGATTTATTTTAATGTTCAACTCAATGGATGGGCCCTGACAGTGTAATCTGTGACAGAGGAATATAATATACTATGTCCATGAGAAAGAGCAGTTGTCCATAGGATCTAAGACCACACACAGTCTCAGATGGGAGGCTTAATAAAAATGCATGAATTGTTCAAGGTAAATTATAATATAATCTATCTATCTCTAAATTCTAAAACATCTCTTTTTTCTTCAAAGTTTATGTAATTGTCATTATTTTAGGGAATGATAAGAATATGTATATCATAAATTTTTTCTGAAACGAAAAAGGTTTACTACTAAAATTTCATATAGAAATTAAGCAAATATTAATAGTGTACTTACTGTGTGTCGAACACTGTTCTTAGGAACAAAATCAGCAGTGAATGAAGCAGATAGAAATCTCTTCCCTTGAGGAGCTTACAGTCTTGTGGTTAGAGGCAGACAATAATATCAATATGTATATATGCATATCCGCATATTTACATGTGTATATTATGTTTAAATCGTGATAAAGACTATTAAGAAAAACTAAATAAGGAAGGAGGATATGAAGTGGAGGGGTGGCAACTTTAAATAAGGTCTGGGGAATCTTTACTGAGAAGGTAACTTTTGAGCGAAGACAATAAGGAAACGCACATAGGAATTTCTGTGAAATGAGTGTTTCAGGCAGTGTGATCATAGAGTGCAAAGACGATGAAGTGATTGTAAACCTGGTGTGTTTGGTGAAGGTCAAGTTGGTTAGTGTGGCTGGAGTGTGTGATAGAAGATGAAATCATGAGAACTATACTTGGAAAAAGCAGATCTTATAGAGCCTCATAGGACTCTGTAATGACTTTCACTTTTAGTGAGAGTGGGAACCATTGATCTCATAAGTGAAAGAATTGAACATATTTTAGAAGGATTGCTCTGGTTGCTGGTGTGGATCAGTTCTGCAAGGGGCAAAAACGGAAGCAGCTAGGCAGTTAAGAAGATTTTGCTCTATATCAAGTGAGACATGATGGTGGCTTGGACTTGGGTGGTAGCAGTAGAGATGACAGGAAAGTTGCATTCTGGGTACATTCGAAAAATAGAACCAATCGGATTTGCTGATAGATTACATGTGAGATATACTTTTTTTCTGAGTGTATGAGGGTGGGGTTGCCAATTACTGAGGGGAAAATAATGGAGGAGCAGTAATTAGGGGTGAGGTCAAGAGTTTACTTTTAAAATACTTATTTTAAATAGTATCCAGTTGAATTAGTAGTGGGGTTAGGAGTCTGGATTTCAAGGGAGAAATCGATGCTGGAGATACAACTCCTCTCTCTCTTTTATATGTAACATATTTATATTATATTATATTAATTATATTTTAGATATTAGGAATCTTAGGCACCTAGGTGGTATTTAAAGCAATGAAATTCTCTGGTAAGGTCATTGAAGGAATAATGGTTGAAAGAGAAAAGAGAAGGTCCAAAGGCTATTTCCCAGGGCAGTCCTAAATTTTGGGTCGTGTTCCTCAACTTTGGCTGCAATTGGAATTATCTGGACACCTTTAAAAATATTGACGCCTGGGTCTCACTCCTAAAGGTTCATATTTAATTGCCCTGGTGATGGTGTGGCCTGGGTATCATGAAAGTGACATCCCATCACTTTTGCTGTATTCTGTTTATTAAAAGCAAGTCACTACATCCAGTCCACACTCAAAGAGAGGGGCTGGCACAAGGGCATGAGCATCAGGAAGTGGCATGACCCAGGACCATCGTTAGCTTTGTAGCGCAGTAGTTTGTAAGTCTCTCTTACTGCATATTTAAAATAGACTATTTTCCCCTTAAACTATAGTGATATAATTATAGTGATATAATTTCTTTATAAATAAATACTGAATTAAATACATTAAGTCAAAGAAAAATTAACTAAGGAATAATAGAGGTATATGAGAATATTGCAAAAGATCAAGACAGTAGTATAAATTACATACATTTGTAAATGATGTATCTAAATAATAGATATTGTGTGTGTTAACATTATGTGCTCTATCCTCCTTCTGATATTAATGATGCCTTACCTGTTACAGAAAGAGAATCATTAGCCACTAGGCTGTGTGTTAGCAACTTCAAAAAAGTATAATTTAGAAATATTCTCCAGGTAACTTCGAAAGCGACATTTGAAAACTAAGAGACAGTGACCTATGTATTAAATCTTTATTTTGCTGAAACTGGGACCTTTTAATTGTCACATTCTATCTGGCCCAAATAAAGGATGTAATAACAGAATGGAATTGAAGAAGAAAGCTCATGGGGAATTTTATGGAGAAATTTTGAAATAGATACTTAGGGCTTTTACCAGTATTATCATTACTGTGAAATTTTTCCTGTTTAAGTGTCATAAAGGACCAATCACTTTATTCTTTTTACTTATACCTGAACAGAATATCATCCCATGAAAACAGATTTGAGATTGTGAGCTGAAATCTGAAACATTTAGGCTGAGTAGTATGGAAAAGGAAAACACCAATAATAATTGCTTATCACTTGTGAAATTTTAATCCCATTTCTTTCATTATGGCCTGGAAATGAGGCCTTTATAAACCCACAGACCTTGGAAAGTTCTTAAATCCAGTATCTAAATTCGACAAATGAAGTAACTGAGGTCTATAGAGGTAAGATGATGTGTCCAAGGTTACATAGTTAATCAATGATGCTATATGAACAATTTAATTGATGATATCATATGAACAGGTAAGGCTTCAGTTCTCACTGAGATCCCTTAGGAGATACACACCTGTATTTCCCTCTTCCCTCTATCAGAATTTACTTTGAACTCTGCCAAAGGAATCCTATTTGCATGATATAGATAGCACATATCTTTGTAGCAGTTTGACAAAGTATAAATGGCTTATAATAAACTGTCACTATGTAATATCTCAACAAACTCAGAAAGGTTATCTAGCTTTTGCAGGGAGCTAGATGAAATTTTTCTTCAGTCCATTTCATCTTTAAAACATTGTGACTATTTACTTCATTACACATGTAAAATAAGACATAAATACAAAGTAAATCGTGGACTAAAATTAAAAAACTAGAGGTAATGGTTTCTCATTCTTTAAAAAGATTTTACTTCATATTTACTTCATATTTCACAAATGAAAATTCAGACTGAACATGAAATAGATACTTATATAATAATGTAAGAATGATAAATGAGGAAAGATTACTTGGGAATCTGGGCAATATGCCTAGACCTGAGCGACCACTTTTTGAAAGGAGAGTAACAAAACTTTTTTGATCTCAAAGCTTTCCCATTAAAGTCATCCAAATTAGATTGATTTTTCTAAGAAGTAATAAGCCAATGAGTCAACAGCAGGATTACTAAAATGGTAGTTACACAAAATATTTTTGATGATCATTTAATTACAATTATACTCAACAAGTCTTTATAAGATTTTTTTGTAATGAATCATTTTTCAATATATATCTTTCATTTCTAGATAGGGTGACCATAAAATTTATAATGCACAGGGACAACAGTTGTAAACCAGGCTATCCTGGGCAGGCTGCAATATATGGTAATCCTGTGTTTGTCATGAAAATAATCAGTTAGAATAGCATATAGGGTTGACAAACTGAGAAATGGGTGAAGTGTATTTTCTATGATTTCTTTTTTTGTTTCTATGGACTTTTCACCCTTTCTGCTGCTTTCTGTTTCATTGTGCTTCAGGCTCTCTTGACATTCCATCCAGTCCTGCCATCTCTAGGTAGTGTTTTGCATGCCAATCCTGTTCTCTTTTCAGAAGAAAGTTGCCAAAGAAAGTTTTCAATGCTCAATTTTCAGCTACAAGTCTAGAAACAGATCCAAAAAACCAATGGACACTATGTATAACTTGATGCAGAGAAAAAGTACATTAAAAAAATCAAACAGTTCCATGTTTGAGCTTTGGTCTCCTACTCTGTAGCTGTGTGACTCTGGACAAGTTCATAAGCTCTGTAAACTTGATTTCTGTGTAAATTTTTGGATGATAACTATTTATGGGCTTAAAGAAGTGTGTTCAGATAGAATTGGGTGAACTCTGCTAGATACCCAATTTGGAGAACTATAAACTTGAGAACCTAGTCTCTATCCCAATTTTATGAGCTTAAGCCAAGAACCTGACATAATCTCCCAAAACAAATTTCAGTTTTTTCATAGAACAACACTCCTCATGTTTCTTTTGTGCCTTTGGTTGGAGCCAGTTGCAATTCTCCAGTATCTGAGATAATGATAGAAGAAAAATAAATTGTATGATTGTAAATCTTGCATATTTAAAGATTAATATTTGGCTATGATCAAGTACGAGGATGTTGAATTAAATTTTGTAGAAGGCTGAGGCTCACCAGAAGACAGAAAAGAATCTCCTAAGTTAGTACCTATCTAAGGTAATGCCTTGGATTATGATGGAAAGGTGAGAATGATGTTTTTCTCTTTCTTAAATGATTCTTCAGAATGTTTATTTGGGAGATTTTTTTCATATGTTTTCTTCTACTGTCCCAAAGGCATCAAGACATTAATAAAATCTATAGTGTAGTGCCAAACACTAATTTCTCTTTTCTTTTAAGTTAACATAAAACTTAAGGGGCCACTGGTACTAAAAACAATACCTAATTTAAATAGTTCTCACGAGAATTAAATTAGGTAATGCTAGAACCATGTATAAAAATAGTTGCTTAATTGTAGTTTTTCTTCTTTTAGCACCTCACTATTTTTTACATCTTGTCTGAATTTATATTTCAAAAGAAAGATATTGGAAAATAACCTAACAAGTCTTATAGTACTTAATGGGGGGCATTTCAGAGGACCTGATGGTTTGGGGAAGATACTTTTGGGCTCAGGAGAAAAATTTGCCTTTTTCCTACCAAACCTTTTATTATGAAAAACATTCAAACATACAGAAAATCTGTAAGAATTGTCCAGTGAACACCCACAGTCCCCACCTAGATTCTATAATTAATATTTTGCCATATTTGCTTAGTCACATATCTATTCATCTATCCTTATCTCTATCTACCCATCATTTATCTTGGTTTTGAATAAATTTCAAAGTGAATTGCAGACATCTGCACATTTTACCTTAGATACTTCAGCATGCATATAATTAACTGGTTCTCTATATGCTTATGTTCCTATTTTTAAGGTAAATTTTACATTTTAAGTGTACCATTTGATGTTTGACAAATGCATACATACATGTAATCCAAACTCTTATCAAGATGTGGGATATTATCATGACTCCAGAAGATTCCCTTCAAGTTAATACCTGCTTCTACTTCTTATATTCAGGATGTAATCATTATGATGATATTTTTTTTACTTTGGTTACTTTTGTTTTCTTGGTAAACTACATATAAAAGAATTCATATTATATATACTCTTTTGTCTGGCTTCTTTCATTCAGTATAATGTTTTTGAAATTATACTGAGCAGTTCAGTCTTTTTATTGCCAATAGTAAAGAATTACCTTTTAGGAGCCATTTTAATTACACTTCAAAGACAATTTATTTCTCTGCTCAAGGGTAAAATCAACTTACAGCATTTTTTAAACAAAATGGAAAAATAAAGTTATAGGCAGATTTTTAACTGAGTTCCCATCTATTAGCACCTTCTATTTCAGGGCCTTTTTTTCTTAGTTATCCCTTAGAAATCTAACTTCTACTTGTACTTCCTACAATGGGAATTTGCTCCTAAGATAAAGAACTTGATTATTTCATGGGGTTGAAAATGAACAGTCTTTCTTACTTCCTGTTTTTTTCTTTTCTTTTCTTTTTTATGCTCCCAGAATATACTTATCATCTATAGACAGCTGTGGCGATACACAGGGTGGAGAAGAGGAGAAAACTAAACATACCACTGCTTTCCGCTGTTGCTGAGTTGATGTGATAGTGGTGGGAGCACAGTCTCTTGATTGCAAGAATTTTTCCATTAGTTCCTATTCTAAACCACTGAAAGCCTCTGAAAAGAAAGCTTCACAAAGACCACCTTTTGTAACTGACACTCATTGAGTATGGATAAATTTATGGCAGGAGTGAAAAAGAGAGATAAGCAACCAATTACCTACTGTAATACCAAAGATATGAAATTGCCTCTATTTGGGCTTAAAGCTGCTATTAAAAACAAGTGCAGATGTGAAAAACTTAAGATATAGTTGTTGAGATGATTAATAAATGAAATAAAGTGGAAAAAATATAAAATCTGATTCAATGAAACCCTTGGAAACAATATATTTGACCTAATCAAATCAATGCTAGAGCAAATTGCCTATACTTGAAAGCAAAATGGGAGGTAGGGGGAGGAAATAAAAGGAAAAAGAAATCTTCCAAGAAGTTGACAACCTCAGTGCCAAAATTTTTATCAAAACCTTCCTTTACAAATAAAATGAAACTAAAATTCCATTTTCCTACATCTACTCTTTTTGTTTGCTAGTTTTTTTGATTCTCTATCTTTGGTGAAGGAATATTTTTTATTGGTTTCCATATTTTTGAAGGGATACTTTTATAAAGTAAAATTAAAACAAATTACTAGAATACTGAAATATAAAAAATATAAGCACAATGTTTTTAATTAGATTAAAGAGAAATAAATTAATCTATAAAATAGTTACAAAAGTTTAGAAATACATTCTTTACTTGTAGTGCACCAGTCTGTGCAACCGTGAGTAGTGCTGACTTACATAAAGGCAAGTGTTATTGTGGTTTGAAGGTTAATATCCCAGAAAAAGGAGACAAATATGAACAAATCCATTCTTTCGAATGATATTTACCTTTCCATTTAGAACTCTCAAATAGTCTGATGGTCATTAGTGCTTCTTTATTGTAAGTTAATAAAGTGTTTAGTTTCATAGTCAGGGTGAATTTATTTTTAACATTTTATAACAAGCCAATATTTTCAATAAAGCAGAGTTATAATACAGAGTAATAATCAGAAAAATTATTGCTTTTCAAAATAGAACTAGAGAAAGTACTATAATCAATAAGTTTGTTAATAGACGTTCTCTTATAGATATGATTAGTTTGATTTTCCTGAATACGTAGTCCATTAGTAAAGGATGAATCGAAGGTGTATTGTTTCTCTTCTGCTCTTCTCCCTGCCCTACTCTTTGTTGCTCTATAAATTTTGTCCAGTTCTCTTTCAGGCTTCAACTGCTATATACATCATTCCAATGATGCAGCTGAAGGCCCTCATCATATTTTCACTATTAGACAGAAATAAATCCCTTTATTGTTCTTAAAAGACACTTACAAAACGGGTAATGTGTAAATATTTTCAAAGCTATGTTAACTTAACTCGAAATCTGCAAAGTTATCTTCACACTAGAAATGTAAATAGAAACTCCATCACTACTAAAAGGACCAAATTAGAAATTTAGGTTTTAAATTCAGAACTAAGAGCGTTCATTCCTGCCCGAATGACAGTGTCCAATAAAGTTTCAGAAATTTATTTATAATAAAGTTGTTTTTCAAATGTGTTACCTTTTTTACATCTTAAATGTATTATTTATTGTATTTAAGTAGCTATGAATAGAGATTTTGCATGAAGATTAATTAGTGTATTACTAGGTCAGTCATATCATAAAAGGTTAAAGAGTGAAAATATTAAAACTTGAATTACCAGTTAAATAGTTGAGCAGTGAAATGGAGGATATGGCTGCTATGTTTATTAAATTTTTGTCAGTCTATGTTTACTATAGTATTAGATGATATCATAAACATTTCATAAATAATGTACATTCCAAGCTTATTTCTTCTTGAAATATAATAAACGATGGTCCTTTTACAATCTCTGCACCTCTGTGTGTTTAATGGGCCTTGCTGGGGCAGTACTGTTTTTAGCAGAAACTCATTAAATTGCAGACATTTCTGGAATTAGATGTAGTAGCAAAGAAAAACCCTGAAGCTGAGAAACCCAGCAAGAAGGAAAAGAAGCAGAGAGAATTACTGGAAACAAGATCTTGACTAGCCAGAAGTCAGTGCACATCATAATTTTTGTGACCTTAAGGAACAATATGGTTGGAATAACCTGATGTACAGCCATAGAGTGGCTAACGTATATATATATATATATATTTAGTTTAATGTCTGTCTTTTCCCACCATAGTGTAAAAGTCTATGAGGATGTAGATTTTCGTTTTTTTATTTACCACCAAATCCCCACTGTTTGGCTCATAATACTCATTCAGTAAATATTTGTTGAATGACTGCTTTGTTCTTCTAAATGGATGGGTGAGTGAGACACCCCTTCCACATCAGAGACCATTAGACCACCATGAAATACTGGATCAGAAGGGGACTTGGCTGTGGTAGCTATTTACATTATATCCTCTCTCCAAACACTAGGAGCTTAAACATTCTTAATTAACATAAAAATATCTTGTTCCAGTCAAGAGAATTTACAGAGAAAGACTTAAGTAACCAGTGGATCCACTTTACTCTATCTGTATCCGAGAAGGAGACTTTTAGCGGAATAACATGCTAGCTTTTTGTTTATTTCTTTGTTTTGTTTAGGTTTTCATTTTTGTAAACAATCCACCCCTCACTTCACCAAGATAAAATGAATAATGAGAGCACGTTGATGTGTTCATCTTGACAGAATGTGGAAATGGGCCACAGTAGAGTGCAGTGCAGGGTTATCTAGCCTCCCAAAATGGCTCTAGACCACGCAGCCAATGTGTGAGGATTCAATTATGTGGCAAAAGCACTTGAAAACAGTAACAGTGACATCAGGGAGGACCTCAGAATTTCATATGGTTACATTAGCAGGGGACATCCTCTGCATACCTCATGTTTGCCAGCAATTCGACAATTGTTTCCTAATTGTTCTCAATTTTATTTTTGATATAATTCTCTACCCTCATCAAAACTCCATCAGTAATAGCATTGTATCTGGGGTATAAGCTGATAGTTATATATGAGGTTCTTCAAGTTGAGATTTAACAATCATAGATTCTATCTTGATCCCATCTGCCCAAAACTCTAGTAGCAGGACAAGGTGGCACCAAAAAAAAACTTAGCTTTCTAGTTTCTGAATGAAATGTAAGTTACAATGGTATTTGTCCATGAATAATAGACCTTATTTAATGATTGAAAAGTTGGGAAATAGTTTAAAAGTTAACAAGATTTCCTTAACGGGATTTCAGGTTTAAAAGATGGATACCTCATGGGGTAGAAATATGGATGTCATGACACTACCATGAATTTATACATTTTTTGTTTAACTATTTAATATTTAATATCAACTGTGTATGTTAGTCTCAGTATCTGTAATTCTATATTACAGATATGTTTATAGGCCTCTACCTCTATGTTTATAGGCCAGCGTCAAATCATTTTCAGAACAACACACACATCTACATATATACACATACACACACACAAATAATCACCATCCTTTCCCTGAAAAAAGATAAATAGGCTCAATCAAATTAACAAAATTTAATTCACATACTAAAATCCTATTGTTCAATAAGAGCATGATTACAAATCTTAATCCAAATTCATCCTGGCTTATAGGTAAAATGAAAAAGAGCTACTTTAAAATACTGTCTTTCCATCTAAAATGAAAGAATAAATAATTTCTTTTTTCCTCCTTTCTTCCCTGGACCCTCTCCCATTCCATCTTCCTCTCCCTCTCTTTCTCCTTCTTCTCTTCTGTCTCTGTCCCTTCTTACCTTAAATAGTAGATAATAGATTAGAATGACTGGTCAGAAAAGAATAGAGGGGGCTTTAAATTAAGAATCGTAGACTTAGAAAATAGCCTATGAGCTTTATGAGCTTATGGTGATTCTTCATATAAGTGTGAATTGAAAAAAACTAGTTTTAACAAACTAAAAATGGAACTTTTCTTACTGTAATTTCGGTGGAAATTGAGAATAATTTAATAGGTGTCAAATACCTACCTTGGATCCTGCAGGACTGCCTATGCAGCGCATGCTAACACATTGGAAATCTATTGCTGCCAGTGTTGCGGTGCCCACTTGAATCTTTTAAATGTGTGGAGGGCAAGGTGTGTGAAGAAACTAGGTGGGAGAGTTTCTCTGGACGGGGTGCCTGTGCATTGTATGCCCTCCTGTCGCCTACCATGGAGGAGAGCTAGGAAACTGCAGTCAGTGGTCCTGGTAGAAGAACTTTGAAAAGCCTATTAAAAGTGCTCCTCAAATGAGAAATGAATTGAAATGAAATAGTACTTGTGCATCCATCACACGCAGAAGGAGGAACTTCTCTAACAACCATGAGATACTGCTGCATTTATCCCTAATTAACTTTTCGCCTGTACCTGGACCTTGAGGTATCAGTCAGAATAGCCAGGAGTGGAGAAGAAAGTGAAATTAAAATACAGAAGAAGCAAAAAAGCCCTCTCTTTCCATTACACATTTAAATTTGATGCAGACCCTATTGGGGCAAGGGGATGGGGGAAAAAAAGGGAAAGTTTTTTATTGTATTAGACCAGATTAAGACTGGTTGTGATCAAATGGCCAAGAAAATCTGGGGATCTACCTGAGACTTATGGTAGATGCAGAGAGAGAATTCGTTGAGTCCAGTTGATTTAATAAAATATTTACATATTTTGTATGAAGGGGAAAGAGTTCAGTATGAGGAAACAGGAAATAAGAAAACCAGATAGGATATAATAACAGATAGCTAGAAATGAATTTTTTAAAACTCTAAAATTGGTGATGGCAACAGAAACAAATGGACAGATGAGATTTAAAAGACTTTTTTTTTTTGTCTTGTTTTGTTTTGTTTTTGATGACGGCTAATTGGATTGAATAAAAAGGCAGAAAATTAAAATATTAGTCTGAGGTTTCAAGTCTGAAATAATAGTGGCATTATTTGCAGAATTGGAGTAATCAGAAGGATCTCATTGGGAAAAAAGGAATAAAGGGGAATAAAAATGGATAAAAAAGGAAAAAAAAGGGGGATACAAATGGCTCCAAAGTGAAACCAAATAATAAAAAGAAATATTCAGAGATCTTTGGAAAATTGAACAAAAAGGTAGTTCGTCTTCCTAGAAGATAGTAAGAAGGAGCAATGGTTTACCACAAAACTTATGTCATCTCTAACACTATAGGTCCTGAATAATAATAATAATAATAATAATAATAATAATAGTAATTTTATTATTTATTTCATTGATGCTTGGTGGACTAATAATAGCATTATTGAGGGCTTACTATGTGCCATACACTATGGAAGTGCTTTAAATGCATCACCTTATTTAATTCATATAAGAGCATTCTTAGGTTTATAACACTATTATACTTATAGAAAAGGAATAGGAGACTTACTGAGTTTATTTATAATCAATTTGAGATCCTGGTACTGATGATATCTCAAAAGAATCATCAGATATGGAAATAAGCAGTTTCCCAAAGAAATCAACAGATTGGGAGATAACTGCCCATGTACAGCATTTTAGTGATGCAGTGATGATCAGCATTTTCTACCCTATTCTCTGTTTGCTTTTGTTTGTTTGAAATTTGAATTTTCTTTTATTTCTTGCTTTTAAAAATAGTATAATTGTGATTTTGGTTCCCACATTCTGATTTATTGTTTTTCATGTGACTATTCTTTTGAATTTGTCTTTCTTTATATATTTTTATAAAAACTTTTAAAAAATTAGAATATTTTTAATTTTACAGAATTATTGCAAAGATGATATGGAGAGTTTCTATAGACACTACCTAGAGACCATACCTACTTTCCTCTCTTATTAACTTTATACATTTTTGTTATAATTAATGAACCAATATTGTACATTATTATTAATTAAAGTTCCTACTCTATTCAGATTTCCTTAGTTTTTCCCTAATGACTTTTTTCTGTTCAGGACCCACTCAAGATACCATACATTTTACGTTTAATTGTCATGTCTCCTTGGGGCACTCTAAACTGACAATTTTTCAGATGTTCCTTATTTTTAATGACTTTGACAGTTTTGAAGAGTACTGGATAGGTGTTTTTAAAAATATTTCTCCGTTTGGCTTTGTATGATATTTATCTCATGATTAGACTAGGTTTATAATTTCTTGGAGGAAAGACCACAGGGGGAAAGTGCCATTTTCATTATTTCAAATTAAGAGTCTGTCCTGTCAGCATGACATCACTGTTGATGTTGATCATGATCATCAGATTGAGGCAGTGTTTGTCAGGTTTCTCTACTCTAAAGTTACTGTTTCATATATCACTTTCCATTCTGCACTCGTTGGAAGAATGTCCTAAGTGCAGCCCACATAAAGCAATAGGAAGATATGCTCCACTCCTTGTGTTCAGAGTATCTTTATAAAGTTGTTTTGAGTTCTCTTGCATGAAAGATTTCTCTCTTCTCCTCCATTTATTTATTTACTCAATTATTTAATTATATCAGTAAGTACTCAGGGAAATTCATTACTTTGGGTCGTATTCCAATGCTATTTTATTTATTTGTTTGAACAAATTATTCTAACTTTGGCTGTTAAGAGCTCCTTCATTTGGTTTCTGTATCCATTTGACATACCCCTATCATTGTGGGAATTTTTTCTTTGAGCACTTCTTTTCTTTTCTGGCTTCAGGATCATTTTGTATATTTTCTGCCATAGTCTTAGAATCAGACAGTTCTCTAAGAAGCCCCCCCACCCCCCGCCTTTATTGGATAAAGGTATTAGAAACCAAGATCTTGACACTAGGCGTGTTCATTGCTCCTTGGGTGTCATTGTTTCTATACCCTCTTAGCTACCAGAGCAAGGAGATATATGTGTGTAAACTAACCCATGTATATGCCCATATCTATAACTATTTCTATATGCAACCATATATATGTATATATATGTATATGTATGTATATATATATATATATTTGTATATGTGTATACAAATTAAGCTAGGTATGAGTTTGTGCTGATGTCTTCAACTTTAATCCAATACAATCCTCCCCTTGCTTATCTGTAATCTCTTATTTCAACCATGAGAAACCTGACTCCCACCATTTGCCATCCATATACTTAATTGTTCAATTCCAGTATACATATACAGTGGTTTCAGTAATTAACCCATGCCCTTGTGTGAAAGAAACAACTCTATTCACTAGTGTTCAGTGCTATGGACAGTTCTTTTTGCTTTTGGTCTTACAGATTTCATTCATTTCCAGTTACTTAGGTCAACATCTTACTCTCTCACTCCTTTCAGTAAGGTTTCATATATTTGTAATATACTTAGATTCTTTTTGTCATATTTTGTATCTGCCAACCTTTTACTGAAAAATCCTTTGTGCTTAACCTGTTCAATCCTGCTCAGTATCTTTTTTTAGACATCAATCATCTCAGTTCTTTAAAAAAATTTAGCATTTTTAATTTGTCTTTATATGAGGATGTGTGTGTATTCCATATACACACATATGTATGTATATGTATATCTATATACAGTTAATAGTTTTCACTTTTTTATAATGTAAGAATCACTTTAACTTCGTTGCTAATGATGAATAGAAAATGACATTCCCAATTAGACAGTTAACAAAGTGTCAAGAACATTGGTGTCATCATTATATGATGAAGTATGTTTGTGAACTTAACAATAGCAGGATATCATATTACCTAAAACTGTATTTAACAAATCTGGTGAAAAATTGTCTGATTGGAAAAGTTTAATGATATCACTCTGTTCATTCCAAGGGATTAATGCTGAGTCATAAAAAACAAACATCAAATACATATATTATGCTTCATGTTTCCCCAAAGCCTTCATTCTCATGTTTACTAGATATTTATCAACAATTTATCAACAATCTAACTGTCTTCAGATATTATAAATGAGACCCTAACGATAAAGTTAGGTATGGCAAGAACATGATCAATTCGCAATATGTAGGAAGCAGAACTAAAGTGCAAATGGAAATAATTCAGTATCTATCAATAAATAACTACAAAGATGCTCAAAAATTGCCCAATTTGCCAGAATTGGTCTCTGAACCTTGTATACTGCTGCCAAGAAGACAAATATGCTGCACCCCTTATTCTTTTAAAAAGCCGGTGATAACCTTAGTTATATATTTAGTATTACATTTTCACTATTTTTAAGAAGAAACTATGATGAAGCTTGCTAAAATTTCCTTAAGAAGTTCACAATGGACTTAGAGAAGTGTTCTGGGCTGCGGTGCCTCCTCATTATTGGGCACCAATGAGAAGCATGTGTTACATTGTATGTTGACAACTGTGTACTTAAGTCTGATTCTGCCACCTTCTCACTATGTTACTTTGGGCGTCATTTAATATTCTAGTTTTCTCATCAGCAAAACTGAAATAATAATACCTAGCTCATAGGACCATTTATATATTTATTCATTCAGTTAATAAATATTTGTTGAATGCCTACTGTATGCCAGATGTTTTTATAGGCCCTGGAAATGTAGAAAAGATCAAGAAAGGTAGGTTTCTATTTTTATGAAGCTTATATCCTACTTGAGAAAATAGACCTTATATAACCAATTAACTGTGGGAAGTATTATATTAGAATAGCTGTATCGCATATTATGAGTTTTATGTTGTGAGCAATATGATTTAATGTATACAAAACACATAGCAAAATCTTTTGCACATAATTTTTGCTCAAAAGATGTCAATGTCATTTATCATTATTATTCAGGTGCTAATTTATTGAACTTGCATTTATTGAACACTTTCTATATGGGAGTGGAATGTGTATAAGTAGGCACTACAGATCATGTTCCTCAATTTCTCTCAGTACTGAGTATAGTATATTCATTTCACAAGGATGTATACAGTCTCACGGTTGTTCTAGGCTCTGAAGCAGTGTTAACCCAATATAATCAGATTGAAGACTATGTAGAGAATAACACAGGAAGTTGCTGTAAAATTAAATTGTGGGCAATTTGTGACAGCCTTTACTACCTCCTAAAGTTGTGAATTGCACATTCTATTAAGCACTAGGCTAGGAGGAATGCAAAGATGATCGAGATCCAATTCCTGCCTTCAAAATGTGGAATCATACATGCACATATATGAACATGTCTTGAAGCAAGCTGAGTAGATGATGGAAGGATGTGTAATGGAGAAGAAATGAACATAGAATAAGTATGGAACCAAGCCAACATAAATTTCCAAACCAGAATACTGGTGTTATAGTAGTGACTGCTTTTCAAAGGTTCGGTCTCAGTGGTATTGTTGATTATAGAGAGTCCTGCCAAGTCTGGGGATCGGAAAACATGCTGCACAGAATTTACATATTAGGACATTTTAATCATCTTCATGATATATTTATAAAATTTATAATTTTGTTTTTTGTATTTTAAAAATTAAAAAAACTCATTGAATTGTACAAGTTAAGTATGAGCAGCTAATTGTCTATTATATTTCAATAAAGCCAGGAAAATTATAAAATAATTACAGCTGCAGAAAGCTATAGATATTTTAAAAAACACTTGCATGCACCATTCAAATTTAATGAATTTTATTATTTACTATATTTACTCAATTATGAAATACATTTAATCCTCTGGTGTACCCATCTCCATCTCAATGCACTCCCTCCATCCCCAGATATAATCATATAATCATATTGAATTGAATTTAGTGCTATCATTCTCTTATATGCTTTTATACTTTTCCATAATAAGTATTCATGGATATAGAATATATAAAATTATGTTGAAAATTATTAAATTTATATGAATAGTATCATATTGTAGGTATCTTTTAACCTTATTTCTGTGTTGTTTTTAAGATCTATCCATGTTTCTAATTGCAATATAAATGTTGACTTTGTCATAATCTAATCCTCTATTGATAGATATTTAGGTGATTTCCTTTTTATTTTTGGATTACTTTTTCGGAGTACACAATACTACAATAAACAATCTTGCACATGCTTCTCAGTGCTTTTGTGCAAGAATGTCTCTAGACTATATATCTAATAGTGGAATATCATGAGTCGCAGGGTATGTGCATTTTCCTTTCCTACATGTTATTAAATTGCTTTTCAAAATGGCTGTTCTGATTTATAGTCCCACCAGCAGTGAATAAACATATGCTTTGTTTGAAAGCCTTGCTAAGATGTTAAGTTTTTACTAACAGATAAGTGTGAAGTGTTATTATTAATTTGCATTTTTCTGATTAGTGAATAAAGTAACATTTCATGAGTTTATTGGTTATTTGGGTTTTATTCTTTGAAATGCCCATTCAGAGTCAATATTTATATATATTCTGGATTTAAATCCTTTGCCATTTATATTCATTGAAAACCACCCAGTTTTTCTAAACTTTATGATACCTTTTTAAAATAAAAATATTTATATATATTATGTAGTATTCAAATGTATTAATCATTCACTCTGTGTCTTGTGCTTTCTCTAGCTTAATAAATAAGTCCTTACCTGCTTCAGCGTCAAAAAATTTACCAATTTACCTATATTCTCTTGATTGTTTTTGGTCCACTTTGTCTTTAAATCACTGATTTATTTTTATTTTTGGAATAGCATGAAGTAGAGATCTAAATTTTTTTTCTGTGTGGATAAACAATCCCTCTTGGTCAATTTCTCAAACATTTTATTTTCCCCCACAGATTTATAATGTCAACATTAACATATTAACATATACTGTGTGTGGTGTGTGTGTGTGTGTGTGTGTGAGTCTCCACCGTTTATCCTTTTTATTGCTTGTTTTCCAATCATGGGTCAATGGCATGTTGTTTAATTCTGAGCATTATAGTGAGTCTTGACATGCAGTAAGGAAGTAACCACATCTTACCTTAATTTTTTAAAATTGTCTTGACTGTTCTTGGCATCTTTATTTTTCATTTAAATCTCAGAATCATTCTGTCAAATTCCATGTACCACCTTCTTGGGATTTTCCTGTTGTTATGTTGATTTCAGTGATTATGTGTGGATATTAACATTTATGATGTCAAGTCTTTCAACCGAGAGATATGCTACATTTATTTAAATATTTTATATTCTCCAATTATGTTTCATGAATTTTCTATAAAAGTTTTGCATAATATTTTCACATCCTCAACAACACTTATCTTTTTTGTTTTTGAAAACAACCATTTTAACTGGTGTGAGGTCATATCTTGTAGTTTTGATTTGTATTTTTCTGATGATTAGTGATGTAGAGTATCTTTTCATATACCCATTGGCCATTCATATGTCTTTTTCTTTTTAAAAAAATTTTTTTTCAAGAGTAGTTTTAGGTTCATGGCAAAATCGAGAGAGAATGATACAGAGAGATTTGCAATATACTCCCCTTTCATTATCAATACCCCCTACCAGAATGGTACATTTGTTGCAAATGATAAACCTACATTGACACATCATAATCACTCTGAGTCTGTAGTTTACCATAGGGTGCGCTGTTGGTGTTGTACATTCTGTAGGTTTGGACAAATGTATAATAACATGAATCCATCATGACAATAGCATACAAATTGTTTTCACTGTCCTAGAAGTCCTCTGTGTTTCACTTACTCACCTCTATCTTCCAACTCAACCCCTGGCAATCACTGATCTTTTTACTATCTCCATATTTTTACCTTTTCCAGAATGTCATATAGTTGAAATTATACAACATGTAGACTTTTCAGATTGGCTTCCTTTATTTGATTAATAGGCATTTAAGTTTCCCCCATGTCATTTCATGGCTTGCTTGCTCACTTCTTTTTAGTAATGAATGATATTCCATTGTCTGGATGTACTACAATTTATATTACAGTTTCCTCACAGATATTCTTGGATTTTCTATGCAGATAATTATATCTCTTGTGAAAAATGATAATTTTTCCCAATTTTTATAACTTTTTAAGAAAATTTTATTACATTAGCTAAAACTTGAAAAATCATATATTATCAAATTTTGTAATCATGGTTATACCAGAAGAGTCAAAAGTTTTACTAAAATTGGTCTATAATATCATCTTGATTTAAAGTGTTTAAAGTGAGAAATGATTTTTCAGCATTTTTTTAGTCTTTTAATTTAGCTATTCAAAGGCTAATGGAATTTAAGTTTATACCCATAGACTCTCAACAAGGATATAATTTAGCAAGAAGGAAATAAACCCATAATGAAGCCATGAGTACAAGTAATAATAAAGTGATCTGAAATGCACATAAAAAAGTCAGTAAATTTAGTTATTGACATTAGAAAAATGATTTTTATAACTTCTACTCTTTTTTTAGTCAATGATTACATTTTCTTCATTATTTTTAAATTTATTGCTTTATTTCTGCCTGATTTTGTTTTGCATTTTAAAAATGATGCTACTTTTTATTCCTGAGTATCTTAAACATACATGTTTTAAAGACCAAACTATAAATTAATTTATCTAGAGTACTTTAATATTCTAATTGTTAATTTTTCCAGCTCCATTTCTTTCTGTTAACTTTCTGAAATGTGTATTCTTTTGTAGACTCATCTTGCTTGAGAGAATTGTTTATTTCTCTGTCTCTTCCCACCCCTTTCTCATCTTTCGGTTTTGATTTCACTCTATTTTAGTGAAATGTCTTAGTTTTCTATATGCCTCATGCCCTTTCTTCTACCTATAATTCTGGGCACCCTTTCCTTTTTTTCTCCAATCCTACAGATCCTTCAGGATTGAGCTCAGATATTCTTTATTAAACTCCAAATTGGACTAAGAGCTCTGCCTATTCTATGTACCATTGCAGCTTGTGAATCCTTTTTATTAAACTATTTAGTGCTAGAATTGAGTTGGTCTCTTTGTTATTGTATCTTTCCGGTTATGTTCTAACTACTTCAGGATAAGAATATTGTCTTATTTGTTTTTCAATAAACTTTTTTTATTTTGAAATAATGTCAGATTTACTGAAAAGTTGCAAAGATAGTACAGAGAATCCCTGTAAAACTCCACTGATTTTAATTTTCCTAATCCTATTATCTTATATTACTTACATTTGTCAAATCTAAGAAACCAACATTAAGACATTACTATTAATTAAATGACAAACTTTATTCAGATTTCACCAATTTTTCCATTAATTTCCTTCTGCTTCAGAATCCAATCCAGAATACTACATTGCATTTAGTTGCCATGTCCTCTCTGCCTCTGTTGATCTGTGACAATTTATCAGTCTTTCCTTATTTTACTTTTTCAGTTTTGTAACCCAGCAGCTAAGTGAACTAAACTGATAACTTAGAAAACAGACAATTAATTATTCCGGTTATGACAGTTGTGCTCTCTTATTTTGCTATTTGTTCAGCTTTATCTTCTAACTACTGCTAAAAATTTGCTGCTTTGTACTGCACACAATTATCTGGCCACTAGTTCCAGCTAGCTTTACCTTTGACCCTTATGCTAGCTACTTTAGCTCTTTGGGGCTCTTCCATTTCTTTTGAGTCCAAAGAAATTTCCTGGATGGCTAAGATGAAAGGTTCTAGACACATGTTTAAAGGGTACAGAACTGAGAAGCTAAAATGTGTTATAGTCACTCTGTGCTCAATATAACATCAAGAGGATAAGGTGAGATTCCAAAATTCTATGCAGCTCTAGCATTGAAAGTGCAATAGACGTCATGTCCACAAGACCGAGGCTGTCAGCTCCTCCTCAGTATTTTGTGTCATTAGCTCCTTGCTGGCCACTGAATGGGATAGCTTTATTAAAGAGCATTCATTACGTAAGACAAACTTCTCTTTGCGGAAACTCCCATTGTATGTGTGGACTGAGGCCTTGGTTGGATCCAGCAGCACTCAGAATATGCCTCACTGGTGTGCATGTGTCACTGAGACCAACGAGTTACTAACAGACTTCAGGGAACAGCATAAAGTGGACAAAAGGAAGACTTCTGGAAATATCAGTGTTCATTTTTATAGCTTTAGGCTTAGATTGTTCATTTATTTAAAGGCTATCCTGGAGCCCCATAAATGATAACTTTGTCCTAACAGACATGCTTTTAGACAAAGAATCTTTAGTTTGGGTGCTTAACTTTTATTCTCTTATAGTTTCCAATGATAAATAAAACAGACCTAAAAGCAATGAATGAAAAAACTGCTTGGTCTAACTGGATACAGAAAGTAATTTTATAAATTTACTAACAATATCCTTATAGAATTTTTACGTTATTCTCTTTATAACCCTGTGACAAAAATACAATTTAGATAAATCACAGCTTTGGAAGTAACCTATAGCTAAAAAATACAATAACTAAGATTATAGGGTTTTTCATGAATGTCATCCCCGAAGAATTACAGCCAAATTATTCAGAACCTATGGAGGAAAATAAAACTCAGGGTTGCATTTATATGTAATTTTACTTGTCCTGAGGCCAGCCTGACTCCAGAGAAACAAAAACTGATGTAGGGAACAAAACTTTTGCTCAAAATAGATGTTGGACTTTTGGATCACACTTGTCAACACAGTAATTGGTATATAAATAATACTCTAACAATTATATGTTATAATTAAAGAGGACACAAATTAAAAACCAAATCTGGAAACCTTGGGCATCAACACCAGATCAGTAATTCATCACCAGCTCTGAATTATAATAGTTTAATTCTGTTGTTCATTTTGCTAGATGTATATGCCAGTCCCTATCTGTCAGCACCTGTGTATGGAACTTTCTATACCTTAGTGACTAATCTAGAGCCTTGCACAGAGAAGGTAGTTGAACAAAAGATGCTTGTTGGTTGGATACATGATGGTGAATCTAGTTAATATGGTGAAGTTTATGCAGTATTCCCATGTCTTCCTGGATTCTAAGAATTTTCTTAAATTTGAGACTAAGCTTGAGGGAAAAATGGTTATGCTTTATAAAACTACAGTGGACTTTTAGGGGCCAAATTAATTTTAAGCTTTTGTTTTTGGGGTGGGGGAATATCCTCCTACGTGAGCCAATGCTACCAAACAAGATAATTCATTCCTCAATATTCCCATGATTCTGTCACAATCCAGTCTTTTATTAACTCTGACATTATGACTGAAGTTTGCTTCTTTGTTGATATCCTAGTCTCAGGTCTTTCTCTTACCCTAGAGAATGTTGCCTCATTAACTCTTCGTAAGCACAACTCAGATCACTTCAGAATCATATAAGGAATATTTTTAATAGCTTTATTGAGATGTAATTGATACACAACACACCCAACATATTTAAAGTGTGCAATTTAATGAGTTTCGGCATATGTATACACCTGCAAATCCTTCACCACAGTGTGGATAATGAATATAACAACTACCTCCAACAGCTTCCTGGTGTCCTCTTAGAACCCCTCCTGTAACTGTTCCCACCCTATTCTACACCAGGGAACCACTGATCTGCTTTCTGTCACTATAGTTTAGTTTACATTTCAAAAAATTTCATATAAATGGAATCATGCAGTATGTACTTTTGTTCTGGCTTCTTTTACACGTCATAATTATATCGAGATTCATCTGGTAGCCTATTCCTTTCTTTTATTGCTGAGTAGTATTCCAGTATAGGAATATACTTCAGTTTATTGTATCCATCTACTCGTTGATACACATTTAGGATACTTTGAGTTTTGGCTTATGTTAATAAAGCTGCTCTGAATGAGGCACAGGTCTTTGTATGGATGTATTCTTTCATTTGCCTTAGGTAATGGAAAAGCCAGGTCACATAATATATATATATATTTAACTAAGAAACTACCCGACTGTTTTCTTAAACAAGCAAACAAACAAACAAATTTTATTTAGGTTGAAATAAAATATTCAAAATTGATTTTCTTGATCAAAAATACTGGCAATATTTTCTGTATTATTCCTAGATAAACCACAAAACACGGTTTTGTAGGTTTTCCTGTTTTGCTTATAAATCAAGATAAGGCAGTAGATATAGTCATGGAAAAAGACAGAATAAAACAAACAAATCAGTATCTGTGGTCTCTGATCTTGTCTTGACCATGAAACAGAAGTTTTCAACATATGCCTGCTAAAAAGCTTATGAAGACATAGTCTCAACAAAGAAATGTAAATGGCAGCAAACAGATGTAGAACAACGATGGCAGCCTCTTCCATTTAAACTTTAACTTGTTCTTTTAAGATGACTGAATAAAGACAAGATCTGTACTGCAATCCTTGTTTGGCAGGTTCATGTTTCTTTCACTGTCTGGAAATTCCGTTAACTGTCCATTACAGATTTTTAACAGCATACTTAAGATTCCTGCTATTCAAAGATTAGTTGAGCTTCTTTGTAACATTTTTAAAAAACATGTTCTTTCCTTCCACATCTCCTCAAAATTTATCTCTTCAAAGAAATAACTCAATACCCAACAACTGGATCCACAGTGATAATAAATGTTATGTCTAAAATGACTTAACTAAAACAATTCCAAAGTACCATTAGCAGAGATCACACAGAAGTGTAACATGGCACTTTCAATGCTATCTTCTGGAAGAACAGCTAGGTCTCCAAAGCATGAAAGCTCAAGCAGGGGTCATTTAAGCAGGCAGATTATCAATGGCTAATATACTCAATGGGAGGCCTATAGGTCAAGATATTTAGTGATTAAGTGGACTACATGTACTTTACAGCTTTTCTGTAAGATGTTTTCAAATTTCTTACAAATTTTTTTTCAAATATCAAATACAACAGAAAGGCTATTTCAAAAGTCTCTCAGATATTTTGAATGATTTCTGAATTACCTGTAAGAAGCTCTGAGTTATATAGAGTTTGCTATATGTGTCCATCATTAAGTCCAGATCATGTTTCATGTCAAAATTTATGCTAAGCAAAGCTAAGTTACTTGAACTTTGGTCTGTCAAAGTGTCCCTTAGGTATGCTTTGAGATGCTTTTGCCCATTTTCATAGTGTTCATTCTCAACATTCATCACAGAAAGAATGCATAGAACCTTCTTCTACAGTGCATAAAAATTAGAAAAAAACTTGATGTCTGCTTCAATAAATTTTGAGAAATAAAATAACCCAATCATTCTTTAGTTTTCTGAAAATGTATAGTTCTTCAGACCTTAGAGATCTCAATGTTGGCACATAATGATGTTCATTTAGTCGATCAGATGTTTTATCTTCTAAGCCGGCTCTCCTACATCCATTGTCTTAATGATACTGAGTATATGTTTGTGTGCTTATTTTGTATATTTTGTTTGGTTTACTGTGGATTCAAAATACCAATCTTTTTTGGTGGGCTATTGAAACCTTTTGCTTATTTTTCTTATGCTTTCAGAATTCTTTATATATTCAGTGTACAATTTTTTTTAAATTAGATATGTGATTTGAAAATTATTTTTCCCAGTTGGCAACTTGTTTTATCTTCCCCTTAATCAGTATTTTTCAAAGAGTAAAAGTATGTAATTTTGATGTAGTTCAATTATCAGTTTTTATTTTATGGATCATGCTTTTGGTATTGTACCTAAGAAATGTTTTCCTAACTCTAGGTCACAAAGATATTCTCATATTTTTCTCCAGAAGTTTTGTACTTTAATTTTTTTATGGCAAAAAACACATAACACAAGATCTATACTCTCAGCAAATATTTAAGTGTCCAGTACACTTGTTAGTTATAAGTATAATGTTGTACAGCAGGTCTCTAGAACTTTTTCATCCTGCATGACTGAAAATGTACAAATATTTAAAACTCCCAGTTTCTCCTCCGTTAAGCCCCTGACAACTACCATTCTTCTACTTTCTTCTATGAGTTTGACTACTTTAGGTACTTCCTATAATGGAATCACACATTTTTGTTCTTTTTTGATTGACTTAGTTCACTTAGCATAACATTCTCAAGGTTCATCCACTTTGTAGCATATGACAGGATTTCCTTCTTTTTAAGGCTAAACATTCTATTATATGTATATATTATATTTGTATTATTCACTGATCTGTTGATACATATTTAAGTTGTTTACCACTTGACTATTATGAATAATGCTATAACGAACATGTGTGTACGAATATTTTTTCAAAATTCTATTGTTGATTTTTTGGATATATACCCAGAAGTGGGATTGCTGGATCATATGGTAGTTATATTTTTAATTTTTGTAGGAACTTCCATATTGTTTTTCACAGTGGCTGCACCTTTCTACATTCCTATCAGCAGCACATGTGTTTCGGTTTTCCACATCTTCACCAACATTTGTTATCTTTCTGTTTTATTTTGTTTGAGGAGGATAATGGTCATTATAACAGGTCTGAGGTGATATTTTATTGTGGTTTTGATTTGAATTTCCCTAATGATTAGTGATGTTAAACATATTTTCATGAAACCTATTGGCCATTTTTATGACTTATGTGGAGAAATGTCTATTGAAATCCCTTGCTCATTTTTAAATCTATCTGTCCGTTCGTCCATTCGTCTGTCCATCCATCATCTATCTATTATCTATCTATCTATCTATCTATCTATCTATCTATCTATCTATCTATCTATCTATCTATCATCTATCTATCTATCATCTATCTACCTATCATATATTTGCTATTGAGTTGTAGGAGTCCCTCATATATTTTAAATATTAACCCCATATTAGACAGTTGGTTTGCAAATATCTTCTCTTATCCCATAGGTTAATTTTTCACTTTGTTACTTATTTCCTTTGCATACATAAGCCTTTTGGTTTGATATAATCCCACATGTTTACTTTTGCTTTTGTTGCCTGTGCTTTTGCTAACATACTCAAGAAATTATTGCCAAGACCAATATTATGAAGATTTTCCTCTATGTTTCCTCATACGAGTTTTATAGTTTCAGGTCTTATATTTAAGCTTTCAATCTATTTTTGAGTTAATTTTTGTGTATGATATAAGGATTCAATTTCATTCTTTTATGTGCAAATATTCAGTTTTCTCAACAGCATTTATTGAGACTGTTCTTTCCCCCTTATACTTTTGGCAGCCTTGTTGCAGATCATTTGACCATATATATTTGTATTTATTTCTGGACTCTCTGGTCTATATTTATTCTGTTGATCTGCATGTCTGTCTTTATGCCAATACCATACTGTTTTGATTGTTAAATATTTGCAATATATTTTAAAGTTAAGAAGTGTGAAGCCTCTAGCTTTGTTCTTGCTCAAGATTATTTTGTCTGTTCAGGGTCCTTGTGGTTCCTTATGTCTTTTACAATTGCTTTTTCTCTTCTGCAAAAAAATGCCATTGAGATTTTGATAAGAATAGCACTGAATTTGTAGATTACTTTGGATGATATAGACATTATAACAATATTACGTTTTCTAATCTATAAACATGGGATGTCTTTCCATTTATTTATGTCTTTCTAAAATTCTTTCATCAATTTTATATAGTTTCTAGCATAGAAGTCTTTAACATTCGTGGTTAACTTTATTCCTAAGCATTTTATTCTTTTGATGCTATTATAAATGAGAATGTTTTCTAATTTACCTTTCAGATTGTTCATTGTATATAGATATGGAACTCGTTTTTGTATACTGAATTTATATCCTGCAACTTTGCTGAATTTACTTATTAGTTTATACCTTTTTTAAATTATAAGAAAGAGACCAAAGATAATCATCAAAAGGGAAAACATTTTCTTACTTGAAATCTTGAGAAAAACATAAAATGTGAGAATTTGTGTATGGGCATTGAACAATATAATGAACGGTGTCTTCAGTAGTATGTTTATCAAAACTATAAAGAGTTTCTTTATGGAGCCCATTATTATATCAGCCTTCAATAAAAGCTGAGGACACAATGCTAAATCATAGCTCTGTGAAGAGATTTCTACAATTGACTGATTTCCTATTATGGCATGAACCTGAGAAAAATGTGACAGTGTGACTTCCTTGTGTCAGGACTGATTAGGCTTATTTCCGAGGTGCACACTGCAGGAAAAAGAAAGCCATATTAAAATGACTCTAAAGATATTGTTATAAAATAAAGTCAAATATGAAAATTAAATGTCTTTCCTATTTTCTATAACATAATACTCAATGTAATTAGTTATTTATTAGCCAAAAATAAGAAATATTTGATTGACTTGTATAGACTTATGGGGAACTTTTTTTTTCTTTTTTAGTGTAGATGTCCATCTCAGTTAAAGGAGAAGCTCATAATCTTAAAAATCTTAATTTTAACCACTAGGAAGCAAAAATCTTTAAACTACTTACCATTTTGCAAACTCTTGCAACTTAAATTGTGAAACTTTTTCTACTTTATATTAAAAAGAGACATGATTAGGAATCTTTATATGACTCCTAAACAAAACGTTTTAAATGAGATGTAAACAAAAGTAAACAGGAAAGTAAACTATCACCACAATAAGGAAATAAAATAAAATGTAAGTTAAAGTGTTAATAAGGAAACAATAGACTTCTACAACTATACTCAGGAGAAAGAAAGGGGCTTATATATAGTCTCTATTTTTTAAGTAAATGAAGAGGGGAATAGAATGTAGGATAATCAAAATGGCTGGGACAAAGCTCTTTAAAAATAGATTTTCAATTTGCATAACTGAAGGGATAACATTATTTTCTCTAAAGGCTCATGAGAAAACACAAGCAATGAAGCAGCAGGCAAAACAAAATACGAAAAGTGAATGAAACAGAATGGCTTGTGTTTGGGGTGGTGAAATCAACTAGCTTGACTTAATAAATAATTTTGGGGAAGCTCAACAGAAATTGAAAGCAACAGTATTATTTTAAAAAATGATCCACTTTTTAGCTAAAAAAGCAAATATTTAGGTAGCAAATTCTACCTAAGTATTTATTACTGACTAAATCTGAATACGTAATAAAATAAGATGGAAGAAGGAAGGGATGCTCATGTTTTTTATGGGAAAACCAAAAATGATAATGATTAGTGGTGATTATTTGTTCTAGTTTTCAACAAGACTCATGATGATGATTACATGTGATTACATGTTCATATGTGGCCTGCAAAGTCTAAAATATTTGCCACTTGGTCCTTTATGGAAAAAAGTTTTCTCACTCTGAGACTGATAGCATTTGAATTATTTTGTCTTTAGTTGTTCCCTCTGCAGGAGAAATGGAATAAAAACCATTAAAAGGAATGATTGTAAGGTACTTCACAATATTGGAGTCCAGTAAACATTTTTCATGACAATGAGCAGCTTAACAATAGTAGAAAAATGCCTTCTCAACTGGTTTGTTGCTGAAAGAGTGTAGATTCCTCTTATTTTATTGTTTGAGTTCCAAAGTTCAATATAGAGTAATAGTTTTTTATTCTTCTAATTTCCCAATGGTCTCAAAAGCATTTTCAAGCAGTAACTAAGTCTCATGGCAAATATCATCTCTATTTTACAAATACAAAAATTAGAGCAATGAGAACTCAAATTACTTCTAGTGGTAAAGCGATAGCAGAATTGGGAATAAAACTATTCTCATGAGTCACTGTTTTATTCCTTTAATTATTCTCCAGCTCCAGCATGCAGTTTAAATGATTTCACAATTGTTTTTTTGTTTTGCTTTTGTTTTGCCTCTTAGGATAAGAGTACAAGGAATACTTACTTGAGAAGTTGTGACTACTTTAGCCATTACAATCAGTTCAAACTAATCTAAGAGAAAGCTTTACTAACATCTCATTCCTATTCTTGACTATACAGAATGAGAGTTGGGTTTGTTAAAATTAAACAAAACACATAGTTTCAGAGAAAATTGAAATTATTTGAAAAGGGATAAAGGAGGAATTTAATAAGGCTTAAAAATGTGTTAAAACTGTTTTCGTTCCTTTCTGAAGTGTCAGGACCCTGGTTGATGCCAATAAAACATCAATAGATATTGAGATATTGGACAAGGAGACATGGTTTCATAAATTTCATTCTATTCTGAAAGAGTAGAGTGAGCCCACCAAATTACTAGGAAGAGAGAAGAGCCTCTTCATGAGGCTGAAGCACATTATTATCTCTCAATATCTGAAATTCCACTCCTTTGTCAAAGCACATTCAAAGGCTCAGTCCTCCGTGAAGTTTACTTCTGCTTTGGAAGGCGTATACCTTCCTCTATGCTTTCATAGAATTCTTTTTTCTTAAATTATTATGGTGACATTGATTAACAAAATCCATTAAGTTTCAAGTGTACAATTCAACAGTAAGTCATACATATATTGCATTGTGTATTCACCAGCCATAGTTGGATTTCTTTCTGTCACCACATATTTGACCCTTTTATCTCATCTATCTTCCCCCTCCCCCACAATCTGGTAACCACTAATCTATTGTCCATGTCCATGAGTCTCTGTTTGTCATGTTTGTTTGTTGCTTCCAGATTTATATCCCACATATAAGCGATATCATGTGGTTTTCAACTTTTTCTGTTTGGCTTATTTCGTTTAGCATGATTATCTCAAGATCTATCCATGTTGTCCCAAATGGTTGTATTTCATCTTTTCTTATAGCTGACTAATATGTACTAATATGTACAGCTTCTTTATCCAATCATCTATAGTAAGACACTTCGGTTGCTTCCATGTTCTGGCCACTGTGAATAATGCTGCTGTGAATATCAGTGTGAAAATGTCTTTCAGATACGAGTTTTCAAATCTTTGAGGTAAATACCAGAAGGATTGATGGATCATATGGTAGATCAATTCTTAGTGTTTTGGGAAATCTCCATACTGTTTTCCATTGTGGTTGTACAATTTGTAGTCCCACCAGCAGTGTATGAGGGTTCATTTTTCTCTGTACTCTCTCCAACACTTATTATTACTTGCCTTGTTGATAACAGCTATTCTAACAGGATGGAGATGGTATATCATTGTGGTTTTGATTTGCATTTCCCTAATAGCTAGCGATGTTGAGCATCTTTTCGTATATTTGTTGGCCATTAGTATGTCTTCTAGGGAGAAGGGTCTGTTCAGCTATTCTGCCTATTTTAAAAATTGGATCATTTTTGTTGTTGTTGTTATAGAATTGTATGAGTTCTTTGTATATTTTGGATATTAGGCCCTTATTGGAGGCATTGCTTGCAAATATATTTTCCCATTCAGAAGGTTGCCTCTCTGCCTTGTTAATGGTTTCTCTTGCTGTGCAGAAGCTTTTTAGTTTGATAGTCCTTTTCATTTGTTTTTGCTTTTACTTCTCTAGCCTTTGAGGTCAAATTCATGAAGTCCTCTTTAAGTCAAAGGTCCATGAGTTTAGTTCCTATATTTTCTCCTATGCAATTTATTGTTTCAGGTCTTATATTCATAGAATTCTGTTGAACCTCTATTACAGTGGTTCTGCATGTGATCCCTAGAGCAGTAACATTAGTATCACCTGGAAACTTGTTTGAAATGCTAATTTTCAGACCCCTCTCAGGCTGTCTGCCTTCGAAATACAGGGGGTGGGACTCAATGATCATTTTGTTAACAAGTCCTCCAAGTGATTTCAATATCTACTAAATTTTAGAGCCGTGGATCTTGCAGCCTGTATTCCATTTGCCTTTTGCTATAGTTTGCAACGATTCCTCTAAGGGCCCTCCAAGGCTGCAGATATATCTATAATTTTTTTTTTTAAATCCTGAATTCTTCGTATTTCTAAGACTAGAGAGTTTACTGTATTCTGAACTCAATACTAACTCAATGAATGTTTGCTGTTAAATTGATATCACATTTGAATTTATTCGGTGTGTTAGTATGTCACATTAATTGTATTTGTAAAATATATATCATCTGAAAAATTTCCTGGAACAATAGTGTAGTACCTGAGAAAATAATATTGTGTATTATCTCTTGATGAGATTAAAGTAATGCAGGTTTTCATAATAGTGCCAGAAACATAATGCAGGTTTTCATAATTTGAAAAATTTCCTGGAACAATAGTGTAGTACCTGAGAAAATAATATTGTGTATTATCTCTTGATGAGATTAAAGTAATGCAGGTTTCATAATTTTCTTATACCAACCTCAGAGATGGTTCCTTAACGATTCTGCTATGTGCTGCTCATCTTCTTAGTAAAAGTGCAAGCTTTGAAACCAGACTGATAGAAATTGTATCTCAGCGATGCCATTTTTTTTCTCTGGGCTTGTTCAAGTTTCTAAACCTTTTTAGGCCAGAGTTTCCACCTGAAAAATAAGATATAAAGCTCATTTCGTTAAATTGTTATGAGGTTTAAAATTAAAGGCTGTCACATACAAAGAAATCAATAGATGTTTACTGTTATTAAATTATTAGTTTTATCATTCTTAACTTGAGGAAAGAACAAATATAAATTTTCTACTGTGAATAAACATGATATGCTCAACTGATAATCCTAAAAGCACCACAAAATTGCTCTACTATGAAAGAACGTATTCCTACTCTAGGAAAAAAAATATCTAGATAACAGTTTATCTCTAAAGTGCCCAATTTATGAAATTACTTTTTTTCTAAAGAACTGAGTTGTTAAAAAGACTCTGAGGAAGAACTTTAGGCTTGAAATCAGTTCTGGGTTAGAGTCCATGTTCAGTTCTGTTTGTGACTAGGGTTTGAGTTTAGGCGACAAATTAAGGTGCAAGTTACTTAGCAAACCTGAACTTCAATTTTCCACCTCTGTGAAATGAAAGCAATAATACTTTGTAAATTAGTTAATTTCATAGAGTTGTTAAAAGAAACGAAGAAATAAACATAAAAGTGCTTTATAAAATGTAAATGTTCCATCAATATAAAGTGTTTTTATTGTTGTTGCTATTATTATAATTATAAAATTGAATTACTTTGTCACTTATTTGCTAGTCTGTTCTCTTGTGTTATATATACATGGTTTATCCTTGGAGGTGCCAAATGAGCAAATTGAGTAGTGTGCTTGGAGAGTGGTCACATTCCCTAAGGTTGAGAATGCTGAAACATTTCACATGAGCTAATAAAACACTATTGAACACACATGACCTTTCTGTGACAGCTGGCCCTGCTTGGAGTTAAGTTGTTGTCCGTGAGACTTGCAGCACTGCACTGTGTCACGTGGGGCCATCGGATGCTCTGCTTTTGAAGAGAAAATGTGTTTCCTAGCTACTGTCACTACAGCCTCCATTGATCAGTTCCCTGGTGCTTCTTTTTATAACTCCAGGCTGTGCGGTAGTTCTGTGATAAAACTACATTCTCACAGGGCTTTTGATTTTATTTGAAGTTTTCATGCTTTTGCTTGAGTTTTCTATTTCTTGCTATTTATGAATGGCATCACAAACTTGATGACAGTTTTAGGATCAACCAAGAAATCTCCTGGGATCTCTGATCTGGCTGTTATTCTAAAAGAACCAGCAATGCCAACCCCATCATTTTGCTTACTCTGGAGGTTAAATTAACAGAACTGTAACACACATGTCTGAAGTTTGGAGATTTTCTTGCTTTTCTGATTGAGAGTTAGAGATATATCCAATATGGCCATTGGATACTTGACGTGGTGCATACATCAAAGGACGGCTCTCCAGAAAGATGACAGAAGCATATACTTGAACCCTTAGAGGATGAGACCTTGATGAGGAAAGAATTATCTCAGCCCTTTGAGAAACCAGTTTAGGGTTGAAGTAAATTCCAAAATCCAAAAGAGACAGCGTGTCCTAATCTGGATACTAAAGAATGAAGAGAAGATGGGTTTTGCCCACAGGGACAACATAGTAAGTGAAGTACAGAGAAGCATGAAAGAAAAAAAAATAATAATGTAACCATGTAGTATATTATGTTTTTTTCTGTATTTTACATATTTTGTATGGTAAATATTTATCATTTTTGTCAACAGGAAAAACATTTATGAAACATCCAAAGAAATAGTGTAACTTATTTCAAGATTCTTTTTTTCTTCATCCTTGTATCTCCAGAGGTTAGAATAGTGCCAGAAACATTGTAGACAGTCAATAAATATTTGCTGAATGGATGCATTAATTAGTCTTAAAAACATTGCCTAACAGTATGTATCATATGACAATGGATATGTTAAAAGGAAAAATATAATTAAATGGATAATGGTACTATATGCTATATGTATGAAGTCAATGAATGGTTTTGAATATATGAGTGATGTAACCTGAATTACATTTTACAAAAAGGCCACTTTGGATACTGTGCAGAAGTGACCTTTGGGGACAAAAGTGGAAAAGCTTGATTAGCTAGAGAGCTATTCTAGATGAAAAATGATACTAAGTTAAACTTAAGTGGTAGGTAAGGAGATAATGGAGGTAAGGAGTGGCTACTGTTAGACTATATTTTGTATAATTCAACAGTTCTTGCTAGCAAACTGGACATAGACTATGAGGAAAAAAGAGTGGAAAAGAATGTGAGTGAGCCACCATTTCTCAAGAAGGGGAATAGCGGGGGAGTATGTCTGGGGGAAAGGGAGAACACATAATTCTCTTTGGTTATAATACATGTGAGTTGCCAATTATTTATAAAAGATGTTCAGTCAGTACAAATCTTATTTATTTTTACAAATCTATATGTTCAGAGGAGAAAGATGGAGATATAAATTGTCCTGTATTGTCATTAAATAGATAAACAATGAATATAATTCAGGTGAATAAGAGGCTAAATGCAGGAGCAAAACTCTGGAATGAACAAGGAAAGATAGGGAATGAGAAGAGTATTTGGACTTATAAAGATTAGGGACAGTACATTTTATTAGAATCGGAGAGGAAGGAGAGCATTTACATACACATTGCAGGTAGGGAGGCCAACAGGCAAATAGGTGATGGGAAGATTGTCTTTAACTGGGAGGGAGGGAGGAGTGGGGAGGGAATATTGGCAGTTTGAATAAAGAGAACATCTGAAATAACATCTTACTTTGTAGGGGAACTAAATGACTAGACACATGTTGAGGGTTTAATTAAGATTTCTGCTTAAAAATAATAGGTGAAATCAGTCAGCAGGGTTGAGTGCTTTTCTTTAGCAATTTTCTTATGCTCAGGTGCAGACATGGATTAGGCAGACAGTTGGATTTAACCAGGGCTAACATTATGTAAAGTGGATATGACAGAGAGAGGACAAGAGAGTGGAGGGGATGTGAAAAGGAATGATTTGAAATTACAGTGAACATTCTGCTTTATTATGTAACGTGAAAATTTCTCATGTTGATCAATATTCTCATACAGCACAATTTATAATATATCCAAAGTATCCCATCAATGCATAATCATTTTTGATATGTATTAAAATCAACGACATCCCCTTTTCCTAACTAAATGCTTCACACCTGCAAACATGTAAACAATGCTATGAAAAACTGAGGTTTGCATTTTCTGTGCTTCTATAAAAGTTTATGGACAATCTTACTAGGTACCAAGTGTCTTATCTCTACTATCAGATTGACCAGTGATTTTTAAAAAATGTTTTAGCTTTGTTCTTGAGCAGGAAAGTAGCCCTTCCTCTTCTTCAGTCCAGAATTTGGCCCTGTGAAAAAGCTAGAAGGCATGGACTGAGAGAGAACAGATGCTATTTCTGTCTCAGGAAGGAAAACTGGCACCCCATTGGACTCACTAGTGTTCCCTTCAGGTTAGGGCCAGTGGGTGGCCCTGCCTCTCAGCCTTCCCTTTTCAGCTGCAATGAATGCTTTTGTGCAGCTGCCACAGGAAAGCACATTTTACTAGAGGAAATCAAATCCTTAACAATAGACAAGAAGATTCACATCCCCTACAATTGATGATAGGATAATGTGTGGCTGACTTCATAACATGGTTGCAGTCAGGCAAAATGTGCCAACTGTTATGAAATGAAATGTAATAAACCAGCTACAGAAATAGATTTTGAACACCACAATATAAGGTGAGTGAGGAAGCTGAGAAGAGAAAGTGTCAGGACCTTTGGAAAGCTGAGCATTAGAGCTTTCATTAGACTTGGCTGAGGATGGAGAGATGCTTGATGTTAGTGGTCCAGACTGTTTAAAGACTGTTCATGTTGACTCAGTTTTATTTAGGGACCTTTTATTTTCTTCTTGTACTGGTGTCCCATTGTGAATAAAGACTCTAACATTTTAGAAGTGCCTTTTTCTTTTATAGCTAAATTTACATCCTCTTAGTGTCTGCCTGAAGCTTTGGGAGGTATACTAACTCTTTTAGGCCACTAAGCAAACATTTAATTAATTATCATTGTCGAGGTAGAATGAAACAGCCATAAATATGTGTTGATCAAAAGGAGGGAGGGCTGTAGAGTTTTAGTTTTCTCCAAAGTGGCCAGGGATGTGGACAATCCTCATATTTGCATGACATTTGTCCTAGACAGTTGAGATGGTTCTGTTGGGACAAGTCAGTCTTCCATTTGCCTAATGCCAGAGCATGATATTTCATGGCCTGAACATATGAGGAAAACCCTTCTGCTAAGAAAGGCAATATACAGCCAAGGAACTAGGAATCTCTTTTTAATATTCCTCTGGCAGCCCAAATTAAAGTGAATTGTAAAAGCCTGACTTGGAGCCACACTGTTTTAAATGTAAAGACAAGGCCCAAATGTTCTTAATTCACTCCTAGGGAGCACTCAGTCCAGCTGACTGTAACATAAGAAATTTAATAAAGTAAAAGCAAGTTATCTAGTCAAACCTCCTGCTGCTTTTTTATAATATCAAAATGAAAATAGGCTTAATTTGGTGTTATTGTAATCGAATTCATTATAATATCTGAACATGTTTTATGCTTTTCTCCCGTTGGAAATTATATTGCCACTGATTATATGGAAGAGAAGGGGATAAAACTGCTCACTTGTTGAATGCAGATTAATTCTCCACACTGAGGTATCGTTCTGTTAAAAATAATATAAACGAAGGCACTTTAAAATGAAGTCAGAGCTACCATTCCAGAGGAAATGCCTTGCACGTTTTATGCTTCAAAACTTTGGAATATTAAAGCAGCAAAATAACCTCGGACTGAGCCTAAAGCAACATTGTGTCCCAAAGAACTATTTGCAAAGCTAACAAGGAAGCAGATATTATGACTCTTTGATGGCTACCAGACTGAAAATTAGAAACATTGTTTAGAATTAGCAACACTATGTTAGTTTATCTGCACCTATAGAAATGCCTTTTTTTCTCTTGATGTAATTATTGCCTTTCTCTTTCTCATAAATAACCACTTGCCTTTGCCTCCTGATCAAAACAGTATTTGGGCTTCTGCGTAAATCGACACTTCCTGAATAGCTATTACTTTTGATCTCAAATAAATGCTTGTTGCTACTCACTTTGAAAGGCCTTGTATTTTTAGGTTAACAGTTCACCAAACCTTGCAGGCAACAATTTATAACTGTCGCTGCAAATGGAAATATGATAACTGATTTATTTTATATTATTTATTTAATAAACAGAGTTTTCTAGATGATTTTATGTGCAGCCTTGTTATAATTCCAACGTAAGAAGTTGTTTATCCATGAACTCACTGTAAGTGCAAAATATTAAATTCACAATTATCAAATTGTTACTATGTGTACTAGTCTGCTGGTTGCCACTGGGCTTACCCAGATGGTAGAAGTGTGCCCTCTGTCCATGAGGCTGGTAAATGAAACAAAGTAAGCACACAAGGAACTGAGCCTTAAAGAATATGGTGGACAACAGAAGAGTGATAGATGGTATCAGAGTTCGAGAGTGAATTCAAGCTAATCCTTTGGTCTAATAGAGCTATAGTACCTCTTTCAGAGAATTTAAGTTTTCCTACTTCCTACATGGTGGAGATTTCTCATATCTCTCATTTGTTGTTGTGAAGATTGTGATTAGTTCGGTTTCATTAAGAATAAATGAAGAAGGAGAATTAACTCAAGATAATCGGGTAGGCTTAATCAGGTTGACCAAGGCATGTGTATGTTGGTGTAGAAACATGAGTATAATATACCATATAGAATGGGTAGCGACATACATGTACTGTCTACTAAACTGCCCAAATGACAGAATAAGGTGTTGGCTAAAATGGGAAGCATGAAGAAAGTGTCGATATATTATTGCCAGGTAGAAAATTGCTTGTAGTACATAATAAAAACCATCAGTCAAGATAAGGAAGACTTAGATAACTAAGAAAATGGATGGAATATCATCATAGACAGATGGACAAGGCACACCAACTATCTGTAGCATGATGTTGATGATCTTGATTCCCAATTGTTACTTTCAGGTGATGCTCCATTGAGGGGCAAGCACTCCAAAATGGAATAGAGACACAGCCAGTTTGGAATTTTGTAATGAGAGTTCTTAACTTCCCAAGTGGCATATCTAGGGACCGTGTGTTGATGATTGGTTTGCCATATCGTGTGTGTACGTTGGGAGACAGGATGGGATGTCTCTCCTTTGAGCCAATAATTAGAAAAAAAAGATCATATGTCACCTTCCTCTCCCTCCTTCTTTAGCCCTCTATTTAGTGTTGAAGTGTTATTCTCTCAGTCAAGTGTGGTGCACTCTTTTTAGAGGAGCATGTCTTTACCTTTGTTTTTGTTTTTAAGTTATCTTGAAATAAAACTGTTATTTATCCCAAATAGAAGTTTAAAAATTCAAAACCATTACAGAATTTTAGAACTTGCATTCATGGACAGGTATAAAACCAAAAGCAACAAACGAACAAGACAAACGAACAGAGACTCATAAACTCAGACTGCAGTTTAGTGGTTACCAGAGGGAAAAGTGGGAGGGGGAAGTACATCAGGGAAAAGGGGGTCAAATATACGGCGAAGGCAGGAATTTTAACTTTGGGTGGTGAACACACAGTGAACATACATATGATATCATGTTGAATTGTACACTTGAAACCTACATAATATTTTGAAATAATTTTTTTATAGCAACATTGGTTAATGAAATCCAATAAATTTCATCTGTACACTTTAACAGTAAGGCGTATATATATTTACACTGTGTGTTCACCTCCCATAGTTAGATTTCTTTCTGTCACCATATATTTGACTCCCTTTACCCTGTTTACCTTCCTTCTTCCCCCTACCCCCTGGTAAGCACCAGTCTATAGTCCATGTCCATGAGTCTCTGTTTGTTTGTCCTGTTCATGTGTTGCTTTAAGGGTTACATCCACCATATAAGTGATATCATGTGATTTTCAACTTTTTCTGTCTGGCTTATTTTGCTTAGCATGATTATCTCAAGGTCCATCCATGTTGTCAGAAATGGCAGTAATCACCTCTTCTTATGGCTGAGTAAATTCCGTTGTATATATGTACCACAGCTTCGTTAGCCAATCATGCATCTACTGTAGGACACTTATAGTTTTCATTATACAGGTCCTTCATATGTTTTGTTAAATTTATTCCTAGGTATTTTATTATTTTTGTTATAGTAGCAAAAGGAGTTTTTTTTTTTTTTTGGATTTCTTTTTCTGACACTGTTATTAGAGTAAAGGAACACTATGGATTTTTGAACATTGATTTTTGTATTCAGAAACTTTATTGTATTTGCTTATTGTTTCTAGTAGTGTTCTTGTGGAGTCTTTAGGGTTTTCTATATAGAGAATCATGTCATCTGCAAATAGTGACAGTTTGACTTCTTTGTTGCCTATTTGGATGCCTTTGATATCTTTCTTGCCTGATTGCACTCTCTAAGACC
Organism: Pteropus medius; assembly: GCF_902729225.1. Classification (NCBI taxonomy): domain Eukaryota; kingdom Metazoa; phylum Chordata; class Mammalia; order Chiroptera; family Pteropodidae; genus Pteropus; species Pteropus medius. The sequence continues at coordinate 18,195,747 of NW_024347791.1, read as the reverse complement.
TTCAGAACTATATTGAATAAGAGTGGCAATAGTGGATAGTCTTGCCTTGTTCCTGATCTTATAGGGAAGGTTTTTAGTTTTTCACCATTAAGTATAATGTTGGCTGAGGGCTTGTCATATATGGCCTTTTTTATATTAAGGTATTTTCCTCGTATACTGAATCTGTGAAGTGTTTTGATCATAAATGGGTGTTGTATCTTGTTGAAGGCTTTTTCTGCATCTATTGATATGATCATTTGATTCTTACTTTTTGTTTATGTAGTGTATCACATTAACTGATTTGCGTTATGTTGAACCATCCCTGTGCCTCTGGGATGAAGATCACTTGATCGTGGTGTATAATCTTTTTAACATGTTCCTGTATTTGGTTCGCTAGTATTTTATTTAGGATTTTCGTATCTGTGTTCATGAAAGATATTGGTCTGTAGTTTTCTTTTTTTGTGTTACCTTTACCAGGTTTTAATATCAGGATAATACTGGCCTCATAAAATGAGTTGGGAAGTATTGCCTCCTCTTCAAGTTTTTGGAAGAGTTTGAGGAGAATAGGTATTAAATGATGCTCTTTGAATATTTGGTAGAATTCATTGGTGAAGCCATCTGGTCCTGGACTTTTACTTTTTGGTAGGTTTTTGATGATCGTTTCAATTTCCATACTGCTGATAGGTCTATTTAGATTTTCCAGATTTTCTTGATTCAGTTTAGGAAGATTGTATTTTTCTAAGGACTGGTCCATTTCTTCTAGTTTATTAAGTTTGGTAGTATGTACTTTTCCATAGTTTTTTGCATGATCCTTTGTATTTCTGCGATGTCAGTCATAATTTCCCCTCTTTCATCCCTGATTCTGTTTATTTGTGTCCTTGTGTCCTTTCTCTTTTTTCTTTAGTGAGTCTAGCCAGGGGTTTGTTAATTTTATTAACCTTCTCAAAGAACCAGTTTTTTGTTGCATTTATTTTTTTCTTTTTTCTTTTTTTTTTTGTTTTCAATTTTATTTATTTCTGCTCTAATTTTGACGATTTCTTTCCTTCTGCTGACTTTAGGCTTCATTTGTTCTTTCTTTTCTAGTTTTTTACAATGAAGTATTAGGTCGTTTATTTGGGCTCATTCTTGTTTTTGGAGGTAGGCCTGTAGTGATATGAACTTTCCTCTTATGACCACTTTTGCCTTGTCTCAAAAGTTTTTTTATGTTGTATTATCATTATCATTCATTTCTATGTATCTCTTGATCTCTCTTTTTATTTCTTCCTTGACCCAGTTATTCTTCAGTAGCATGTTGTTTAATCTCCATGTATTTTTGGTTCTTCCTAATTTCTTTCTGCAGTTGTTCTCTAGTTTCAAAGCATTATGATCACAGAATATAATTGGTATGATTTCAACTCTCTTATATTTGTTAAGGCTATCTCTGTATCCTAGTATGTGGATGATTCTTGAGAATGTTTCATGTGCATTAGAGAAGAATGTATAAGGAGCTATTTTGAGATGGTAGGCTCTGTAAATGTCCGTAATGTCCAGTTGGTCTAATGTGTCATTTAAGGATGTTATTTCCTTATTGATTTTCTGTTTAGATGATCTGTCCATATCCGACAGTGGGGTATTTAGGTCTCCTACTACAATAGAGTTTTGGTCTGTTTCTCTCTTTAGTTCTGTTAATAATTGCTTTACATATTTCGGGGCTCCCTGATTGGGAGCATAGATATTAATAGGTGTTATGTCTTCTTGGTGCATGATTCTCTTTATCATTATGAAGTATCTCCCACTATCTTTCTTTACCTTTTTTATTTTAAAGTCTATTTTGTCTGATATTAGTACCATTACTCCCAATTTTCTCTGGATGCTGTTTGCTTGAAATATCATTTTCCACCCTTTCACTTTAGTCTATATTTGTCTTTGGAGCTGAGATGTGTCTCTTGGAGGTAGCATATGGTTGGGTTTTGTTTTTTGATTCATTCTGCACCTCTGTGCCTTTTTATTGGTGAGTTCAGTCCATTTACATTTAGGGTGATTATTGAAATATGAGATTTTCTTATAGCCATTTTATCTTTAGGATTCTGGTAGCTCAGTTTTTTCAAGGCTTCTTTGTCCTTGTTTCTGTTTCTTTATTTTGGTTAGCTTTTGTGGGTTTTCCCTCTGGTTCTTCTTGTTTTATGCTATACATTTCCATTCTGAATCTTTGGTATGTAGTTACCATTATGAATATGAAAAGGATAGTTTTATATATGTACAGTCGTCCATTTTTTGCTTGTGCCTTATCTCCATTCCCTTCGCGAATTTGGATCTTTGAATCCTCCCCTTTTCAGTCATTGTCTCAATTTGTCCTTATGTATGCTGAACGTTTACTACTATCTTGCTATAGCAACTCTCTTCTTATTATTTAAGCTTATAACACCCTGTTCTTAGTAAGGATTGCACTCTTCTTCTTATATTTGCCTGATAGTCACCTTTCTCCTAATTATGTATTTTTTTTTTTGTCATTTTGTTTTAGTTGAGCTGACCCCTTTCAGTATTTCCTGTAGTAGAGGTACTAGAGAATTCCCTCAATTTTTGTATGTCTGGAAAGGTTTTTATTTCTCCCTCATATCTAAAGGAGAGCTTAGCTGGATACATTATTCTAGGTTGGTAGTTCCTATCATTTTTATAGTTTGAATATTTGTTTCTACTTTTTTATGGCTTGTAAGGTTTGTGCTGAGAAGTCTGACAATAATCTAATGGGTTTTCCTTTATAAGTTACTGTCTTCTTTTCCCTGGCTGCCTTGAGAATTCTGTCTTTGTCGTTGATTTTCGATAATTTTAATACAATGCGTCTTTGTGAAGGCCTTTTTGGGTTGAGATAATTGGATAGTCTGTTGATTTCTTGAATTTCAAACTCCAGCTCATTCCTTAGATTTGGGAAATTCTCATCAACTATTTGTCTGAAAATGCTTTCTAGCCCCTGCTCCTTTGCTTTGCCTTTGGTAATGCCCATTATTCTTATGTTTCCTCTCCTGATGGAATCAGCTAGTTCTTGTATTTCTCTTTCATTATTTTTCATTCTTTAGTTTCTGCTTCTTCCTTCTGATTTCTTCGTAATCACTGATCCTTTCCTCCATTTGGTCTACTCTATTTCCCAAGTTTGTTATTTCATTTTTCAACTCTTGCAGTGTGTTTTTTTATCTTTAAAAGATCTATTCTGTTCTTTGTGAGGGTTTCAATTTCCTTGCTAAAAAACCCATTCTGCTCACCTAGTTGTTTTTTCAATTCCTGAAATTATTGATACGACTCATTTCCGATTTCACTGAGTTTTTTCAGAAGTATCATTCTGAATTTTCTGTCATTTAAGTTGCATATTTCTGTCTGTAAGCTTATTTTCTGGAGATTTTCCTCTTTGTTTCTGAGATGACTTGTCACCTTGGTTTTTCGTGGTGTTTAATGGACTATTTCTCTACCCGGGCATTAATGGCAGTGAATTCTTTTTTTTTTTTTTTTCCCCCAGAAAGAAGATTTATTATGTAAAGGTCTCTCTTTAGCCTGTTGCAAAGAAGGTGCTTTTCTTTTAGTTTTCAGTAGGTGGCGTATAAGCCTCTTGTTTCCCTGCTTTATTTAAAGCCTTAATGATGCCTTTTTTTTCCCTCATAGATATTTAATCGTGCTCACTACCCTCAATCTCAGTCCCTGTCAGTGTTAGCAACAGAGTAGCAATTGCTCAGATTCCCCTGGGGCTTTGTGATATTCTGTCTCAGTGGATATGAGGGGAGGGGCCTTCGGGGTCGGTGGTCGTGGGCTGCGGCTCAGCCTCGGTTTTGCAACTGCGGCTGGTAAAAATCAGCTGTTGTTTCTCTGGCATCCTGCTTCTCTACTCTCTGCCCTGATGACTGGGCTCTGCTGCTGGCCATGTGGAGCTCACGGCACTCCCTTGTAGGGCTGTTCAGGGAACTTGCCGCAGTTTCTCTCCTCGTCCTCCTCCTACAGGGAACTCCAGCAGCTGCGAGAGGCAGCTTCATTATTCTCCCAGTCCACTGCTAGACACTCAGGGTTCTGACCTGTGGTAGCTTTTATGTGCAGATCCCAGGCTCAGATATGCTGGTGTGTAATTTGTGTGTTTTTTGTTGAGTTTTAGATGTTTAGCTTATTGTTGTTTCAAGGGGAGAAGTCTGGGGATGTCTCTCACTCCACAGTGTTTCTCCAAACTCCTCCGAAACCTACATAATTTTATTAACAAATGTCACCCAATAAATGTAATAAAATAAGATAAAAAATAAAATAATATTTAATAAGATAAAAAAGAATATTAAGAAATGCTCAATATCACCAATATCACCAAAATAATTAGCAAATATTTTAAAGATGAGATATTTACTTATGTGCATGAGACTGACAAACATTAAAATGCTTTCCATGAGTAAAAAATGTGATTGCAGAGTTGGTCCTGATGAGAATAGAATAGTGTATCAGTCAAGATAAAGTGTGACCATGTTATCAGCAACCCATAGAGTATCTGAGTATAAAATAGGAATATGTCTCCTAATTTATTCTCAGAGCACTGCTATCCATTTGCAAGCTATCAGCACACTGATGGAAAGGTTCGCTAGCAGAGTAGCCTCAAAAGCTATACGGGAACATTATCAATAGCTAATTTGAATAATTCCTTATATCTCAATGGAACTTTAAAATTTAAAGTAAGCTTCAACATATGTTACTTTATTTGATCATCAATACAACTCCTAAACTGGGAAATAAATATATATGGTAGGAAAAGCACTCCCACCATTCCCTGGTTACCTAAAACAGATCATAATCTATATAAGACAATATCAGCTCATATTATGTTGGATATTAATAACTCATTCAGCACCTTTGTAAATCATTACCAGTATCAATGAGACTGTATTTTATTAGATTCGGAAGGCTACATACATACGCTTCTAAAAACCAAGGACTGAAAATAGAAATTAAATCACACAGGACTACAAAGCATTTAGAAAGTGAGCTAAAATTAGGACTCAAAATTCTTACTCTTATTCTAATGCCGATAACGATTATCTGTTAATTATATAATATGGAGGAAGTCTGAGCTTCTATATTATGCGGTGGCTACATTCTTCTCAATTCAATATTTAACTACACATTAGCATATGATACTTAATTTAAAATTATCATCAACTTCCTAACCTAATCATCACATACCATTCTTCTTTTAACTTTTTTTATTCTGAAAATATAAAAAAATGATCAGATGCAGCAGCAAGATTTAACTGGATGATACATTTTCAAGTCAATGATGCATTCAATTTTAATGTTTTTATCTTGTAATCGAAACTCTGTACTAGCACTTTAAATGTAAGGATATTAGATGAATGACATAGAAAAGATAAATTGTCCTCAGGTGCCCTTTCTGGCATTACAAAGGAGTTATTTTAGAAAGAACTTTTCATATTGAAGCTTTTTCAAAGAACTAGTTCAGGGAAGCATTTGGTATTTACAATAACTAGTATTTCTAAAACTGCAAAGCCTACATTCTATTAAAAAATTCTCACTTCTCAGAAATAAAAAACTCCTAGAATGCTAAATGCACAGTTATTTTAAATAAATGAAACAGACCAGAAGTGAAAAAAAGTTGCAACGTGATTCAGTTGAAAGCAGTGGTGACAAGCTCTGGCCTTATCACTGTCTAGTTTTGTGACCTTGGGAAGAAAATCACATCCTTAGACCTTGGTTTCCTCAACTGAATTCCAAGGGGTTAGACTATATAACTTTAAACAGCATGTCGGCATTAATAACCTGTGGTCATAAAACCAGTATTTTATTGTAGTATTTGGATTTGTCTCACCAAATAAGGTTGTTTTAGCATTTCTACCCATATTTTGCTGAACATATTTCTTCTACTTTTTCCAAGGAGATGTCAGCCCTTTGAAAAGTTCACCCATATATTTCTGGAGGTTCCTGGGATGTGTGTCTTGCATGTGCTCATGAACAAGTCTCAGTTTGCCAGGTGGCCAGAGCTTCTCACTGGGCCTCTGTTGTGGACAGTCTGCTCCACCATGTCTACCAAAGCTTTGCTGTGGCTCCACTGGCCAGTTGCCACACTCTCCAGGTGCTGCCTCCTGGAACTCCCAAACTATAGATGCAAAAACTATGTTGTTTCCTTCTACTCTCACTGCTATCAGAGCCAGTTTAGAAACCTTCCTCCTGATGCTTCAAACCCAGCTCATGGGACTGAACTGTGGATAAAGGCTGGGAAGTCTTCATTTCTCTTTTTCTCTTTTCTGTCAGTTGGGCCAGGTCAGGGCTTCTCTTTTGTTGTACTTTTACAGATACAACAAAAATTAATATTTTAAAAGTGCATAACACCTCCAGCAACAATTAGTTTTAGTCCTCTTTAATAAAAAAGGAGAGACAGCTGACATGAGGAAGCATGCCTTTAGAAGTGTCTTGCTCTTAGGTTACATTGATTTTCAACTCTTGGCTCTACCACTCACTGTCCTGTAAAAGTTACTTAGAGTCTGAACCAATGTTCTCATCTATTAAATGGAGATAACAATGCATAACTTGGAGTGTTTCTCTGAAGATTAAATGAACCAATACATGTGAAATGATTGGTACAGCAAGCCTTAACAAAAGTGATATATCTGAAAGAATTCTTTTTCCTATGATTAGTTTCTTCTCAGTTGTCACTACCTTTCAGTATATACACCAAGTGCAAAATGTTACTGTGTGACCTGAATAAAGTAAATTCACTTCTCTGGTCTTTAGTTATCTCAGTGGGGAAATGGGGATATTGGCTTAAAGTGATTCCTAAAGTCCCCTTGAGCTCTATAATTAGTGATTCTAGAATTTTAAAATATTTAACTCATTAATCAAATGATATTACCTTTTCTCTTGATACCTGTCAACTTCACTTTAAAAATTATTATCACATGTCATTTGTTTAATAAATTTCAGAATAAAGTAAACATTCAAGAATTCTACTGAGTCTTGTTAAATTAATCCTACATAATGCTAAATGGAGTCTGAAAAAACAAAATCTTTTACTATGGTTTTCATACATATTATTTAATGAGGAATCATATGAAATTTCCTTCATACGATAAGGTGCTATTTTTTTTAGTGGACTATGATAATTAGCTTTATTATACCTATCAGGCAATACACTATATGTTGTTTCCTCACTTATTTTCCTTGCTCTGTATATGTAGAAATCAACTGAAACTAAAATCAGTCATTTTCTATGTGTGCCAGTTGGGTTTACTTGTGCCAGAAGAGTTTAAAGAATTTAATTTTTGATAGTAACCATGACAAAAACAGCTTTGACAGTATCGGTTTAATAGATAGATATTTTTGTGGAATAGAGCCACAACTCAGCCTTCTTGGAAATCTGTACTTGCTAGAAAACTAGCTAATGTGATGATCTTCCATCCTATTTGGAAAATATCCATTGTTATATGAGTAAACAATTTTTGCTGTCTTATCTTTTCTGTTTTCAAAAAAAAAATTAATTTTTATTTTAGACATTTTTTTTTCAACTTGCCGTTGTTCTCTTTTGAAAACAATCTTTGTACCCTTAAGGATTATTTGTGTTCTTCTAGAACTGATCATTTTCAATAATTTTTCTCTTCACCATTTCTTCAGAACTCAATGTTTTTTAATTTTTATTTTTAATTTTTCTGTTTAAAAAGCAAGACTCATGTCTATTTAACTCACAAAGTGATCACCCTACTAAATGTAGTACCCCTCTTCCCCCTTACATGTTTATTATAACATTATTATTTTTCTACCACTAGATGGTTTCTTAGCAAAAGTATCTGCCACATGATTTTTAGTGTTTCAGTTTATGTAGTGACAGTAGAAATTATAATAAAGACCTGTGCCAACATTCCTATTGCAGACTCCAAATATCTCATACTGCTTATAAAAGTTATACATTGATTCTGTATTTATTTGCTTTTTGCCATCTAAATATAATAGATTATTGTTTAAAACACACATTTTCAATTTTCATTAAGGAAGGAAATGTAATTTCAATAAAGAGTAAGAACAATAATAATGAAATAATTTTCATTAAAGAAAGTGAGAAAAATCAAAGTAGGAAAAAATATATCATTTATAGCTTTATGTCCCGAAGGTAGTCATTACTAGTATTTATACTTGGGTAATGTGATTTATTTGTTTTTAGATAATTAGTAAGGTGCGTTCTTTTTTTTTATTTTGAAAATACATTGTTTAAAGAATTATATATTTGCTTTGGCATTTCTGAATAACAAATTCTTAGGCAAAAATTTAGTCTAAATTTCATGTGAGAATCTGAGAGCTTGACGCAAATGAAAATATTCTGACATTTGGAAGACATTCAAATCTCAGAATTTTATAAGTTTTTCAAAGATGTATGTTGACCTATTCAGAATAGATATCCTGATTTACAACCCAAATATCATAAATTCCCTTTCCATGTCCTCTAGCACTAAAGAAGAGCAATGCTTCATGTTAATATAAATTTTCTTTGCCATCTTTTAAAACTTTATGACTTTTCCATCCTCAACCTAATTATATTAGACAAACAAAAATTATTTTGCTTGTAGGTTTACTTTTCTCCAGTATCGAACAAAGAGAATGAATGGATAATCATAAATATAAGAATAAAGAATAGAAGGTACATACAGGAAACAAATTAGAGAGTAGCTATTTGCTTCACAAAAACATTTATTAAAGTCATTTAAAAAAGTCTTTCCTTATTTTCTTCTAAAAAGCATGATTGAACTTATCACTAAAAATTAAAAACATATATAAAATTAGATAAATTGGAATTAGAATGAAATTTCTTTACACCCTGATAGGTTTATTTAGATTTTATTCAAGAACTATTTATTTTCTCTTTTATAACACACTTTTAAGAAAATATACTTTCTCTCTCTGGGGAGGTGTTATTTAATACTACCAATATCAACATTACTGACAAGGAACTGTGGTAAGTTTTTTACTAAGGCTTATTTTAACAACTTTTCCAGAAGTCTTTTTTTATGGTATGGGATTAAGCACTAATACAAGAATTGTATGGATACAGACTTTACACTGTTTTTCAGAAGATATTGTGATTCCATCCCACAGCTGAAAAAATTAGGAACGTAACAGTGTCTAATGTGTGCAGGGAAAAAAATAAGACCTTATATTCTGTTATTATTATTATTAGTAGTAGTATTGTTATTATCATCATTATCATCATCATCATCTTACTTTGAGAAATAAAAAGTTGACTAATGGTTAGCTTGTGTAAGGGATCTCTTTCTGAAGTTTTCTCTCTCTGGGAAAAGATGGAAAAAACCCATTATTGTTTAAACAGTAAGCATATTTGACTCAAAATGTGTTCAGGAACTAAAGATAACATTTTCCTGGTTCAAAGATCCTAGCTGGAAGAATGTTTTCATTTACAAAATTTGTCTCTCAAAGTCACCGATAAGGTTTTGGAATCAATAGGTCTCAGAAGAAATTACATCAGAGACTAATAAGCAACTTCTTCTGCCACTTTTAAAGTAACAGTGTTGGATTGAGAAGCTAATTGTACTTTTATGTACCAGAGTTCTGAGAGGTTGTTATAAAAGTTGGCTGCCTTTGGCATGACATTTCTTCTATTACGCTGATATGTCATGAACAAACTTTATTCTCTCTTCAGTAATAGAAAGATGGATACTTGCATCAAGGATGAGCCATTGATATCACTTCCGCCCTTAGTCATAACTTTCTCCCAGAGAACATGATTCAGGCTCATTAGCATCTCTTAGACTGAGACCAGGGATGAGAGGTAAAGGGAGTTATAGTGGAGGAGCAAGGACTGAAAGATTGATGTAGTATCATTTTTCTTTTTCCCTTTTCATGAACATACCCAGGAAATAGACATCTAGGCTCTATTTTAAAAACATGCTTTAATAACTTGAATCCTGTAGGATGACTGTAAAAAACTAAACCAGACAGTGAATTAATGAAATTGGTCAATAAATCACTCTGTAACAGCCAGGAACCCTTTAGGGCAAAGTCAAGTAAGACACAGTAGTTGTTCTTGGATAGTTTAGTTCTGTAAAGAAGACAAAAAATCACCTACTATGGTGCCACACAGTACAAGTGCTATGATATATAAGACTCTTTAAAACCATAGACAAGATTATGCAGAGTTGATAAAGAAAGCCTCCTGGAAGAAGGTGACAGTGGTAAGGGGATTAGCATGGTTTAACTGGATTAAAAAGGGGGAGAAGGATGAACTTCTCCAGAATGCCATAAGAGTATGTGCTAGGGCACATGAACATTTAGTTTCACATATTACATCAAAGCAGGAACTCTGAGCGACTCTGGGAGAGTGTTGGGAGCTGAAACAGAGAGGTAGTCAGAGCGTCAGGTCCTGGAGGGTACTGGCTATAGATAAATATCCCAGATTTTATCCTGAAAGCTATAGGGAGACACTAAAATTATTTTTAGACCTCAAAAATTAAAGAAATAACCTATATTTTGTTGTAAAATAATTGCTACGTCTAAGAAATTACTATACACTACTATACACTTTTGCCTTAAATATGAAAAAAGTATCCTAAACGAAGATACAAATTTTATTTTTGTTAGGAATAAAAGTTAAAATACAGAGGGGGCTGCTACTTTTGTAACCATTGTTCTGAACTGATTGAGATGAAGGGTGTTCATGAATATTTTCTACATACTTCAATCTAATCGAGCTTTGTTATTGAGTTGCTTTTTATTGATCTGCCTAGTTTATTTGGTTGAAAATAATAAAATAGCACTTCAAAAGTAAACAGAGTACTACATGTAATAATGAACTTAAAATATTAAAATTACAGATAATCCATACTGTGTCTACAGATTGTTGTGAATTTATATACACATGCACACAAACCTACAAATATATACACATAATGTTGAATGTTTCCTTTCTTAATTTTTTCCTAACATATGTTGTCTATTGTTTGTTTGAACTCTCAGTAATTTATTCAGCTGCATTTGACAAATGACTCATGAAATTACTCATTTTTTTTTTATCATTTTGATACAGCCGTACAATATTGCCCTGGGTTAATTTACTATATCCAGTAATTTTGAGTAGAACAATAACTCCTGGCTAACAAATATTTTAGGCTGATTTCCATTTCTATGAAATCTATTCTGCCTTCAAATAGTTGTTATATAAGAGATATATAATACACTAATCTCAATGAAGAAAATGGGAAAACTCTGCAATAAAAATATGAAGAGTTTGCAAAGTTTGATTTGAAAAGTTGTTTTATCCAGTGTTTTATAGAGCTCTTTAGTTTATTTTAAATATTTTTAAGTAAAAAATAGCTTCTATTTGTTAAGTAGCTTGTTGAGTAGCTACAACCCTTAGTAGCTATATGAACTTTGACAAATTTCTTCACATCTGTATGTTTCAATACCAGTTCTGTAAAAGGAGGATAATCAATCTAAGAAGATAACAGAGAGCTTTATCTTTTAGACAAACATGTAGAATCTGCCTACTTCTATGAAAGGTTCATAACCCTCCAAACTGAAATGCCAATGACTTCATAAGTTTCGTGAAGATCACATGAATTCGTGCATGTAAAATTATTTAAAACAATCTCTGGCAGGTAATCAGCATGAAGCTGTAGTAGTAGTAATTGTTGCTGTTGTTGTTATTGTTTTACATTGAGGTTGAGTAACTAGCTTCCTGTATCTTTAAATGTGTGTTAGGGCAAAGTTAGTTGCATCTGATTTCAAATTCATATAAGTGTCATATATATGGTCCCTTTTATTTTTCTCTGATCTGTAATATTGTTACCCTTTTCCCTTCACTAATTTTAAATATCCTATAGAACTATCAAGGATTAGTTTAACCCTGTGTTTCTGTTAAAGTTTGTCTAAACACTTCATCCAATAAAGCTCTTCCTTTGTTAGCATTTTTCTATTTTAAAAGTCTTCTTAACAAGGTTTCATTGTCAGAGAGATTTGTAACCTACCCAGTCCCTTGCACAGTACATGCTTGATTAATAATTCTTTATTTCTCTTCATCATCATTCCATAAATGAAAACTGGATTACCTGGATCACAGAAAGACTGAGTGCATTATTATCTGAATTTTCTAATTCTTTTCATCTTCAAAAAAGGTGTGTTACTTTTGTCAGCCATAACTCACTCATCCTTCCCTGGGCTTATTCAACCACCCTTTCTAATGCATTCATTCATTTTATTTTTAGAATCTTTATATATCTTTGCAGCTAGAGTTCTATTGGGAGGATTACTGAAATAACATAAATTTTCAAAAGTACTACAAATGATACATATTGGTCTTTTCATAAATCACCTACTTGATCTAGAAAAATTCAAATTTGATTGGCACAATTTTCTTCTCTAAGAAAAAAGTAACTTTCAACTAGGGAAAGTGAAAGCTTCATCTACTGAGTATCATTACAGAACTATGGCCCAGAACCGAAGTTTCCTAAAATTCTAAGAAGGCTTAATTGGACGTTCTACCCTGCAATGATAATATGATTCATTTCATTATCATACAAGATGAGAAAGTTGAGTCTTTTCTGATATTCTAAGTGACTTAGTTTTTTGTTTTCCTTTGATTTAGCATTTTGATGAAGCAAGATTTATACAATAACAGATCAGTTTATACATTGAGGTATATAGATTTTGATTCATAGATCAAACTATAGAAACAAAATTCAATTTATTATTATTATTATTCTTACTATAGTATATTGGTAGTGAAATTTTAGTAGGTTATTAGAATTTTAAAGAATGACCTTGCTGAGTAGGATCAGATGATTTTTAAAAAGTCTTTCCATTAGTGGGGTATAAAAATTTGGATTATTCAGGAGAAAAGAAGATAACAAAGAGCTTTATCTTTCAGACAAAGTGTAGAATCTGTCTCTTCTATGAATGGTTCTTAACCCTCTAAAATGAAATGTCAAAATAAGAGTTTAGAATGGCCTCTCACCACAGAAGTGCTGGTGGCCAAGCGGACGGAAGTCATCTGTGTTTTTGATTTAAAGAAACTCCATTATCAACTTCATTACCTTAAGATTCACTCAGAAGGACAGGACTCAGAAAGCTGAAAACAATAATCCAAGAGTTTTGGTGCTCTTTACCTATTTCAGTTCCAAAGATGACATGATTTTGACACAATTGTGGTGTATAAGAAAAAATTCTCTTCTGCTCTGCCTTGTCCTATAGGTATACCTCCCTGGCAATTTTCCATCCTTTATCCCACTTTTATAGCATTTCTTAAAAGTAGACTGCCTTTCGTAGGATCAGGATACCTAATGTTCTGTGCCTTATGTTCTGACTTGGCAGTTATAGATTGACTATACATGGACAAGTATTTTGACTGCTCCAGTATTCCATTTTCTAACCTGTAAATGAGGCTGCTGGATGAGGTAACATCAGGTGCTTTCAACCTTCAGGATTCCATGATTATCATATTTAATCAATCTTTCAATATTCTTCCCTTCCTTCCTTACTTTCTCCTTTCCTTTTGATGCTGGAAACTATTTTTAGAACAAAACATACATGCTTCTGCCTTTATAGAGCTTATGCTGATCATAGTTGAAGCAAAATAGGTGTATAATTATATAATGGGGACAAGGGTAGGGTCAGTGCAGTACTCCCAGAGTAGGGTTTGGTCTGGCAAAAGAGATACCTGTAATGGCCAATTAATTATATGTTCTAAGGAAATAAAATGGACTGTTTATACTTGATTTAACGAATTAAAGCTATATTGGATTTGCAGAAAAACTTAAAAATTTCCATCTGAGGTAGAACTGAGACTCAACTAGATACTCATATATTATTACCTAATTTTATGAACCAAGCAGCTCCCCTTCTTGAAAAAGGGAAGCTTAAAAATTATGTTACTATAACACTAACTGCATGTACTGTGCAAATTGTTCCAATTCTTCAAACAGGATGGGTTAATTTACTGAATATATAGGGAAAGAGATATACAAAAACATTAAGGAGGCTATTGGATCCTGGCTTGATACCTGCACTTCCTGAACATCACTGACTTCTACCACAAAGGGGAGATTTTGAGGGTAAGAGGATAAATGAAAATGAGCTAAATATGCTTAAGGAAAAAATCAATAGGACGTCAAACTTCAGAATTTTCCCTATTTCTGATTGTATAGTTATTTAGGCCTGCTGGAGCTAGCTTATATTTATTTAGAGTTGATTGTGAACATATCTTTTCACTTTGTGCTTTAGTGTCTTTACATTGGCAGCTCAAAGTTGGCCATAGTGGAGGTGTTTACAGAAATCAGCAAACACTATAAATCAAAACATTTTTTTCCTCCTAGGATGCTGTCATTGACAATTTATCAGCATAGGGCAAATAGCAAACCCCTATACTGGCTCAGTTTAATTTTTATAATGAGTTATTATGTTGGAAAGGCAAAGTGAGAGTTTTGGGTATTTCTGTAGGCAAAGAACTCTTCTGGTTGAGTTACAGAATGTAAACTGGAAATTAGGTGCTGGGAGGAGGAAGTGCATGTGCATGGTACAATTTAGATCTTATTAGGTGGTGACATTTTTCGATTAAGGGAACAAAGGTTGTGTGTGTGTGTGTGTGTGTGTGTGTGTGTGTGTGTGTGTGTACATGTGTTGAGAACCAAGTAGAAAAGAACATAATAGACCAAAGTCTTTGCCCCTTCATGGTCACAGTGATGCCCTAGTGACTGTAACCAGGTCCAATTTATAGCCATGACTAGCTAATTCGAGGGCAGATACGAGAGTCACACTTGAATAATCAAATTCACTGTCACTGGAATTTGAATTTGAGTGGAGACATCTTGAAGATGAGGCCATAAGAAATGTGTAATCTTATGGCAGTGGGAGATTTTGTTTTTGAAGGATAATCACAGTTTTGGCCCCAGTGAGCTTGGCTTATTCCTCCCTAGTGAGATCATCACCTTTGTTCCCTAGAATTATAGGCCTAGGAAAGCATTTTTTCAGAGAAGCTAGGACTTCCACCACCAGTCTGTTCCTAATTAAAAAGTGAAGAGTCTTCTGAACCCTGGCAATGAACATAGGGAGGGGATGTGTGGGTATAAAGTAGAGGATGGATCCAATCCAACATTACTCTCTCTTGTAGTCTTTGAATTCTTTCTTTTACATCAGACTAAGGGCTTTCTGGCTTTTTAATATTACCTAGCATGGGTCACCCTTTGATCTAGTTTTGCTTTGACAAAACCAACAAATTATTAGAATCACAGTTAGCTGCCTGAAAGCTGTTGAATTGCAAATCGTTATGTTCACCTGTAGCAAAAAATTAAGTTTGATCCAAAATCTGCCCTTCGTGACTGAATGCTCTCAGAATACTCATCTACAAATTCCCATTTTTTATAATATAAATTTTTACGTATACAAAATTTCTGGGTATATTTCCTTTATTCTCTATTCTGATTTTGCATTTTACCAGTTGGGACAGTTGAGAGACTATAGACGTCAGAACTGGGTAATTCAATAGATCTGTACAACAAGAAAAACACAATGGGAACATTCTGGAGCAGTTGGAGGGGTTGAGATTCTCCCAATCCTATGAATGCTTCTGGATCCCCTTATTTCGATAATTAAGATTCTCTAATTTCCTATCAGTATCATAGCATTTGAATAAAAGAATTAGTGGAATTGTGGATTTAACTGATACATTAGTTAAGCCTTTCACCTATTCAATTTTTACATTTGATTTTTAGCAGCTTCAGCTCTATGGCTACAAAAGAAAGATTTTTTAAAGTCTGGTAACATATAGAAACAAGCATCAATCTAAACCTTGAGGAAGAATTTTCAAGATTTGCTTTTAGAATTCTGTCGCTTCAAAATTATACTTTGCCCTTCCATTAGATAGAGCAAACATACTGTGTGGCCCTGAAAGATTTCAACCTTTGTTCTTTCTTTAGTAACCAGAGTCAATAACTTGATTGACTAATTCATTGCTCTATACCATGGGCTGGCATTTTTCTATCCTGGAAAATTGGAAAATAATTGCAATGTCTTTTGCTCCACATCAACCTAATTCCAAAAAGACATATTTCTCTGAGGATCTGTAGTCCTTGCGGCATTCCTGGTATCCAATTCTATATTTGTTGAGGTGTTCGTAATTGCAAACAACAGATAAAATCGGAATGGTTCCTTGTTAGGCCTTTTGATACTATATTCCCACAGACTGGCCATTTATTATGTGGTTATGCTGAATATAATGTAAACATAGTAATATACATTTTCATTATTCTGACAATGGCATTAGAGTCATAATACGAAATTATACATTAAATTTGGATATTAGATCCAAGAGACCTGGCTTGTTAAATGATTTCACAATCATAAAAGGTCATTATGCTATAATTTCAGGGCCATATAATTGATGATTTAAAAGGCTGTTAAGTCCACTTGTTGTTTTCCATAACCTATTAGGATCTAGGGCCTGAGTAGGAGAATATCATCTCCATCAACCTAAGTATATTGTCCATGACAACCTGGAAAATCTTGAAAGGCAGCACTCACCCCAAATCTTCTACCTTTGTGGCTCCTAGTATGTTTCCTTGAAAATATATCTTCTTCATTGTTCACAATAAATTATAACTTCCATAAGAACAACATATCAAAATTTTTTTTCTCCAAGCCTGCAACTTAACCTTTTAGAAGACTGATTAACAGACTTTGGTTAACATGAGAAAAAAAGAAATCTTCTTGGAAGGAAAGTGGTATAGCTTACAAAGCTAAATAGATAACTAGGTCACAGGAAGGACAGAAAATCCAACTAATCCAGCTCAAACTGCCTTAAACAATGAGGAAATTCTTTAGTTGATATGACTGCTGTAACATTAGTTTGATCCAGTACCTCAAAACTTTCTCCAAGAAATTAGCTTCCTTCTATCTCTCTGTATTGCCTTTTGTATCATTCTAACATTGACTTATTTTCTTGTGTCATAGGACTGCAGCCATAGACTCCTATGTCTACATTCTTATTTATATTGAGAGAGAAAGAGAGAGAAAGTTAGTCTATTTCAGTTATAGAATAAAAGTCTTGAGCTTCACTGTGACTGGATGAATTGAGCACTTGCTCATTCATGGAAAATTATAGACTAACTATTTGGCTTAGACGTTAGATAAATGATTAAAATCAACTCTCAGAAAAGAAAATGTTAGCATGGATATATGTACATGAGATCATTATAAATTATACTCATGTAAAGAATGTTTAGCACATAATTTACAAATAATAAAAGTATACAATATTCTTCGATATAAATTCCATATTGCCAGTTAATTCTCACAGAATACTTTTGTTAACTTTCACCGAACTCTTATATCTGTAGTCAACCTATGGTTGTAATCCAATCATGATTTGAAAATGTCTTAGAGGTTGAGAAACCTCATTAGTCATTTGTTGATGCTATGAGTGAATAATTTGTTCATTTAAACAACAGTTTTCAAATACTAGAAGAATATATATTAATTTGGCTACCTGCATGATGTCACTGACTGCAGAGTTGGGAAAAGATATGCAGAGCATACCATTATATAGAATGTCTACCATGCAGACACAATAAATGTAAATAATTTCAAGAATATAGATTCTAATAAAGGGTAGTAAAATAACATAAAATAATTAGGAATTTATATATTTTGAGTATTTACCTTTTATATTATTTAAATATAAGTTTATATAATTTAATTTTTAATAATAGCTCTGTGTAGTAACTGACTTGCAAACTTTCAAGAAATTTAACAATTGGCTCTCAGAAGTCGGCAGGAGCCAGCTCCAGTACACCCCAGGCTGAAGTCTAGGTTATACATTCATCACTAATTCAAAACCTGTGATGTGGGGATGGATTATGTTGTTGGCTGCAGCAAATTAGGACAAATTTTGAATTAGGAATCAGATAATATTATTCTAACTACATGAATGGGGCATTCTGTAGGGTTCTGTAGGTTTGGGGAAAAGAAGGTAAATGCTAGCAAGGCAACCAAAATTTTCTGACACCAACAGGAACTTGAATATCCTGGGGTCTGCAGCAGCAGGAACTTGGGGCCCTTTGCTCCAGTGCTGCTCCGCATGACTCAGCTGCTTCATTTTCCAACTCTGCGTGTCCTTGTTTAACCTTCATTTCCCAGGGAAAATAATGATTGATTCAACTTAGATCACCAGAAGTCTATATTCTGAATAAAATTGCTAGACGCAACTGAAGTAGTCAAATACTACTTCTAATATATACTACATAAAATATAAATTACCTCATTTTAATTCAAGCAGTTGATAATATATCGCAAATATAAATAAATGAAATCTCAAAGTATTATATTTTTGGAGGTCATATAATAACTGCATCATAAGTAAGAATTTAGAGGACTTTGTATCTCTTGCTATTAGATTTACAAAGTTCTAAAGAAAAACAAAAAATGATTAAAACAATTTGTTTCCTTGTTATTGTGTAGTAATTGAATCAGGTTTGGTTACAAGTAACAGAAAATCCCACATGACAGTGGTTCCTCACTTAAAAGTTTTTCCATATTATCTTATAAAAATTGCTAACAGCACAATTAGGCCCCAAATCCTATCAGTTTAGAAAAACACACAAGGTTTTACATTTTTACATAAATATATTTATTTTAAAAGGAAATTTTGTTACAGTCACAAATGCCAAATTCATCATTAATTCCCATAAATAGATAATAACCATAAGCATAAATAAATAAGATATAAGTGATGTTAGGCCTCTGGCTTGTCCACATGTCAATTTTACTGTACGGAAGAAAGTGAGTCTAGAAAATTCTTTTTTTGCTTTATGTAGCTTTAATTCATTTAATTCTTATCCTTTCCCCCCTCTTCTTTCTTTTCTTTTTTAATGTTACACAATGGTTTAAATTTTATCTTTTAAAATATATTTAATATGTATTTAAATGTAAATTATATATATGTGTGGTGAAAGAAGAAAATATAAAGACCTCCCTGAACCCGTCACACAGCCTAACAACTGAAAAGTCACCAATAACTATTCTGTTGTCCTCCTTTCCCATTCCCCCAGATTACTGAATTTCGTGTTTATCCTCTCATAAATTCTTACAGCTTCATCACATATTTACGTATCCTTAAATAATAAATGATTTAATTTCCTCTTTTTAGTTTTATTAAATGTGATATTTTTATACTTAAGTAATTGTTCACATTCCCTGGCTCATCCATTGTAATTCCTCCGCAAACTTAAAAAATACACAATAATATCCTTGCACATTTGTATCATGGAAAAAACACATGGAGGCTATAGTCAAAACAAAAGGAATATTTTTGAACAAAACATCTGTAGTAACACACATTTTCTTAAAGATTTTACAAAGATATCTGGCTGACTGGGTTATACACAGATATTTAAATAAGCTATCAATATGAGTTAGATTTAGAGACTTTAATTCGGTATTATATTAATCATAATAAAATGAATAAGGCAAATATGTATTGTGTCTTATTTCACTCTACATTTCATATAAAAATTAAACAAATTGAAGCCGTATATCTCTGGATAATATTAAGAGAATAAAATTCTCTTGATATAATTTTATAAACAAAAAGGACATTATTGAAAAGATATTTGGACCATTACAGGAAAAGTTCACCAGTGGAAGGAACTGTTTGTAGTATATATAAGATGAAAGGGAAATCTATATTTGAGTAGTAGATGTATATTCATTTATCATTCACTCATCATGTAATTGTGCATCATCGATATACCGGATACTCTACTGTGTAAGGTAAACAAAACACCCGCATGGATTTCTGGAATTTTAATAATAGACTCCAAGCAGATTAGCCAACAAAGAAATATTGTCTTATAAATAGTGATTAGGGCTATGAAGAAAATAAGTAGATAGCCATACAGGGTAGAAAATTATCAGCGAAATTAATGGTAGAAATTTAATTTTCATAAGAGGCAAAATGATTAAGTCTGGGAAAGCTTCACGGAGAGACTTTTGCTAGACTAATAGAATTTGCAAAGATTTTGGTTAGAGATAAGCTTAGAAAGGGAATTTAAATATAGGGAAAACATAAGAAAAGTCACAGATATCCAACAATGTATGATTTTTTTTTAGAAAGTATAATGTGGATGTGGTTCCATAGTGTAGTGGTTAGCCCGTCTGCTTTACAAGCAGAAGGTCCTGGGTTCATGCTCTGGTGGAGCAAGGATCTGTGGTCTATGGCCATGCCACCCTGAACAAGTCAGATGTCTGATCTCAGAAGCTAAGCAGGGTCAGGCCTGGTTAGTACTTGGATGGGAGACCACTTAGGAAGACCAGGTGCTGCAGGCATAAATAGTAATAAATAACAAAAAATAAGAAAGTATAGTGCAACTTTGTTTGTTGAAGTTAAGAGTGTTTGAGTAATAATAGGAATAATTTAACATTTAAACAGTATTTACTCTGTGCCAAGCACTGTTTTTAAATATTTCACTCATTAACTCTCCACAGCCACCGTTTCAGGTAGATTCTATTATATTTCCCATTTTAGTATGAGGAAATTGATCACGGAGAAAATAACTAGTTTGCTTATATTCACAGAGCTCTGATTTAAGGAAGTTTAATTCTGGAATCTGCTCTTAACTCTCAGACTTAAAATAGGAGTTTGATTCTATGATAGAAGACCTTGATGGTTGTATTCAGTGTTTTTGACTTTATTCTGTAGGTAATGGGAAACCACTGAAGACTTGAATAGAGGTAGATGATATATTTGGATTTATGTTTTGGGGATATTAGTCTTGTATTTGGGCAGATGGATAATTATATAGACTGAGAATGGGGTATTGGTTAGGAGATGGTAGAAATAGCCCAAATAGAATCAATGTGAACCTTTACGGAATCATAAATAAAACCTTGGGAGGCTCAGATAAGTGCTCTTATGTATAGTGCATATTCGGGGTAGAATAAAAATAAAAGGGAATGTTAGTGATTTTTTGGTTATAAGGTTTAAGTATTGATTATTGAGCCTCTCTGCAATGGGAAAGTAGACTCAGAAGGGAGACAATAATGTTTATTAAGCATCTCCTTTGTGCCTGGAATCAGTTTTGGTTCATATTGTTTTTAATCCTCAAAACAGAACCATGTGAAGCAGAATTTTTTACAGAATGCTATTCAATTTGCAGGTAAGGACAGCATGACACATTTTTGAATAGTATTGTTAGTAAATTATAGAACTAGAATTCGGAATTATGTTCTTTCTTTCCCTTACACTGGATAGCACTGATGGCAGTGATCAGGTCAGAAGATAAATTTGCCAGTCACACAGCCTCAAAAGGCTTCTCCATATACTCATCTCGAGAAATGCTTTGAAATAAATATTCCTTTGAAATACAGTCTTCTCTGAGATTACCTTGACTTTAGCTCTAAAGTGCAATAGATCGAAGAAGCATGATTAGAGAAATCTTTATTTCTAGGTTATTTGCATGACTAACTATATGTACAAATCCTAAAACCTCTTTATTGCAGTGGAGAGAATGCTAAATGTTTGCTGACATTCCCAAACTTTCTTGTTTCATGGGGTTCTTAGTGTCTCAGTCATGTTGTCGCTATGTCGTAAAACCAAAAGAAATGCTTAGAGTTTCACTTATTATGTAGTGAAGTCTAAGTAACTCAGTAAGTACTTATGTCCTAACAATTAGATGTTTGAAGAAAATAATACACATAAATTACAAAAAAAATTTTTAATTTTTAGATAAGCACAGTTATTAATGGGATGTGTGCATCTTTTGAGTACTGCACAACTTCTCAGATACTGGAACCAGACTAGACACCACCAGGACCCTCGCTTTACCTGTTCTGCATTGTTTTTTGCTTGGTACTTGCTTTTTATCATAGTAGTCACTGAAAATCCAGCTATGCAAAATTATGCCATTGAAAGGAATTTAGCACAATCTATTCCTTTTAGCACAAACTACTACCTAGAGCTAGTAGTTTTCCGTAATCTGAGAGATGTGAAGTATCACTGTTTCCCTTAAAATTTTAAAATATTCCATAGTACTTGCTGAATTTGATGAGACATACCAGAGCACAATTACACAGTTTGGGAAACGTGGGCATACATTATTTGATATATAACAAGAGTTTCCACTTGAACTTATTACAGTTTGCATCCAAGCATACTTAATTCAAAATGCTTTCAACCTTGCTGTTTTTATTCTAAATACAATTACTTTGTAGATGCATCTTGTTGCTGGGATTAAAAAAACATGGATTTGAAGTCATGTTTCAAATCTTTGTTTTATTATTAACTAGCAATTGGTCTCTGAGCAAGTTACCTAACATCTGTGAGCCTTAGTTTCTTCTCGTTTTGTTTTATTTTGTTTTTCATTTATAGCATGGAAATGATAAACTCTTCTTATGGTAGTTGTTGGAATTAGAGTAAATATTGTATTTTAAATACTAGAACAATATGTGGTACCTTGTGGGCTTCAGTGAATGTTGTTTTGCTTCCTTTTTCCTCTATAAGGATTGATCGTCTCATGAAATCGAATCTATTACTTTCCTAAATAACGCATTTAAAATGAGGAATCCTTCTGTAAAGTCTGTGAAGGGCAGTGATTTTTAAATGAGCAAAAAGAGACTAATGTAGATGAGATCAGAGGTTTAATTCTGGAGAATTTATGCCACAGAACCATTAACAATTTCCTTTCCAGAAACAATTATCTGAGCAGCAAAGTAAGCCCTAAATGTAAGCCTTGAGTGATACAGAACAAGAAAAATCCAAGCAAAATATAGATTAATTTAGAAAAGATAAACTGAGTAATGTTCTATCACAAAATAAGCTCCATGTGTTCTTAAAAATTAAGTCCTAGGGAATATTATTTTTTCCTATATTTTAAGAGGGCCATTGATAAGAATTTTCATTGAAATGAATAATTTCTAATACATAATTTTCTGTGTGTATGTCATGTGTGACTGTGTGGTTGAGAGAAATTGAACCACTGGTTTCCAATGCCCACTCCACTAATCTTTCTCTTGGATCAAGCATACGTGGTTAGGAAAATTATTTCTACAGAATAAGAATCTCTTACTTATTCAGCATTCCTCAGAGCTACATCAGATCATTAACAAAGATTTTCTAAATTAACTAATAAATCAGCAATTAAGACTTAAGAGATATCTATGGTAAATAAAATAATTATTGTTTTTAATTCAGTCACATCTTATGGATATTAATCACACATAGTCTTCAACTGTAAAATATGACTCTCCCTACCAGTTAGACACAGCAAAAGCAGGAAAAGTTAAATGATTTTCAAGTGGACAAACTATCATGACTTAGTAATAAGATTGTATAGTTTGGCACTACGTTAAAAAAAGAATATGCTTTATACATAATTTTTCACTGGCTTGACGTTTATATTTAGGCTTAGTTAAAACTCATCAGGCATGTAATACATGAGCACATTCACTGAAGGACCATGTAAAATTACAGTAATGGAAAGGCAACACAATATATGAATACAGTTCTATTCTGTTCTTACACAGACGAGTACGTATACCAGATCACGTTTTCATTAACATATTACATGGAAATATAATTTGTTAAAAATAATAATGGGATTTTTTTTGGAAACATGGTGGAGAGAGAGATGTCCCCAGACCTCTCCCCTTGAAACAACAATAAGCTAAACATCTAAAACTCAATAAAAAACACGCAAATTGCACACCAGCACATCTGAGTCTGGGATCTGCACATAAGAGCTACCACAGGTCAGAACCCCGGGTGTCGGAAGAAATAAAGAAGCTGCTGGAGCTCTCTGTAGGAGCAGGGGAAGAGGAAAAGGAGCGATGACTTCCCTAAACAGCCCTGCCTGGGAGAGTTGTGAGTTCCACGCAGCTGGTAGCAGGGCCTAGTCATCAGGGCAGAAAGCAGAGAAGCCGGATGGCAGAGAAAAAACAATTGATTTTTACGGGCATGTTTGCAAAACCGAGGCTGAGCCACAGTCCCCAACTTCTGACCCAGAGGGCCCCTACCCCCATACCCTTGGAGACCAAACACCACAGAGTCCCAGGGGAATCTGAGCAAGCACTATCAAAACTGTCACTGACACTGAGAGGGACTGAAACAGAGGGTAGTGAGTGTGATTAAATATCTATAAGAAAATAATAAGGCATTTTTAAGGCTTTATACAAAGTAGGGATCCAAGAGGCTTAGACGCCACCTACTGGAAACCAAAAGAAAAGCGCCTTCTTTGCAGCCAGCTAAAGAGAGACTTTTATATAATCTTCTTTCTGGAAAAAAAAGCAGAATACATTTCTATTAATGCCCAGGTGGAGAAATAGTTCATTAAACATCATAAACAACCAAAGTGACAAGGCATCTCAGAAAAAGAGAAAAAAAATCTCCAGAAAATAAACTTACAGACATAGAAATATGCAATTTAAATGACAGAGATTTCAGGATGGTACTTCTGAAAAAAATCAGTGAATTCAGAAACGAGTCATATCGACAATTTCGGGAACTGAAAAAACATCTAGATGAGCAGAACAAGGACAGAATAAGCCAGAAAAAAAAAAGTTGAAAATCAAATGATATCACGTATATGTGGGATATAAACCTAAAAGCATCAAGTGAACAGGACAAACAAACAGGGACTCACGGACATGGACTATAGACTAGTGGTTACCAGAGGGTAGCGGGTGACGGAGGAGGGAGGAGGGTAGATGGGGGAAAGGGGGTCAAATATAGGGGGCAAGGGGAGGGTGAAGTGGATAAAGGGGATCAAATATATGGTAGCCGAAGGGTGGTAAACACACAATAGAATATACAGATATCAAATTATAACGTACACCTGAAAATTATATAATTATATTAACCAATGTTACCCCAATAAACTTAATTAAAAAAATAATAATGGAAGAGTGGTAAAAGTGTAGTAAAATAATGAATTCCTTCTTATTTAAATTTATTAAAATAAAACTATAGAAGATTTTTCTATCTGGATATGTTTAGTTTTGTCTAACAGAATATGTAAAATCTCATAAAAAAGTTGAAAATGTCTGTATCCTATCACCTTTCTCTCTTTTACCAGATGGCAACATTTTCTTTAGCATTCCTTCATACTTGCCAAAGCTCCACATATCAGCCATGTGTTGAGTGAGTTTTGGCAATCTGGAAAAGACAGTACTGGTTCTGTTGTAAAACCTTTCCTTGCTCAAGACCAAGTATATTGAGGCCTTGATTAAATTAATCATTCTAAGCCTCATACTAATTTATATGCTGACAGCAGCCTTTACACAAAAGATAGTTTCTGTTTGCTTTGTCTTCATCAAATGCTATTTCTTCTAGTATGCCTTTTCATGATTGCAAATTAGAAGAAATATTTTTTTCTGTCCTAAATAAGTTCCTGAGTGTCAAAGCAAAAATTGCACCGGACAAAGTTAAACAGGTAAGGAAAATTTTATTCAAGATTTTATTTATTGCAATAGAGAAGAAGACTACACTAAAGTCCAATCTCAATTCCATGGAAACAAAGGGTGAGAAAATTTTTAAGCACTTGTGTGAGAGGGGAAGGAAACACAGGCCATCTGTGTTTGCTAGTTGCCTTTGTCCCCCCCGCCCCCCAAATAACTAATTAATAAATAAATTTTCTTGTATCTTTGTGATAGGAAGCAGTTTTACAACTTGGAGTAAGGCATCCACTGAACTTAGGTTCCTATTCTCCCAAAGAGATTGGGAGATAAGAGTACTATCTTCTTTGATGCTTATATATCAAAGGGATAGTGCCCAGATCCTGGAGGAAGATAGTCCTGCGTTGTAAATCTGACAGTAAGCTTTTTAAAAAAATATTGCCTCTCAAAGGGGCAGAGAAAGAATTTGCAATTAAAAGTTTTTAAGGTAAATGTTCCTGAAAAAGGAAGAGCAAGGGTCTAGAGTCAAGCATAAGCCTGTCTAAAGTTTAATCAAGCTGAGAACTTTTAAAGACATCTTGATGACAAGTATTACTGGGACTCAGTTCTATGAACTAAGAATGATGAGAACCTCATAATAATGGCAAATGGTTGGGATGCATTTCAGAATTTAGTAGGCAATGTGTCCCAGTGCTTACTTTTCCCAGAGTCAATTATGTTTATGATGACATACTCATTAAATGTACTTTAGAAATCACTATGAAACTCATCAGACGGTGAATGTTTATTTTGTGTTCATATGTATAAATCATACTTTCCAATGAGTCCCACCTCTCTCACAGAAATGTATGAGAGTGAAAAGTGTCTGCAGAACCTGTCATTATTTCTTCTTGAAGCCATTGCCTTTCCACGGATTTGACTGATTTGGCATTTGAAGAAGCAGGTTATATATATAGTAAGACTCTGATTTTACCCATGTACCATCCACATGGTAGTGTTTATAGATTCAGAAGTACCTTCTCATTTATTTTTCATTTGATCCACACAACAACATCTTGAAGCAGAAAGGAACAGATATTATAATTTCCTTTTTACAAGAGAGAAAATCGAGTCTTCTGGAAGCTAGGCAACTGCTTAAGTTAACATAGATAGCAAATATTAGAGCTAACTATTGCTTTTTTATCTAGTCTTTGATATAAATTCTTCCCAAATACTACTACTCTAATTCTCTACTTTTAACTTAGCCAAAGTGAATTTTTTTAGGCATATAGATTGCTTTTGTTTTCAAGGGCCTTTGAGCAGATCTGTCCTATTACTAAGGAGACATTATTTAAGTAAGTGAGCTAGCATTAGGCTGAGTGATGCTGTCATTCCTCTTTTGGATGCTGCTCCTAATTGCTTGTGTAGTTGCTTTCTCAAATTCCCATTAAACATTAAGATAATCAAAAGGACATTTGATCTCCTTATATATTACTATTACCTGTAAATGTGTAGATAGCCTTATATTTCTATGTATTCATATTTATCCATACTCATAAAATTATTCTTATCAATAAATCTTTAGTTGATTGTTTCTCAAATTATTTATTTCCAATGTTTATAAAATATGATTTCATCATTAACATTTTCATATTTTATGTTAGAGTTAGTCTCTTTTATTTGGGTGCTAAACCTGTGGTTTTCAAAGTGTGGTCCATTATATTTAATCTGGGAATAAAATGTAGAATACAAATGAATGAATGAGAATCATTGGGAAAATGTACAAAGAAGGTCCAAAATGATTCTCGTGTACATTATGGTTTAAGAAACACTGGCCCTGGTTTTTTATTCTCCCAATATGACATTTTGATCAATCTAGTTTTTATTCTCATGAAAATCTTTACGAAAAAGTAAGTCCATCGCTGCTACTACCACTATAACGTACATAGCATAAATAACAGTAATGTTGATGGTTTATAGTATTTATCAAAATATTTTAAACTTCTTAAAAAATCCTTATAAGAATATAATGTGAGATAAGAAAATAATTTCCTCAAAAAAATTTGCAAGTGTGAATCAAAGTCAAGACTAAAATCAGACACAGAAGGGAGCTGTTCCAAAGATGTTTCTTACATTTAAATTCTTTCTAAGGTAGAGTTTACTGGCTGGGGAGGTAGAGAACTCCCTGTTAACTAAAGTATTGGAACTGAAACTGTACATGAGATGTAGTGGAAGGAATCAATATACTGGTTAAAAACAGACTATTTGATCTCTAAGGACCTTTATAATTCTCTACTTAATCTCAAAGTATTTAGATTTGCCATCTGTCCAGCCAAAGTTGTTACTGCTTTCCTATTCAATTATTATTCCTTAAAAGCTAGTTATAATTCATTTGAATTTCTCATTTCTGTGGAACTAAATCTGTGAGAGAATATTAAATGAAGTATTTTGCCTGGAATTGCTTTGTCCTGAACATATGCAAAACAAAAATAAAAATTCTTCTAACTCTCTCTTTGTCCAAATTAACATACAGTTTAATTAAATATCATAATTGGTAAGTTATATAATACCATAGGAACTTTGAAGGCCTTTAGGTTCTTCAAGAAAAATTTAAACCTACAATTATAAATGGTATGTCTATGTACAAAGTTTTCCCCAATAATTTGCCAGTGATTAGTATTTTTTTAGAATCTGACAGAAGGTTTTTTAATTGAGTTTTTAATACATTCTTTTGTTAAGGACTTTTTTTTTGGACAATTTCTCTGAATATTAATGATGGTAAAATATCCTGAAAAAGTTGAAAAGTCGTTCAATTGTCTGGGCACATTGTCTTTCTAATGAAGAGGACCCTGGAGTTTCCAAACATTCATAAAAACACACATTTCATTTTTCCCATACAATTGAATTGGATGAAAAACTCATTCAAAAGAGGTAAAGGAGCAAGTCTTCCTTTTTTCTTCACATCTCTCTCACAGAAACTGTACTTTTTCTTTACTAACCATTTTTGACAAATAAAAATCTTTTGGTATCATTTACTCTAGACGCAGCCATTTACCTTTGAAACTTTCTAAAGAGAATATTTGACAATTACTTAAAAAACGATTGAATGATATTCTCAACATTTATCTATTGTTCATTTAATATTTTTGCCTAACAAAGAGATACGTTGAAGGTAGGCTACCTTACAGTTAAAAAGAAACTCCAACAGAAACAATTGCTTTGGCACAAAAGCTATTTTTCACTTCCTGATTTAGTTGATTTAGGAATCAGCAAACTGGAACTATAATTCTAAATTCTAAGAAATAATGCATACACATTATACAGCGAATCCTGTCCTGAACTGCATGGTTAATGAAACGACATATTAAGAATAATGCAGCTTTGGAAAATGTTTTAAAGGTGATATTGTATTCCAATTTTTTTGCACAATAAACTATTTTTACTTGTTAGGCTAAGGAGAATGTATTTGATTTTGGAAGTGTCATTGTGGTAAAATAAAATGCCTTGGGAAAGAGGTGATTGTCAAAGGCAAACAAATATCATAGTGCTAGCTAGTTCTAAATACAGAGTATTTTCATCATATATGAAGCTGGTGAAAAATTTCCATAATTTTTAAGTAAATATTTTCTATGACTCATAGTACTGAATAACTTGTAAGTAATTTTTATTGTTAAACTATACACAATTTATTCCTAATTTGTCAGAAAGTTTATGGCAAGTTTTTAAGTCAGGTGTTTGGAACTCAGAATAGAAATTTCCACAGAAATTACATTATGCATAGTGGTTGGATCTTTAGGTCATTTCATAATGTGTCTGAGAGATCTGTAACATTTAACCAAGTACCCAAAATATTTAAACTTCTTCTGCCATACTCTTTTAAAGGCAACGATTTAGTTTTGACTTAGTCTTGTAGAAATACATCTCCTCCCTGCAGTATGATTTTGGACTATCCTTGTGTTCTGCTTTTCCACTTTAAACACGAGGAGAATGGGCTAGCAAGGTGGTTGAAGACACATTGGAAGGAAATGGGTAATATGGAATGATAAAAGACACAAAATGGAAGGAAAAGAAAATGTTTTTGGAGGAGTTATGTTACCTGAGTAACTACTGAAAAGGTAATAACAGTGTGGCTTCTATTCCATCCACTGTTCTTAGCATTTGAAAGTTTAGAACCATCAGAATAGGACAAATGGTACTCTAGAGATGTGCTGTCCAACATGGTAGCCACCAGATTGATATGGCTATTTAAATCTGAATTAAAATTAAATTAATATCCATTTCCTCAGTTGCTCCAGCTACACTTCAAGTACTCAAGAGCTACCTGAGGTTTGTGACTACAGTATTAGACAGCAAGAATATAGAACATTTCCATTATCATAGAAAATTCTATTAGACTGCATTATCCTAAAGTAAAAGGGTTGACAAACTATTTCAATAAGGCTATATAGTAAATATTCTATGTTTAGTGGGCCATGAGTAGTCTATGTCTCATATTCTTCTTCCTTTTTAAAACAACCTATTAAAATATAAAAACCAATCTCAGTTCACTGATTAACATAATAGGCTGCAGGTTGGGCACAGTTAGTTTACTTCTACTCTATAATATCTCATTCCTTTCTTCTGATGAACAGCTAGAGAGAAAGTAAGAAGTAGGTTCATGGGTAAAAAAATTTGCTTGATCTTAAGGTAGATGGGTAGATACTTTGCCTCACATTGAAACTTCAGTAAGAATAGTGGCATGGTCCCACTCTGCCTCTACAAAGGAATATGACTGTAGAGTTCCTCTACTGTACCCTCATCAGCAGGGTCATATAGTTTATTTCAGTGATTCTAGATGGTGGAACTTGAAAAAGTATACTACCATATT
Source organism: Pteropus medius (assembly GCF_902729225.1). Classification (NCBI taxonomy): domain Eukaryota; kingdom Metazoa; phylum Chordata; class Mammalia; order Chiroptera; family Pteropodidae; genus Pteropus; species Pteropus medius. The sequence continues at coordinate 18,165,536 of NW_024347791.1, read as the reverse complement.
GTTATATAATTGTTCTGGAAGCTTCAGTTCTTTAATCCATGACAATTTTACATGAGTAAATTACTGAAAATATGTATTGATGATCTGTTATAATCTCATTTTAATTAATCTAAATAGACATCCTCTAAATTTTAACGTAGTGAAGTAGAACCTCTTATATAGTATTTATGTTCACATAAAAAGAAGATATGTATTTATTGATTGAAATTCATGTATATATGTTGCCTCATAAGAATGTGATCATCTATTATGATTTTAATTTTTATATTTTTATTTTTTCCAGTTTTAGGTATACAACACAGTGATTAGACATTTATATAACTTTTGAAGTGATCACCCTGATAAATCCAGTATTCATCTGCCACCACTCATAGTTTTTACAATACTACTATGTTATCACAACTTCTGGCTGTGAAAACCAGTGGAGATTATGGCTGAGTGATAGGGAGGGTGACTGAAATCCCAGGCATTCCTCTTAAAGGGCCCACACATGTACTTATCTCTGTGACCATATATTATTTTTTATTATTACATTTTAAAATATTTGATTTTATATTTCTCTTTCATAAGTCACAATTTGCAACGGTAACTTTGAGGTTTTAAGTCTTAACTCTAAAAATAGGAAATCAAAAGAAGTATTATTTAAAATATTAATGTATTTAATTCAGCAAGCTTTGTTGAATATCAGCTGTGTACCCAGCACTATGCTAAGCACTGTGGATACAAAAACCAATTATACAAAATTCTTAATCTTGAGGAACTCACATGTAGCAGGAAGGTGGGCACATGAACTTGTAAAGCAGGTTATGAAATGCCCTATCAGTTGTTCAAGAAAAATATGTGGAAGCTTAGAGCAAAGAGCTATATTAATGTCTCAAACCCTCATGAGAGAAGCATTCTTTTTTTTTTTTTGGCTTTTATGGATAAACAGGATATTTTGGAAGTGAGAGAAGTAAGACGTTCTGTATAAAACAAATATCATGAATAAATACATGGAGTACATATTTGTAATGTGTACTCAGAGAAAGGTAGCTACTATAATTTGGCTTGAATAGAAGATGTGAAGGTAGAGTAGCTAGATATGTGACTATTCTTGCTAATGTTATTGAATGCTATAATAAAATAGGTAATGAGGTGAATTTATTGAATGCTATAATAAAATAGGTAATGAGGTGAATTTAAGCACAGTGTTGACCTTCGTCTGAAATGTGGTTCTGGCAAAAGGGTGTAAAGTAGATTGTGTGAAAGAATGAAGATACTCTAGGAAGCTTTTCCCATAGTTGTAGAAGTATGGAGAACATAAATAGCATCACAATAGAGGGGATGAGTAGGAGTCTAGAGGATTTGAGAACAAAGTGGCCTTTGATCAATTGCTTTAAGGAGAAATTAAAAAGATAATTCCACATTTTATAGTTTGGTGACTAGATCAGCGTTGAACCTAAAGGAGACAGGAAATATGGAAGAGAATAGGTTTTAGGAATGGAAATAGAGATTGAATTTTGGAGAGACTGGTTTTGAAGAACTAATGCATTATCTCAGCAGAAATATCTAATAGTAGTATAAATATTGGTTTAGAGCACAAAAAAATCAATTTTGATATGACTGTCACCTCAAGAACACATTATGTTTGTGAAATGTCTAAGTACTTTGTTAAGTGTTTATCATTCGCTGCAAAGTTTATTACTCACAAACACCTCATGAGGGGGACACTATTATACTCCTTTTAGAAATGAGACAAATTTTCTTATTCCAGGATTATCTTTTCTCCTATTTGATTCATAAAAATGTGAATTATGTTCAAAAACATCTAGTGATGCCTCGTTCATGATAGAAGCTCAAGTGTTGAAACTCAACCCATTCAGAGAATAGAATGTAGTAGTTAAGAACATGGGTTCTGGAATCACACTGTGGTTTCAAAACGCTCCAGAGCCAACACCAAGGACATTATAAAGAAGAAAGACTACATCTTCTACTCTTATGAGCAGACATCCCCAACAAAATATTAGCAAATCAAATCCAACAATGTATAAAAAAATTATACACCATGACCAAGTGGAATTTATATGTATTTATATGGGAATTAAAAACCACATTATTTGTGTTTCAAAAAATGAAATACTTAGGTATGTCTAACAAAATTCATACCAGATCTACATGAGAATAACTAGAAAATTTTGATAAAGGAAATCAAAGAAGACCTAAAGAAATGAGATATATTCTGTATTCATGGATAGGAAAGTTCAGTATTGTTAAGATATCAGTTCTTCCTAAATTTATAGATTAAATGCAATCCCATTAAAATCACAGCATATTATTTTCTGGTTAATAAACTGATTTAAAAGTTTATATGGAAATACAAAAGACCCAGAATAGCTAAAACAATACTGAAGATGAATAAAGTCAAAGGACTGATACTATCTCACTTCAAGACTTAACTATAGAGCCATAGTAAACAAGATTGTGTGGTATTGGTGAAAGAATGGATAAATAGAACAATGGAACAGAACAGAGAACCCAGAAGGAAACCATGAAGATTAGTTAACTTATCTTTGACAAAAGAACTAAGGCAATGAGAAAAATCTAGCACCCATTCCTGATTGGAAAAAAACAAAAAAACCTGATGGAGAAAGGATAATCTTCAAAAAATGGTGCTGGAACTACTGGGCATCTGGATACATGCAAAAAATAATCTTGTGCTTTGAAAACAGTTTACTAAAAATGAGTCATTGACCTAAACGTAAAACACAAAACTATAAAACTCTGAGAAGATAACATAGGAGAAAATCTAGGTGATCTTGGGTTTAGTGATGATTTTTTATATACAAACCAAAATCTTGATCCAATAAAGAAAAATAATGGTCGAATTTCTTTAAAGTTAAAAGCTTCTGCTCTGTGAAGACATCATTAAGGGAATGAAAATACAAGCCACAAACTTGGAGAATATCTTTATAAAAAACAAATATCTAATAAAAGACTTGTCTCCAAAATATATAAGAAACACTTAAAAACTCAATTAAAAAATAAAAAGCCCAATTTAAAAATGGGGAAGTGATGTGAACAGACAACTCAGCAAAGAAGGTATACAGATGGCAAATAAGTATATAAAAAGATGATCAATGTCATCTTTTACCAGGGAATCACAAATTAAAACAACAGTAAGTTACCACTGTATACCTATTAGAATAACTAAAATTCAAGACATTGACCACACTAAATTCTGGTGAACATGTGAAGCAACTGGAGCTCTTATTTATTGCTAGTAAGAATGCAAGATGGTGCAGTCTGTTAGACAGTTTGGCATTTTTTTCTGAGGCTAAGCATAGTCTTACCACACATCTAGCATTGCACTTATTGTAGGTTGATTTGTATTGTGCCAGAAACATATCTTGAAATTCTAACCCCAGCTACTTCAGAATATGACTTTGTTAGGAAATAGGTCTTTATCAAGGTTGTCAAGTTAAAATGATGTCACTAAGGTGGACCTTAATCCTATATGACTGGTATCCTTATTAAAAGGAAAAATTTGGACGCAGAGATAAATATGCACAAAGATGAAGTGATAACAAAGTAGAAAATACCACATGAAGACAGCAGAGATTAGAGTAATATGTCTACAAGCCAGTAAACATCAAAGATTTCCAGCAAAGGACCAGATGCTAGGACAGGAGCATGGGACAGATTCTCCCTTATGGCCCTCAGAAGGAACCTACCCTGCTGACATCTTGATTTCAGACTTGTAGCATCTACAACCATGAGACAATAAATTTCTGTTCTTAGCTACCCAGTTTGTGGTACTTTGTTACATAGCCCTAGGAAACTATTACAGAGCTGCTGGGTATTAACTTAAACAAATTGAAAATGTGTCCACACAAAAACCTGTGTATAAATATTTATAGCAGCTTTATCCATAATTGCCAAATTTGGAAGGAACCAAGATGTCCTTTAGTAGGTGAATGAATAAATGAACTCTATTGCATCCAAGCCAAGGAATATTATTCAGTGATAAAAAGAAATGAGCTATTAAGTCATGAAAATACATGGAGGAAATTTAAATGCATATTCCTAAGTGAAAGAAACCAGTCTGAAAAAGGCTACATACTGTATGACTCTAACTCTAGACATCTGGCAAAAGCACAGCTATAAAGACAGTAAAATAATCAGTGATTGCCAGGGATTTGGCAGGAGGGAAGGAGGGATCAACAGATAGAGCACAGGAGATTTTTAGGGCACTATTCTGTATGGTATTATAATGACAGGTACATGACGTTATGCAATTGTCAAAACCCATGGAGCTGTACACACAAACAGTGAGCCCTAATGTAAACTATGGATTTTAGTTAATGATAAGGTACAATCAACTGTAGCAAATGTACTATAATAGCAAGACGTTAATAATAGGGGACACTGTGTACAGGGGGGCATTGAGGGGGAAAAGAGGGTTTATGGGAATTCTCTGTACTTTCTGCGCAATTTTTCTATAAACCTTAAACTTCTCTAAAAACTGAAGTCTATTAAGAAAAATGCACTAGCTGTGTGTCTTTGGTGATTTAACTTCCTTGTGCCTAAGGGAAGGGACTAATAAAGAACTACTTTAAAGGGTTCTTATGAGAATTATATGTGATACATGTAAATTGCTTAGCACAATGCCACATAGTTAGTTAGTATTCAGATATGTTGTTAATTATTTAAAGAGAAGTCAGAGTTCCATAGATGTCATATATGTGCATTTGTTTTTGAAATGGAAGTTTTTGATATAGGTAGATATAAGTCTGTTAGAAATTTAGAGTATACATTAGTATAGAGTTTATTGCATTTTACAATGGGCTTGTGACTGGTACATAGTTTTGAAACGTTCATTTTAAATAAGAGAATCTACCACTAAAATGCGTTTTCTAACAAGGGCTGGAGAACCTTATGCAACTCCTTGACCTTATGCAGCAGATGTAAACATTGTGTGAAATTTACCAAGTAGAGTTACTATGACAGATAACTGTGGACACATCTTAAATGCTTCATCCCTAGTGCTCTATTAAAACAATCCTGTTCAGACAAATAAGAGTTTAGAACCATATTAAGGCATATATGAGATCTTTAGGGACATTTAATAATGGCTTATCTCTTTTTATTTTATTAGAACTCTTGCCTTTACTAGCAGATGAGGTTGAAAATCAGCTTTATGTTGTCTAACTGAATTTTCAAACCCTAGCAACATAAAGCTCATAGTCTGGTAGTGGTATTTGTAAATTAAAGATTACTTTAATCTTCAGTGACAGAGATTTATGAAACACTGCTTTAAATTCGTGCTTCATGTGGTAAAGCAAATTGAGTGCATTTTATAGACAAAAGCAATTTGAAGAAACCCATAGATTACTTTGGCCACTGAAGGGTATAAATTATCTCTAACTAAATTTTGTCAGTACTGTATGTTGAGCTGTTTAGATAAAACATGTTTTTGACATTTATTGCAAAATGATACCTTCTTTTAGACTTCTGCATTCTCTCGAGTTGAATATAGAATGAATTATTAAGGGAATTAGTAATCCTTTTCTTGACATGAATTGCATTATCTGAGGATGTGAAAATTTGAATGTATTTTTTTAAGTAAATTATTGTGAAAAGGTATCCAAACCTATATGATGAATTTGAGGCGTGCCAAAACATTATATAACCTTCATGCATAATTTCTAGGCAAATTCACTGCCATTATTTAGGATTTTTAATGTATGCTCATTCCCACAGGGTATAATTTCACGTGGAGGCAAGTTAGGTAAATCATTGTGATGGTGATACTTGCTTAGATGAAGTAAAGCCATATGGAGCCATGAGGCTCTCCAGTGGACACCCCACCACCACTGTTGGTGGGAGTGTTATTATTTACCTCTAGAAACAGCAAAAAGGCATCCATTATGAGTAAAACTCTGCACTAAAAAGGAAAAAAATGCATTTTATGACTCCAAGGAACAAAACATTTAATGGGCAAAAGAAGCTAATGTCTGTATGTGTACAAACATCAAAACACAGACGACCAACCACAAGGGAGATATGAAAGATGAAGAATGGGTGGATCGTTAAAAAAAAAAAAAACTGTAACTGGATTTAGGAAAATTATTATTTGGTAATATTGTAATCAAATCAGTATAATACTCAAAATTTATATAGCAAGTGCCATGAAATAGCGTTTCAAATTAATAATTTAGTTATGAATTATATTGGCTGCCACTAATTGGGAAGGGGATAATGAGCCTTTGATGAACAGTTTGTCATTTTTAAAATTTTTGCCAAAATGTTTCTCTGGACAAACCTAACCCAAAATATTGCAACTTATCTTTATGTTATTTATATTGAACTACAATGGCCCTGACATGCACAGCATGTAGCCCTCCCTTCTAGCTGACATAATTTAAGTGAAATGTTGTGTCTTTATTTCAAGAAACTCCCATTAGAGAGGTTAGAAAATAATAGAATTCATTAATTTAGTGACTAAAGAATTTTCCACTCTAATGATTTTTGGACTTCCATAGCTAATATTAGTCCATTTATATTTATCTTTATACTTACATACATGGATTTATTTTGACCATGTTTTTTGTTTGTTTACATGGTAAGTATAACTTGCTTTCATCTTCTTTTCTAACTTCTGCTATGTTAGATGAACTTTTCCTTACTTAAACTTTTATTTCCTCTGCTGGTTTATGTGCTACAGATAGTATCTTTTGTAGTTATTTTTAAAATTTTTTAAAACTCAGGTTGAAAAATAATATTTTCTCTTAAAGTCTACATTTGTCTACACTATCACTATTCTCCCCAATCAAGACTTTTCATTTTCCTTATTATTTGTTTCTAAAATATTAGTCCTACTTTTATTTAATATAATTTTAATCAAATGTTAATTAAATTTATTAAAAATTATTTATTAATTTTTAAAATTTAATTCTTAATTATGCCATAGCAAGTATTTGATACCATTGCATCTCACAAGGATAACTGCAAAGCCTACTCCTAGAAAAAATAGCATATATACCAAAGGAGTTGTAGATTCCTGCCAACTCTATCATAACTTGGGAGCATATATGGAAACCTTGAGAGCATGTATAGATTATAATGGTCTTGGACCAAAGACAAAACAGTAAGAAATATAGGGTTGTATCAGGTTGAATTTATCACTATGAGAATACTCACTAGAACTCAGAATTTGTTGGCTCTAGCAATTTAGAGTGGGATTAGGTGAACTAGGTTAGTTTATCGAAGATTGGACATAATTGTTGCCTATAGTAGAGATGAGATGCAAGAACTCCTTTTGTATATTTTAGAAGAAGGACCTAAGGGTTAATGAGATAGAAATATTAGAGTAGACATATTTACACACAATTATGTGTTAGAGAGTTCAGTCAGTCCCTAACTACATATCTAGGAAGATCTGGAGGACATGCCCTTTACCAAGGCATTAAGAAATACATTAATACAATACTATAATCCTTGAAAAGTTTTGCCTTGGTTACTCTCTATAGAGTGGAGATAAAAGTATAGTGGAAGATGCACCATGAATTGAGTTCCCTAATTTCGGTAAGATGCAGAGATAGTGATTTAAAAAAATCCATATTTAGTTCTCCTGTTTGGTGGTTGAAAAGCCACATAAGTGCTATAGAATGTATATTAATAATCCACCGGTGAATCCAATCACAGTTATAGTCTGTAATGGCTTCTTTACTGTATCGAATGAGCACAGACCCAGACAGCTTTATACAACTATATAGTACTCCTTATTTTAGTCATAATACAGCCATGAAAGTTTGCAGAGCCTTGGCCATTCTATAGAACCTCACTATGGTCTATTACCTGTATGACAATTTGCTAATTGTATTTGTTGACCAGGAATAAGCAAGTACCTAGATACCTCAGTAAGAAATATCTAAGCCAGAGGATGGGATATAAAATTTTAGGGGGCAGCCACATTGGTGAAGTTTCTAAGAATTGAAATATCAGGATAGTTCCTTAAATGTAGGAAAGCAGTTCTAGTTTGTACTGGTCCACACAAAGAAAGAATCACAATTGGTGGGCTTCTTTGAATATTAAAGTTAACATATTTCATATGTGGAGATGCTCTTTCAATTATTTGCTGAGTAAACTGCAGATTTTGAAAAGTGCCCAGAATAAGAGAAAGATCTACAATAGGTCAAAGTTTTGGGCTAAGCTGCTTTGACCCAGGAGATTCAATTGCACTTAAAGATTAGAAAGGGATGCTGCATGGAGCCTCTGCTTTATCCCATAAGAACGTAATGCAGACTGATAGGATTTTAGAGTAAGTTTCTCCTTTGTGCTGTATTCTGTGGCCAACAATGGGCATGGTAATAGATCTTATACCAGAACTAGACTACTGTGTTTCCAGGTCATGAAGAGTGTTTTGTTGTTCTGTTTTTTTTTTTGATGATATCTACATATTACAATGATAAATAGAACTTTATCTGTAGTGCTTGAACTGGGTTGGGGTATATCCACATTTGGATAGGCAATGCTTCTGCAAATCAGAGGCCCCTGGCCAGTGACTGCTCAAGGCCTATCTTGATTGACCAGTCACTTTATGAGCTTAATCTCATAGGGAGAGGCTACAGTTTTGAAGTCCTTTTGTCTCCATTTCTAGGAATTTCTGAGCCATAACTTTATATACCCTATATCTTATGTATTAAGCGGTTAGTCTAATAATGCCCATTCTTTTGTCAGTCGAAGGAAGCCTCCAATCCCACCTCCCAGTATTTTATTTTATCCTGCATAAATTAGGGTTGGGAACACCATCAATCTCATTATATTTGGCTTATTTATCTACAAGTTACTATCCAGCCTTATAAGAGGGAAACTCCTTCTAAGACCTTTAATAATAACAAAAGAATGTTATCTTTGGTTTCTAGTTCATGGTAGAGTCAACACAAGAGGTAAGTGACAAATTAATAACTTATAATTCAGATCCTTCCATCGATTGATGCTACCACCCCAGAAGACTACTTTCTTAAATCTCCTTTGGATATGTTTTTGATTTCTGGTACCTTGATTCCCTTCCCAAAGGCTATACGTAGGTTTGGGGACAAGGTGTCTTGTTTTCTACACCAAATTGGCAAACAAATGAGGACAAATGACTCAGGAACACGCACATCAGGCCTGGAATAATATTTGTAATGAGAAATGTCTGACATGAGAAGATTAGAAGATTCGCAGTTCCCCCTGAAAAGGCACTCTGGAGAAGCACACAGGAATATAAGGCAGCTAGATTTCAGACTCTGGGAGAGGGTCCCAGGCTAAAGAAGCAGCATCGTGTGACCTGGACTTCAGGCTGAGTATTGTAGTCAGAGTTGTACGATGTGATAGGACTTTGGTCATCAGCACGTTAGTATTTTTGGTTAGGAAAACACAAGCCCCTCTCCGATGATCAGGGACTAGGGTTCATGTCTTGCAGTTGTGGGGATATTCCTGGCTTCCAACCCTGATTTAACAATGCCCCAGTATTCTGACAAAATTGAATTTCTTAGTATTTGTCTGTACCTCTTTTCTGCAGAGTAATTTGAGTTGCTATTTGGTCCTGTTCTGCAGGCAGCCAGCGCGATCTCAGGAAGACCAGCCTGCCAGGGGTCAGCCTTGGAAAAGTCAACTCCTCTTACCTCTCCTTTGGAATCTCTGAAGTGAAATGCCGAGAGACATTATGTGACTTGAAAAAAATAGCGGAACAAACTTTGGAGATGACATTTTCACATGGAAGATGAACTCTTTGTAAAAAGTAGGATCGTATTGAAACACTACAGAAATTTTTTATTGATGTTGCAGCAACATCAATAGGAAGTGATATGGGAAGGTGTAAAAGCTTCACACATTAGGTTTAATTTGAAAACTCTAAAACTGAAGTAATACATTTTTCTTTTCACAGAGAATCTTTTATATAAAGGTTTGCCTGGAGTTCTGGAATCCACATCAAATAATATTGTCAAAATGATAAATCTATTAAAAATTCAAGCCTTAACACTCCAATTCTATTTTCAGCTTTATTTAAAGAAATAGGATCAGAACACCACACTCTACTGTTTCATAATGAAGTAGGCTGGTGATAAAAAGAAATTTGTCAAGAGTTTATGAATTGAAAGAACTGTAGAATGTGTGTGTGTGTGTGTGTGTGTGTGTGTGTGTGTGTGTGTGTGTGTGTGGTGAGTGCTTCTGTGTGATTTTCATTTAGGATTTATTAGTGAAGGAGAGTTATTGGCTTCTAAAGATGACTTACCTAATAAAAATTTGGAACATCCAAATAAAAGTAACAGAAAGTGCAAGGGCAGTAAAAAATGAATGTATGCATGTGTATATATGTATTTTTGTATATGTATACTGTAAAAGTTTTTGGATTTATAGTCAAAATTTAGCTTTGGCAAAATGAAGTTAAAAATGCTCACTACTTATATTTAATTTGAGTTAAAATTTGAATTCTAGAGAGAAATTATTAAAATTTATAGAGAAAAATCTATGTTAGCTACAGGGAAAATTTCAATATTATGTGCATTTTATTAATACATTTTTAATTGAGATATAATTAACATCTAACATCATATAAGTTTAAGGCGTGCAACATGTTGATTTGAAACATTTATGTATTGCAATGTGATGATTACCATAGAGTTAAGTAACACTTCTATCATGTTCATAATTATTATTTATTTTTGTGTGAGAACATTTAAGATCTGGTCTCTTAGCAACTTCGAAGCCTAATACAGTATTGTTGAGATAATCACTAGGCTGTGTTTTAACTCTTCAGAACTTATTCATCTTCTAGATGCAAGCTTGTACCTTTTGACCAACATCTCAATTCCCCCATCCGTGGCCCCTAGTAACTGCCATTCTACTCTTGGTTTCTATGACTTGAGGTTTTTTATATTCAACATATTAAGTGATATCATACAGTATTTGTCTTTCTCTGACTAGCTTATCTCACTGAGCATAATGCCCTCAAGTTTCATACATGTTGTTGCAAACGGTAGGATTTCTTTCTTTTTCATGGCTGAATAATATTCCACTGTGTATGTAGGTGTTTGTGTATATACCGCATCTTTTGTTGTTCATCTGTTGATGGATAATTAGGTTCTTTTTATATCTTTGCTATTGTGAATAATGCTACAATGAACATAGGAGAACAGATATCTTTTTGATAATCTTGTTTTATTTTTGGGGGGTATATACCCCAAAGTAAGATTGCTGGATCATATGATGGTTCTGTTTTTAATTTTTTGAGGAACCTCCATACTGTTTTCCATAGTGGCTGCACCAATTTACATTTCCACCAACAGTGCACAAGTGTTCCTTTTTCTCCACATCCTCACCAACACTTATCTCTTGTCTTCTTAATGATAGCCATTCTAATGTGTGTGAGGTGATTTTTCTAGTTTTGATTTCTATTTCCCTTATGATTAGCGATGTTAAGTATCTTTTCATATATCTGTTGGCCATCTGTATATCCTCTGGAGAAATGTTTATTCAGGTGGTCCTCTATCCATTTTATAATTGTGTTGCTTGTTTTTTGTTATTGAGTTGTATGAGTTCTTTATGTAGTTTAAATATTTAATACCTTATATTATAAAACTCCTAGATGAAAACATAAGGAAGCTCCTTGATTTTGGTTTTGGCAATGACTTTTTGGATACGACATCAAAAGCGTAAGCAACAAAGACAAAAATTAGTAAGTGGGAATACATCAAACTAAAAGGCTTCTGCACAGCAAAAGAAGCAATCAACAAAATGAAAAGGTAACCTACAGAATGGGAGAAAATATTTGCAAACCATACATTGAATAAGGGTTAATATCCAAAATTGTTAATACTTTTTAAATTTTAGAATAGTTTTAGGTTTATAGAAAACTTTTGAAGCTGTAGAGAGAATTCTCATATACCACACATCCAGTTTCTCTTATTCATAACATCTTAAGATAGTATGCTATATCTCTCATGATTAGTGAACCAGTATTGTAGATTATTATTAACTAAAGTCCATACTTTATTCAGATTTCCTTACTTTTTATCTCATGTACTTTTTCTGTCCCAGTATCTCATCTAGGATACCACATTACATTTAGTCATCATGTCTCCTCAGGCCTTTTTGTCTGTGACAATTTCTTAGGCTTTCCTTGCTTTCGAAGACCTTGACAGTTTTGAGAATTACTAGTCAGGCGTTTTGTAGAATCTTTCTTAATGGTTTTTCTCTGATATTTTTCTATGATTATCGGTTTTTTGGGAGGAAGACTATGGATGTAAAGTGCTATTCTCATCACATCATATCAGGAGTAGACATAGTAGTCCCCCTTATCCATGGTTTCATTTTTCATGGTTTTAATTACCTGCCATCAACCATAATTTGAAAATATTAAATGGAAAATTTTGGAAATAAGTGCATAAGTTTTAAATTGTGCACTGTTCTGAGTAGCATGAAGAAATCTCATTTAATCCTGATCCATTTCACCAAAGATGTGAGTTATCCCTTTGTCCAGCATATCCATGCCATATACACTATTTGCCTGCTAGTCACTGAGTAGTTATAAGATCAACTCCAGCAGCCTCATAGTGTTTGTGCTCAGTAACTCTTATTTTAATTAATGGCCCCAAAGTGCAAGAGTGGTGATACTGGCAATTAGGATATGCCTAAAAAGATGTCTGAAAATGTTTTCTTTGAATGAAAGATGGGTATAGCAAATCAGATATTTTGAGAGAGAGAGAGAGCACATTTACGTAACTTTTATTACAGTATATTGCTATAGTTGTTCTATTTTATTATTGTTGTTTTTAATCTCTTACTGTGCCTAATATAAAATTAAGCTTTATCATAGGTATGCATGTCTAAGGAAAAGCATGGCGTATATAAGGTTTAGTACTATCCTTGATTTCAGGCATTCATGGAGGTTTTGGAATGTATCCCATGGTTAAGGGGGGAGTACTAAACTGTCAATGAGACATTCCCTGTTGATATTAAACCTTAGTCACATGGTTGAGGTACTATTTGTTAATTTTCTCTACAGTAAAATTAATTTTTCCCTTTATTTTCCATACTGTAATCTTTGGAAGAAAGTCACTGTACAGTCCATACTTAAGGAGTAAAGAGTTATCCTCCAGCTCCTCGAGGGTAAAGTATATACATAAATTATTTGGATTTATGTATAGAAATTATTTTCCCTCATTTATTTATTTATTCAATAATTTATTATCATGGACTCATAGATACTTATTTTATTCTTTGAGTTATAATCTAATAGTAACAATAGTACTTTATTTATAGCAAAAGTGTTCCATCTTTGATTATGAGGAGCTCATTTCTTTGGCTTCCATGTACCATTGACATACCCTCATCATTGTGTTTTCCTTCCTAACCCATATGTTTACATATACCTGTAGCTCTTTCTGTATGTATCTATCTGTATATTAAGTTAAACATGAGTTTATATTCATGTCTCCAACTTTAATCCAGCATTACATGGATCATCCTATCCTTCATCCTTGCTTATTTGTAACCTTCTATTCCAACATTGAGAAACTTGGCTCCCACCGTCTGCCATCCATTTACTTAATTATAAAAATGACATATATATTTATAGTGATTTCAGAATTGTAATCTCTACCCCCATGGAGGGAAAAGATTTTATCAACTATAATATAATACTTATGTACTGTCCCTTTGCCTCTAGTCTTACAGTCTCCACTTATTTCCAGAATTACTTAGGTGAGCATCCTTTTTCTTAATCCACAACAATGAGATTGTTTCATGTACTTGTTATACAGTTAGATTATTTTGTAACCATCCGTATCCCATTCTGGGATACCCTCAGTCTCCTAAATGATTTAAAAAAATATATATATGCATCAGGGTTTTGACAAATCCATAGTGTCATGTAGCTACCATTAGAGTATCACACAGAAGAGTTTCACTATCTTAAAAATATCCCATATTCCACTGATTCATCTCTTCCTGCTTCCATAGATCTCCTGCAAATATTCAACAGTTTATTGTCTCTATTGTTTTGCCTTTTCTACAATGTCATATAAATGGAAACATAGAGTACGTAGGCTTTCCAGACAGGTTCTTTCAATAAAAATATGTAGTTAAGATTCATCTTTGTTATTTATGTAGCTTGATAGCTCATTTATTTTAATCACTGATTAATATTCCATTATATGGAACGTTTATCTATTTATTCACTTATTGAAGAACATCTTAACTGCTCCTAATTTTTGACAACTACGGATAAAGCTGCTATAAACATTTTAGAGCAGATTTTTATGTGGAAATAAATGTTCAGACCAGTTATATAAATGACTAGGGGCATGGTTACTTGATCATATGGTAAGAGTATATTTACTTTTGTAAGAAACTGTTAAATGATCTTCCAAAGAAGCTGTACCATTTTCTGTTATACTAGCAAGAACTGTAAATTCTTGTTCTACACCCTTTCCAGCAAATGGTGTTACTGAATTTTAGATTTTAGCTATTCTAATCATTGTTTAGTGCTGTCTTCTTATTTTAGTTTACTTTTCTCTAACGGCAGATGATTTTTAAATTAAATTTATCAGGGTTACATTGGTTAATAAAATTATATAGTTTTCAAGTGTATAGTTCTATAATACATCACCTGTATATTGCATTGTGTGTTTACCAAACAAAGTTAAATATCTTTTTGTCATCATATGTTTGACCCCCTTTACCCTAATCTACCTCTTCTACCTTCCCTCTAGTAACTACTAAGCCATTATCTGTGTCCATGACTCTCTATTCGTCTTGTTCGATTGTTACTTTCAGTTTTATATCCCACATGTGAGTGAAATTATATGGTTCTTAACATTTTCTGTCTGACTTATTTTGTTTAGCATGATAATGTCAAGATCCATCCATGTTGTCGCAAATAGCAGTATTTCATCTTTTCTTATGGCTAAGTAATATTCCATTGTATATAGGTACCATATCTCCTTTATCTAATCATCAATAAAAGGATACTTCAGTTGTTTCTCTTGTCTTGGCCACCATGAATAATGATGTAGTGAACATCGGAGTACATATATCTTTACAAATGAATGTTTCAAATTTTTGATGTAGATACCCAGAGGAGGGATTGCTGGGTCATATAGTAATTCTCTTAATTTTTAGAGGAACCTCCATACTGTTTTCCATAGTGACTGTAACAATTCTCATTCTCACCAGCAGTGTATGAGGGTTTCTTTTTCTCCACAACCTCTCCAACACTTGTTATTACTTGTCCTGTTGATGACAGCCATTCTAACAGATATGAGGTGATATCTAATTGTGATTTTGGTTTGCGTTTTCCTAATAGCTAGTGAAATTGAGCATCTTTTCATATGTCTGTTGGCTATTTGTATGTCTTCTGGGAGAAGAGTCTGTTCAGATCCTTTGCCTATTTTTAAATTGATTTTTTTCCTTGTTGTTTTGAATTGTATGAGTTCTTTATGTATTTTGGATGTTAACCCCTTACTGGAGGCATTGTTTGCAAATATCTTCTCTCGTTCATTTGGTTGTCCCTTTTTTCATTGATGGTTTCTTTTTCGTTGATGGTTTCGTAGAAACTTTTTAGTTTGATATAATCCCATTCATTTTTGCTTTTACTTCCCTTGCCTTTTCGGTCAAATTTGTGAAATCCTCTCTAAATCCAAAGTCCATTAGTTTAGTACCTATGTTTTCTTCTATGCAATTTATTGTTTGAGTTCTTATATTGAGGTCTTTAATCCATCTTCAGATAATTTTGGTATATGGTGAAAGCAGTCTATTTTCATTCTTTTTCATGTAGCCTTTCAATTTTCCCAGCATTTATTGAATAGGCTTTCTTTTTTCCATTGTATATTTTTGGTTTGTCAAAAATTATTATTATTTTTTGTATATCTTTTGGTGAGATGTCTTTTCAGAGCTGTTGCCTATTTTTTTTAATTAGTTTGATTTCTTATTGTTGAGTTTGTGTTCTTTTTATATTTTGTATGTGTTTTTTAAATCAGATATGCATTTTATAGATATTTCTCCTAATCTATGACTTGTCTCTAATCATTGTCCTTTACACAGTAGAACTTTAGTTTTAAAACAGTTCAGTTGCCATTTTTTTTTTCTTGATTTGATTTTGCTTTTGATATTTTATCTAAAAACTCCTTATCAAACCCCGAGGAATGGATTTTCTCTTATGTTTTTTCTAGAAGTTTCACAGTTCTGTGTTTTATATTTAGGTTTAAAATTTATTTTGACTTAATTTTTGTTTAAGATGTAAGGTCTATGTCGAGGATTTGAGAAATTTTTAAATTTATTTATATAGGAATGTCCAATTTGTTCTAGCATCATTTGTTGACAAGAGGTTATTCTTTCTACATTGAGTTGCAGTTTTATTTCTGAACTTTCTCTTGTGTTCTGTTGATTTATGTGTTCTTCATCCAATAACATACTGTCTTTATTCCTATAACTTTACAGTAAGTATTGAAATCGAGTAGTGTTAAATTCTCCAGCTTTGTTCATCTTCAATTTAGTGTTGGCTGTTCTAGATCCTTTGTTTTTCCATGTAAATTTTAGAATTAGTTTGTCAATATCTTCAAAATAGTCCACTGGAATTTTGATTGCGTTTCAATTGAATCTACAGATCAAGCTGAGAAAAACTTAGCTATGTAAGTTGTAGCTATAATGTGACATTTTAACAATATTGAGACTTCCAATCTATAAACATAGAATATTTCTCCATTTATTTACCTTCCCCTTGATGTTTTTTCTTCAGTGTTTTTTTTCTTTTCTTTTTAGTGTTCTCTATGTATCCTGTACATATTTTATAGCAATACTTTAGTTCTTGAATGATATTCTAAATTGTATTGCTTTTTTAAATTTCAAATTCCAGTTGTTCGATGTTAATATACAGGAAAGCAGTTGAATTTTATGTGTTGACTTTGTATTCTGAGATTTTGTATTCTTGCTTATTTGTTCCAGGATGTTTTCTGTTTGTTTGTTTGTTTTTTGCTTTTTTAAAGAAGATTCTTTGGGCTTTTCTACATAAACAAGAGACAAGCTAGGACTATTCAACCTCCACCAATTCATCAAAATTACTGATATTTTGTTCTAGAGACTTCTGCTCTAAGTAAGCAGATCTAGTTTGTGTCTCTGGATGCACATATCTGTTTAGATGTTGAAGTTTTAGTTTGTCTTGTGATATCAATTCTCTAATGGGTCCAAAACAAGTCATTGATTTTTGGTTTTCCTAGCTTTTTCTTATTGTTAAGGATTGGAGGGATGACTTTGAATTTCTTTGCATGTCAGAACTGATCCTGGTAGTCTCTTCATTATTATTTTAAATATTTAATATGAAAAACCTCTATTGGCATTTGAATGCATTTTAAATTATCTCAAGATTTTCTAATATTTCATATGTCAATAAAAGAGAAGGAAGAATTATTAAAGTTGAAGAATGATCACACACTAAATTACAATGAATAGAATAATCCCAAACCATGTTAAAGGAAAAAATAAGTATTCATCAACAAATAAGTAAAGCAATAAATATACTTTTGCAGTTTGCCGTCGTTTGCGCAGAAAAGTTTCTCATCAATATTTACCGCCAAGAATATGAAGATATTGTTATTTAAAAATCTCAATTAGGAAATGTATGTAGACATTCCAAACATTTAAAAAGTAATCAAGATGAAAACATCATTAAATTTGAATTTATTTTAAGATTTTTTTGTGAGTTTTATACAAATTCAAAGCCTAATTTGTCTATTAATTGTTTATAATTTGTTTTTTTGTTATAATTATATACTATAAAGAGCACATAATTAATTTTCACACTAACCTCCCTCTACCTATCACGAAGTTCATGTCAGTTTGGTCCAGCGTGTAGTATAGATCTCATTTTCTCTGTGTGCCACAGAGCAAAATTGTTTGTGAAGGACTGCTCTAAGATGAAGCATCAAGTCAGAAAACAGTGGTATTATTTATTGCCATATGCATAGACTCAAAAGTTCATAGCCTCTGGGCTTTCTTAAAAATGTCTTTCTGTTAGACCAATATCAAGAAGTAACTTTTTCTGGGATCAATAAAGCAACTTAACAGTGTTGAAACTGAGGAGCACAAGCATGATATTTTTTTGTGTTCGTTTTAATTTGGGCTAGGAAAGTTATGGATTTTCATGTTCCTGGAAGAGATTCATCTTTGGTCTCGTTAACCATTGACTTCCATTCCCATTGTTTTATTTTGGTGGCTTCACAGTGGTGCTTAGGAAGAAAAACAAAGCTTCTGGCTGATGTAAGCAATGTGGACATCATGAGATCCTAATTTACCTTGAGGCTAATCCTAGATCAGGAGATCTGAAATCTCTTGTTATACAGAAAGTTGGGTTTCTCCTCCCCACTTCTTAGCTGGCCTCTAAGGTAGTGTGGAATTGTATTAGCAGGTCCAACTTTTCCTCTCTCTATGGAATAGCAATGAAAGATCAGGAGATGCTTATGTTGTGGTCTTGAGTTTTTAGTTAATCTTATGACACCTAACCCCGTGTGTTGTTAGCAGTATGTGTTGCTGTGTATCCTGCACATTTTCTGAACAATAGCAGCATCAATGAAGTTAATTAAGAAGATTTGGTTGAAAGGTCTGATTTCCTATTTCACTCTTTTCACTTGGATTCTTGAAGTAGTAATGTGATGAAGGATTCTGTGAATGATTCTTTTTGGCTACCTTGATGATGAGTACCTCACTGAAACAAACAACCATGTTCAGAATCCTAGAAAGCCTTGATGACACATCAGAGAGATAATAGATATTTCAATATGAAGTATTCAAATATGAAGTATTCAATATGAAGTATTCAAATAATAGATATTTCAATATGAAGTATTCAAATAATAGATATTTCAATATGAAGTATTCAAATTTATTATCTGCAGAAAAGATAATTTAATGTCTGCAGAAATGATAATTTAATATCTGCAGAAGCAGCCTCGATAACCTATTCTTCCCAGGTTGGATATGATTAATAATTTAAATATATTCCTCCTGGAAAAATAGAATACTTGATTGATTATAGCCTGTGGATATAGTTCACATGTTAAGAGCGTTATCTGAAGTTCACTCAGAGCCTTTACTATTTTCTCACCTTGTAGTTGTGATATGACAGTAAATTGAAAGAACCCTGGATTAGGCCTCCACAATGACAATTTTGCGTGACTTTGATATTTTTCTCCTAGCCATTGATAGAAAACATCTGCAGATGGCCCAGTTTTTGTGTTATAGCTTGCTCTGGACCCTTTAATGTAGCATCTGAGTATCACCCTATTATTAAAAGACTTTATCATCTGATGATTAAATGTGGTTCAATGCCATGACAGTTTCTTTATTTTGTAAGGAGTTTTGAATTACCTAAGTTTTTCTAAGTTGACCTTTGAGACTCTATATTTCTGATTAGCAAGCTGGATATTAGCATCATTTTCTACAGTGTATATCTATCTTCTAAAACAGATTATTCGCGTTTTTCCCTAATTGGAATCTATTCATGTTATTGGATGATGTTATGTTTAATTAAAACAAAGAACATATTCCAAGAAGATTTTAAAAATAATTTATTTATTTTAATTAGTTTGAAGTATACAGTACATTGCTTAGACATCTATATAGTTCATGAATGATCCCTCCAATTGCTTCCCCTTCCCCTGACCCTCTACCTAGCCAACGTATTAATGCTAACTGCTTTCCCTATGTCATGGTCCCCATTCCTGTGACCATCCATCAGCTAATTGTACTTCTTTAATCCCATTCTCCCAGCCCCCCAACCCACCCTTCCCTCTGTCCATCACCAAATTGTCCACTATATATGTGAGTCTGTTTTTGATTAGTTTGTTCTTTTTATTCCTTAGATTCTGCATGTAAGTGAAATCATATAGTGTTTATCTTTCTCTGTCTGACTTAAATACCTTCTAGGTCCATCAAAGCAATATCTTTTTCCATTCCCTTCCTTTTTGTCTGTGTGTGTCTTTTAATCTAAAGTGAGTCTCTTGTAGGCAGCAAATATAGGGGTCTTGTTTTCTTATTCATTTAGCCACTCTATCTTTTGGTTGGAACACTTAATTCTTTTCCATTTTCAGTACTTATTGATAGGAAAGTAGTTACAACCATTCTTTATTCCTGTTTTTGATACATGTTTTTTCTTCTTAAAGAAGTCCCTCCAACATTTCCTATAATACTTAGTTTATTTTTGTCTGGGAAGCGCTTTATCTGTTCTTCAATTCTAAATGATAGCTTTGCTGGATAAAGTATTCTTAGTTGTAGATACTGGGTTTTCATCATGTCGAATATTTTTTGCCAAGCCCTTCTGTTCTGCATAGTTTCTTTTTAGAAATCAGCTGCCAGTCTTATGAGTGTTCCCTTATAGGTAACTATCTGTTTTTCTCTTGCCGCTTTTAATTTTCTCTTTGTATTAAACCTTTGGCATTTTAATTATGATGTGTCTTGGTGTGGGCCTCTTTGGATCTCTGGTTTTTGGGATTCTCTGAGCTTCCTGGGGTTTTATGTCCATTTCCTTCACCAGGATAGGAAAGTTTTCCATCATGATTTCTTCAAATAGCTGTTTGACATCTTGATTTTCTTCAGTTATGCCGATCAGATGAGTATTTGGACCCTTAATAGCGTCCCATATGCTCCTTAAATTATTTTTATAGTCTTGGTATCTTATCTCTTGCCACTGTGATTGAGTGTTCTTGGCTTTCCTGTCCTCTAGATAGGGCATTTGATCCTTTTCTTTATTCACTTTGTTTATTCCTTTGTTTATTCCATTTAATATATTTCTCATCTCAGATAATGTGTTCATTTCAGACTGGTTGCCTTTTATAATTTTCATTTCCATTTTTTTTTTGTTTTTTATCTCTTTGTTGAAGCTCTCACTGAATTTATCTACACTTCCCAAAAGTTCATTGAGCTTCTTTATAACCAGTGTTTTGAACTCTGCATCTCTTAGTTTACTTAACTCCATTATATCTGCATCTCTGTTCTATTCTCTCATATGGTTTCTGCTTCTTTGTCTTCCTAATTTGGCTGCCTTTCTGTGTCTGTTCCTATGTATTAAGGAAAGCTCCTAAATTCCCTGATCTTGTTAGTATAGATTTGTGAAGTAGGTATCCAGTGGCACAGTCCTGAGAGGGGTTCAGCTGCAGGCCAAATTTAGCACAAGCCTCTGCCCCTCCAGGGCCTCCTGTTAAGATTCAGCAAGCAATCCACAGATGCTGTGCTTACAGTTGCCTCAAAATACCACACCAGAAACTGAGGCCACCTGCCTCCAGTGTGAGTCTAGGCACTGTTCAGCAAGAAACACTGACTCACTGAGGATATACCTGGATGTTGCTGGGTGTGGCCGCGAGTTGGGGGAGGTAGGGTTTCAGGGAATCCTCTGGGCAGAGTGACCTCTGTTATCCCGTTTGAGGACATCTTGGCTATGGTGGTGCTGTGTCCACACACTGGGAGGAGGGAGGGCTCAACAGAGAACAATAGATACTGCCTGCACTTCTTTACAGAGTGAGTCTTGCTTCGGCCCTCACTCTGACAATGCATCCACGTAAGTCCCTGGTGCCCCCTGAGCATAGTGGAATCAGCATTGGTGCTTAGAGTGAGCAGGTCCATCACTGCAAAAATCTACTCATGGCTGCCGCCCCTTTAAGAGGTGTCTGCTGCTGCTGCCGCAGCCTCTGTCTCACTCAGCTGCTTGAGACCTGGCAGCCCTGTGTCCTCACCCTGTCCTACCTTCTGCTGTTGCAGGGTGACTTCTAGGATTTCTCCCTAGTTGTATGACTTGTTCATCAAGACCCCAGGTGATTTTTCCTAGCTGCTGCTCCTTGTTTCCGTCACAACTTTGATTTAGTCACCAGTGGGATGAACAGACCCTCTATCATCTACACCATTTTTTTCCTCTGCAACCTCCAAAAAGGTTTTAACAAAGTAAGTCCTTTATTGCTACATTTCTTTGGACAAATCAAATCTATCACAAATCTTTACAAAAAACAGATGAAACCAGAAACAAACAAACAATAATGCCTGCTGATATGCATAAATCTGCTGAAATCATAAGGACATTTCACCATAAAATGAAAACCAGTGTTAAGTTTGGCTTTTACATCTCATGAAAGATCATGTAGGAGGCAGGCTCATCTTACAATAGCAATTTAGACCAGAAAGGATTGGCCAAAAATTAAGGATAATATGATGTGGATGCAAGAACTCTTGACTTTATTGCTTAGTTTACTGAGATCTATATTGTGTTTCCAAAACATTCTAGCCTTATTCTTGGCATCTCTCCTGGGTGCCCAGAAGAAGTCTGTGTTTTCTTTCTTAGTGGAGAGGTGTTAAACAGTTTACTTGCAGTCATCTAGTCTAGCAGTACAAGGCAGGCAATGGATGGCCTTTTGATTGATTATTGATTGATAGAACTATTCCTTCCTTCCTTCATTCAATTTATCTATTTCTAATAATTGAAGGACTAGAAACAAGATCTGCATACTCATTTTGAAATGACTTCAAGACACTGCACTTAAAATTCATTTAGTTTCAAATATTCAGGTTCACTAAAATATGAGGGCAAGTGATAGCAGCAGGCCTTCTACATAACTATTTTGAAAATCTCTGTTCCTTTCAATATTAATGAGAGTATGGGCTTTAAGAAACAACAGCAGGAAAACAAGCCCAAATGGTTAGAAACAAAGATTAGAATCTCACAAATGCTTTGGTTGACACTTTGACAATTATAATTGTTCTATTTATTGTGCTATACTTTAGCCAGCTTATTTGTGTGGGCTTATTAGTAACAGGCTCTTGCACAATTACATAGAGTGAATGAAGCTATTAGCGTTCTACAGATCATCCATATGCAGCAAACACTGCAGGAGGTTCTCACACATTGCTTTTATCTTTAATTGGACTTTTGCATTAAAAGTTTCCTATGAAGGAAATAGTTGGACAGACAAAAGAAAATGATGCCAATGTAATTTTTATTCTTATTGTCCACTCAACTCAAATTCATTTGTGTGTGTATATATATATATATATATATATATATATATATATATATAAACAAACTTAATTTAAAGGAAGAATTGTAAAAGAGTGATTGTAGAGGAAATTTTAAATGAATGATATTGAGAAAATTTGTTCTAGAGAAACTCAAGGTAAATTATCACATCATACCCTACACTAATTTCCAGATAAAGAGATAAATATAAAATTTTAGATCATAATATACTGAAGAAAATATAGAAGCAGAAAGTAATGGAGAACATTTTAAAGCATAAATTAATAGGTTTGATGATATAAATTTCAAAATTCTTTGTGCAGTAAAAATATATATAATATTAATGAACAAATGTAACTAGAGAAATATTTTTAATAATTATATGAAGTTAATCTCACTGTTTAAATAACTTACAAATGATTAATGAGCAAAGGACTTAACTAGGCTAATAACAAAAAGAATAAAACTGATCAAGAAGTAAAAAAAATATTCAATATCATTTGTGATCAAAGAAATAAATGGGACATAATCATTTTCCTCCACATTGGCCAATTCTAGACACTATTAGCTAGACACTATTCTAGCTAATTGGAGACAAATGCAGTCTATGTCTCTAAATGAGTGTGGATTTTGACCAGTGGAATCATAAGATCTTGTCCTAACTTCAAAAGACTCATTCTGAATATACTTTGCATATACTGACCCTATTAATTCTTATGATACACCTATGATCTTGGTATCATCATTCTCCCCTTTCCATATATAGGAAAACTTAGGTACTATATGGTTATATAAGTTTCCCAAAGTCACAAAGCTACTAAGTGGTGAAGCTGGGCTGGAACTTTGGCAGTTTGGTTTTGGCTTTTGAGCTCTCAGTCACTCTACTACCTTGCCTCTCAACTCTCAGCGAGGGAGAGGTGACACGGACATCATGTGTGCTCATCAAAGTCTATGTCATTGCATCATTTCTGGAAAACAATTTGTGCATAAACACAGGCATATCATAGTTTCAAAGAATTTTAATTATATAACACAAATAAAAACCTAAATATTAGGTATTGAAAATCAGAGCATAAAATTTTACGTATAGTATGATGCCCACAAGAAGATGTTAATCATGGATAACATATGGAAATAAGTTTCTAGGTGATTTTCTAAAGCATACTTTTCTGTTTTAAAAATTTCCTAAAATATTTCACATGACCTTTTGGTCCAAAAATCTCTGTAAAATCCTATTTAAATGTTAAAATAAAAATAGTAACACATGGTTTCCTTAAACCTTAGAGGGGTTATAGGTTAAAGACTCACTGACTGTAAAAGAGGGTTACCTCTTCAATATTTATTCTTTGTTTACTTGCCCACTTAGGCAGGCTGAAAATAAGAAAAAGCCCTAAGCCTGTGTCCATTATATTTGACTCACAAATTCAACAAATACTGACTGTGGGCATTCTATGTGCCAGGCATAGAATTGCAGCAAATAAAAATATACCCAGGTTCTGCTCTTGTGGCATTTTTATTCAAACAGGGAGAGAAAACACAGTAAAAAAAAAACATGTGATAAATAAGAGTAAAACAATAATAAGACCTGAGATTTATGGGGATGCTGCTTTCATTGAATAGTTAGAAAAAGACGTCTACATTAAGCGATATTTATGCAAAGACAAAAAGAAGTATCTAGGGAAAAGGCATTCCATACAGAGGGAAGAGCAAGCATGAAACCCTGGGTGGGAGTTTGCTTGGTTTGCTGGAACAGCAAGCAGATAACTTGGCACATGTTAATTTTGGATGGGAAATAAGGAGGAGGTTGGAGACAAATACAGTCTATGTCTCTAAATGAGTGTAGATTTTGACCAGTGGAATCATAAGATCTTGTCCTAACTTCAAAAGGCTCATTCTGAATGTTGGATGGAGAAGAGACACAATGAAGGCAAGGATGGAAACAGAAGGCCATTGAGAAGACTATTGCAATAGTCTGCACGAGAGATAATTGTCACTTGAACTAAGTTAGTACATAGCAGAGAACATGAAAAATAATCAAACTTGGGCTGGATTGTGAAGGTAGACCTAACAAGATTTGCTAATGGATTGGATGTGGTGTGGTATAAGAAAGAGAGAAATCAAATATGACTCTATAGTAAGATAAAAAGAGCAAAGTTAATTTCACTTAAATGATAAAACACTTCCTCTTTCACATGAAATACAAAAAGTTCTACCTCTTTTGGTCCTGTCACTTTCTGAAGCAACATGGAGAAGTGCCATTACTTTGTGATTCCTCAGTATCTTGAATTTTTCTATTGATCGTTTGGTCAAAAATTTATTTTTTATAAAGTTCTTAGAATTTTTATAAGTTTCTTTATGAGCCTTTTGAGAAGGGATATTTCCTACTATTATTTTGATCTTCGATTTCGAGAACAATGCCTGGTATGTAGTGGGTATTCCACGTAATATTTGTTGAATAAAATTGTTATTTGCTTAAATGAGTAATTAAAAGAATAAATAATTACTAAACTTTCTGTATAATATATTATGATACCTTACTCTCTTTTTCATGATAGAATTAAATTAATAAATGTATTTATGTGTTTAATAAGATTTCTTTTACTCTAAGCAGTCTTGGGTTTAGTTTTTCAAGTGGTGTTTCTAAATTACACATTAAATCAACATATAATTATTAAGTTGGTCTCCAGATCCTCTGGCAAAGGTCCCAGAATGACAAGCTTGGCCCAAATCAAAATACTAATTCAATTTAGAGGGGCATGGGGCCTGTCCAGTGGGGATGATTAAGATGTTAAATATCCTTATTATTGGGAGCCTCATAAGTATTTCTGATGACTTGATCTGAAACCCTGAGAGTTATTTTTAACTTTTTCTTTTCTTTCTTTCTTTCTTTCTTTTTTTTTTTTACCAGCCATTAAACCTACCAATTCTTCCTTTACGGGTAAGTAGATTCCATTTTCTGTCTCTTCATTCTTCAATCATAACATCAAACTCAGATTTCTGTGATTTTCTTCTAACTGTTATCTTATTTGCCATGACGGTCCCCTACCTTTCTCCCTATTTCCTTCCTATATATCACTTTCTGATTATTCCTAAACCTCAGGATTTATTTTGTCATTCCTCTAAGAAAGAACTTAAAAAATCTCCCCTTTAGCCAAAGGATACTGCCCAGTTTCACAGCCTGATTTTTTAGGTGTCTTTGATTCTGACTGATATTTATGGAATGGTTCCCTGTGTAATACATTTCACTACATCACCTTGTCTCTGGTTGTATTGCTCACACTTCCGTGCTCTAGGTAAAGAATTCTCTTTGCTTTTCCCCTCCATCTCTCACTGCAACTATCTGTATGACTCTCATTTCCGTCTTTTCTCTGATATCTCCACATGATGAGCAAACCTCTAACTCCTTTTTATCAGTCTGACAGCTGTATAACTTTCAGACTACTTGAAAATTGCCTCCTGCGTAGCACCTGCCATCTCAAGCTATCCTCTATTGAGCTCTCTCCTGAAATAATGATGTACTGCATGCATTTCAGATATTTTAAAAATTTATTATAAAGTTCTTAGAATTTTCATGTTTCTTTTTATTTCCAACTAGACTGTAAGTCTCTTGAAGGCAAGAATATATATTTTCTTTTCTCTTTATCCCCAATTTGCACAGTTTCCTCACATAGTTTAGTATGCTATGAATTATTAATAAGTGCATATTGTCTTGATTTGATTTAAAAAGGGTGACAGGGGATTTTAAGTATCTTTTAAGTTAAATTCTATGTAACACTCTGGAGCAGGTTCATGACTTATAAGACTGGGGATTGGCAGACACTACATATGCATTCACCTTGTGACCACGATGTCTATTTTTACTGATCTTGTCACTGAATTAATCTTAGCTTGTAATCTAAAGTATTAAGAACCAAACTGTGTAAATTATATAAAAGTGAATTTATTATATTCATTGTCCATTTATGACATTTATGATGATGCTTTACAGAGTCCATAAAGCATGTAATGGGAAAACAAAGACTTTAGAGTCGGCCACACTAGAAGTAAAATCTAAGAATCACATTTATTCACTCTAGAAGCAGGCACTACTATTCTAGTTTGTTTATATAATTGTACAGACAACAATACTAACTACCTTATAGGATTGCAGCGAGCTGTGAATATAAGGCACTTAAAATAGTGCTTGATATTCAGTAAATTCTCAATAAATTCTAGAAATTATTTACATGCCTAATATCATAGTTTTAGCTGGATGTACTGTATGTTTTCCAAGTTTAAGATTAACATCATCTTTACTATTGTTATTAAAGTACAACAAGGCCTATTTATTCAAAGACCATATTATAATAATATCAATCATATTAAAAATAGTTGTCAATCCATAAACAAAAGAGAAAAAATTGAGAGCTAATGACCTCCAAGAAAGTAACTATCAAAATGCTTTTTAAAATACTTTGTTCCTTTGTAAAGTAGAGCCAGCCTAGCCTTCAAAATTGTATGTAAAATAAGGTAGAATAGAAGCCACTAATACAACCTTTCAGTAATGAGATACAAAAGTTGATTAAAAATAAACCAAAAAATTATAAATGTATATAACTTAAGAAAAATTAGAAAAACCTGAGGCTATTAGTGTAAGATAAGTAACCTCATATATGAAGAAATAAAATCCTGAGGATATCTTTTATTGTACCAAAATACTATAATTGATAAATCGAATTATTATAAATTATTGAAAAAGGTAACAATTGTTTAAGATAAACATTGGTTAAGAAAATAAAAGAAAATAGATATTTCTGCTCAAAGAGATAAGAACATTTTATTAATTTGGAAAAAAATACAGCACATCCAGCTAAAACTGTTACATCGAGCACACAAATGTATATTACCTTGTCCTGAAATTCATCTAAAATGATAGCAGTGGGATTTTAAAACTGGTATAAGGCACATGGCCAAAGAGTTGGGAAAGAAGAAAGTAACAAAATCTTGTTAACTGGAAAACAAATAGACGGGTGGTAAATGACCTAGCTGACCCAAGAAAGCTAATTCTATACCAACAGTAGTGAAGATATCTGATTTACAAATAAAAATTTTCTAGAGGCTTAGGTTTTGGTTACTTCTTGTTACTAACTTTTTACCTCTAGTTGAAGAGATGAAGAAGGAGCTAAAACCATAATGATTAGTTGAAAGACTCTAAGAAACAGTTGGATACGAAAGATCCCTTCTTCTCTTCTACCTCATTGGGTCAATACTCCTCTCCCACTCTAGCAGAAAAGAGTAATTTTAGTCTCTTGAGAGAGTAAAACTAAGAATTTCTGCATTGTTCAAGTGATTCCTCCAGTTTTCTTCCTCTGCTCCAGTCCAGAGTACGGGCAAGCAGACTTAACCCTCTGGGCAGGAGAACACGGGCTCTCTTATGCTGATTTGTGTTAGCCAAAGGGAAAATGCCTCTAGAAAACGACCAACCTGGTTACCTTACAGAAAATCGTGTAGGCAAAAAACAGAAGGACCCAATCAGCTTTCTAGTGCATCATAATTAAATATGAAAGAGATAATTAACAATAGTAACTTCGAAGAAGGAATTTCAAGGAGGAAAAAATAACTCTGCCCCCATTTTTATTATATGCAGAGAGATAAAAGATTATATAGATTCATGAATAAGACCTTATCTATGATAAAACAAAAGAGGGTTATTCAGAAAACAAAAGGAGCTCTTGGAAATTTATAATATTCAGTAAAACCTAAAACTTCAATAAAATAATTACAAAGTAAAGTTGAAGAACTCTCCTAGAGAGTGGAATGATTTTTTTAAAAAAGAGATGAAAAATAGAAAAGCACTATAAAGAGAGCTATAAAGAAGCTAGAAAACTATTCCAGAAAGTACAGCATCTATGAAATGAGAGTTCTAGAATGGAGGGAAAAAAAGAAGAAAAGGAAATCATTGAAAAAAATTGATTCAAGTAAAAGTCCTAAAACAGGAATATGAAATTTCAGAATTTTTTTATCGATTTCTCAACTGAATGGATGATGATAATGACCTGTCCACCATGATATTCCAGAACACTGAGGAAAAAAGGGAAGATTCTGAAACTTTGCAGAGAAAAAAATCAATTTAATACAAAGTATTAAGAATTAGGATGGCATTAGATGTCTTAGAAGCATTATCAGAAGCCATAGTTTGTTATGTGCCTCAATTGTGATTATCATTTACATGGTAATACTAATATAAATACTGAATATTGAGCTAACTGAAATTATGATATGACTACATTGAGAGTTGTGGGTGCAGGGGATATTATTTGGGGTGTGGGAAAGAGAGATATGCTAATAGTAGTGACTAAAATTTTAAGTTAGAAGTAGTGATATAAATATATCACTTAGAAATGTGGAATGCTTCAAGAAGCAACGTAAATTCCTATTTCTGCATGGTGAAAGCTTTCTGATCAATGGAAATTGACATGCTATAATGACAGAGGATGTTTCTTTTTTTCTGAAAAACTCATTTTCCCTTCACATCCTTAAAGGTGTTAGACCCATCACATCACCATTTGTCCTTTATCATGGAGCCATCTGCTCTCATCAAAGGGCAATAAGGTAATAAAATCTTTCTTGCCTCCTCCCAGAGCCAAATACTTACATATGAGGGTAGCCAGACACCTTCCCTGCTCCTCTAATAATTCCTTTCTATATCTTTCTCTCTGAGTCTCTTGCTGGAGGGGTGGGCATGACAGCTTCTATATAATTTCCCAATTTCATAATTTCTGGAATCAGAAATATGGATCTCCTGCACATGAAGTTCTATTTTCCATCATCTCATTATCCTGTAGATAAAAATGGAGCACTAAGGCAAGATATTCTGTAAATAAATAATAGATCTGATACAGAAACTGATGTTTACTATTAGAATAAAATAAATACATATAGATATTAACATTTATCAAGTTAGTATACTAAATAATTATCTAAAACAATCGAATTTTGTTATTTCAAGATTGGGAATCAGGGATGAAGTCAGGTAGGAAACTATTTTTTATGGCAAGCCTTATGTACCTTATTTATCTATTTGACTTTTGAAATGATGTACATGTGTAAACTTCGAATTAAAATTTTAAATCTCCACCTATAAACACCATTATCAAAAAAGAAGGATAACTATTCAGGGTTATCTGACCAATTATATTTACCTTAAATTTATAGTAGTACAATATCTTTACATAGCAGTTTGGTTTACTCTTACTGAATTGTTTACTATACACTTACTAAAGATGTATTAACCTGTATTATGCATCTGTGGTTCAACAAGTAAATTCAATAGCTATATAGTTAAAGGAGCTGGGGCCAAACTGTAATTATTTAAGTGTGACCACAAATGGCCTTCAAGGAGTGCTTGGGATTTTTTCATTTTCACTGGGTCAATACCTTTCCTCTGCAAGACCTTTTGTGGGAATGTAATTGCAGTTTATCAAGGCAGTTAGTCATACACAAAAGATTTCTGAGATGCCAGTTCGAGAAGGTCTGCACAGTATTTTCTAGCTGCTATCAGCTATATAACTTGGTGACACAAAGGTTTTATCCTTGTCCCACATTTTTTCTTCTTAACCTTGAACAGTGCTTCTTCGTGTATTACAGTTATCTAAAGAGTTTTTGTTGAAAAATAGATGAAAGTGGTCTAAGGAACTGTTAATAATTTTGATATTAACATGAAATTTGCCATTTCAAAGACAGACAATGCTAAATAATAAATCATGTGAATTTCTAAAAATTGCTGCTGATCTGAAGTTATTACCTATATGGAACCTATTGCTCCTTGCATAAATGCTATTTTTTTTCTGTAATTAAGATATTTGATAGACTATCTATTTTAAGGGTTCTTGAAGATGAAAGTTTTAGACAGTTTCCTTCAATGACATTATTTTCTCTGCATAATTTAATAATACTTTTAAAAATTATAATTGATATTTCCATTTAGTAGTTTAGTTGCCATTATAATTCTTTTGAGAAAAAGTTCATTTTAATATCATTACCATGGTTTATTTGTCAGATGGAGAGTGGGTAGAATAGTTAAGAAAGAGGGATAAAGTAATATTTAAAAATAACCTTTTTATTTTGGGGGTAATTTAAGATTTAAAGAAGAATTGCATAGATAGTACAGAGAGTTGCTACATACCTTCGTACAGTTTCAGTTTTTCCTAATATTGTCAGCTTACATTATCTCATACGTTTGGAAAAACTAAGAAGCAGGTATTGGTACATTATTGTTAATTAAATACTTCACTTTATTTGGATAGAGTTTTTCCATTAATGCCTTTTTTATTTCCTTCCGGGATCTAATCTGGTCTATCATGTCTCATTTAGTCATCTTGTCTCCTTAGTCTCTTCTGATATTTGTTGGTTTGTCAGCCTATTCTTATATTTGATGACCTTGACAGTTTTCGGAAATGCTGGTCAGTAGAGTTTCCTTCAATTTGGGTTTGTCTAATGTATTTCTCATGATTAGTCTGGAGTTATGCACTTTTAGGAAGTATACAGTGGTGATGATGTGCCTTTTTTTATTACTTCATATCAGGGGTACATGATATCAACATGACGTCATTGGTTATGTTAATCTTGATTACTTGGTTAAGGTAGTGTTTGCTAGGTTTTTTTCACCGTAAAGTTACTATTTTCTCTTCCCAGATTCTATTCTTTGAAAGTGAGCCACTAAGTTCAGCCCACACTCAATGAGAGTGAGGAGAGGGCAAATTAAGCTCCACATTGTAAGGAAACAGTCTCTTTCCCTCATTTTATTTATTCAATCAATCATATATTTATTTAATCAATACAGTGAATAGTTTATACTTTAGGTTATAATCCAATACTACATTACTTATTTCATTGCAGTTTTGACCATTAAGAGCTCTTTCAAGTTTGTCTCTTTGACATGGCCCTATTAGATTGTTTTTAAGCACTTCTTTACTTTCTGGTACTTCAAGATACTCCAGGCTCATCTTGTACTTTTACTGTCTAATCCCACACTCAACCAAGGAACTCTGATTCCTCTAAATAAAGAATGGTATTAGAAACCAAGATCTGGGCACCGGGTGTAAAGTGGTGTTTAAAATCTGGGAGCTATGTGTATGTTTGGTTAAGAGTGAAAAGTTCCAGCAGAGTAGAGAAGATTGAAATAAGAAAACAGAATGAAATAAAAGAAGAAAAAATAATTGGTAGTAAGGATTAATAGACAGTACAAGTGGTGAGGTAGACATGGTAAGAGGCACACCCACGTTTTTAATATTCTAAGGAAAAATGAGAGAACAAAAATAGAGTCAGATATAGCTTGAAATGGAATTGATGGCAACAAAGAAAACACATCTGCTCAGCTCTCCTTTTATTTAATTTTATTAATTTAATTAAATTTTATTTAATTCATTTAGGAGGTGAAATCGACATCTAAAACCAGTGGTGTGGAAGATGGGATTGAAAGCTTGACTTGATTAGAAAGGATTTTGAACAGTTGATTGAATGAACGACAGATGATCAATTAGAAATGAGTAAAATTATGCTAAGTAGCAGGGGAGAGTTGGGTGAGGTTATAGTCCTGAATTTCTGGCAGATTTGGGCACGAAGATAAAAATTAAAACTAAAGTGCTGGTTTAAGCATGCGGATGGAGAAAGGCATTGCCGTGGGTTTAAATGGCTACTGGGAAGCAGTCATGTGTGTACATGGTGAGAATCATGTGTTTCTTCTGTGACAGGAACACTGCCCTGAGATTAAGAGTGGTATAATCCTTATATATAATACCTTAAGTGGGTATTTGAGGAGAATAAAGGTATGAGTTTTTGAGGGCAAATGATTAGGATGAAAGGGCAACCAATTTGGGAGTAGAGATGGCTTCATTGCCATATGACCTAAGCAGTAGCACTCAGAAGGATCTCATGCTTGGCTTAATGCTCTATTGTTGCCATCTTGATATTCTTAATAATTTTATCTTGAATTTGTATGTATAAGAGAATGATGGAAGCATGCATAAGCACAGAGGTGATAAATGCAATATAGCATGTTTGGTGTTCTGTGCTTTGCCGTTCATACATAGTGTTCACTATGCTGTGTGAATGCAGAATTCCAAGGGATAAACAATGTGTGGGAATTTAGCAAGACTCAAAGGCAGTACAGGTAAGCATTTTTTTTAAACACTTGAATAAGCAAGCACACATTGTTGGTACCAGAACTTGTTTCAAACATGGAAAGCAAAGACATTCTAATACAAATGACCTAAAGACCAAGGGACTCCATATCTTTTCTTATTTATATTACTTCCATATATTAACCAACCACTCCAAGATATGAGGAACCTCATAACTAACCCTTGTACACTAGGTAACTTTTGAGACAGGAAAAGGACATTTTAGAGTAAGTGAGATATATAATAACCATTAGGTGATTAATTTGCACCCTGACTGCTCACCTACACAGAAGACAGTGGCCTGGAGAAATACAGAAAATCAAGACAGAATACATGGTTTGTGACACAAGTTTACTTTTCTTGACATGGGAATGGAAGCTGGACATTTCTATTCACATTTTTTACCAATCATTTCAGAAAACCTCAGCTAATGCTATTGATTCTCAAGTCCCTTTTCCAGACATTTATAGGAAATACAGAATTACAAAAAGATTTCTTAATATTCATTTATAGTATGTATTTAATTCATATTTTAAAAATAATTTATCAACACTTAAAATTAATCACATGTACTGTGATTTATTTAACATTTATATAAATTTTCATATTGAAATGAAAATTATTTAAATATTTCATATAACTTCTTTAAGATTTATTTTTTTAATTTTTAATGCTTAGTTGGGAATTACATATGTCTTTTAGGCAAAGATTTCTAGACTTTATCTCAGTTATCTCTAAGGTCAATATAGCATTCTGAAGTTTATGAATCAACTTGATCCTTTAATTTTAGAATTTAAATATTTTTGAATCAATAAGATAGCAGAATGCATCTCAAAATTGAATTGGTGCTTAATAAAGAACTAAATGAACTCCTCAAATTTACCTCCTTTAGTTAACAATCAACTACTCTGCAAGTAATATATTTGGTAAAACCAAAACTGAGCTAAATTTGCAACTAAAGATAGCATTTGTTATTTGTTGAATTGTGTTCCTCTCAAATTCATATGTTTAAGTCCTAACTCCCAGCACCTCAGTATGCGACCTTTTTTGGACATGAGGTATTTGCAGTTATAATTAGTTAAGATGAGGGCATACTGGAGTAAGGTGGAACCGTAATTTGATATGACCAGTATTCTTATAAAAAGGAGTAATTTGGACAAAAGACTGGTAGAGTGTCATGTGAAGATGAAGGCAGAGGTTGGGAATGCCAAAGATTGCCAGCAAAACAGAAGTCTTCAGTTGGAACCAACCTTGCAGAAAACTTGATCTCAGATAAACCAAAGATAATCTCCTTATTTTAAGATCAGTTGATTAGCAACCTTAATTTTTTCTACAACTTTGATTCCCTTTTGCTATGCAGCATAATAGGTTCTGAGGATAAGGATATGAACATCTTTGAGAGGGACATTATTCTGCCTATCATAAAACTCAAGAAGGACATAATAACAACAAAGCAAAAGTTAATGAGGTCAAGAAGAGAAAAACCACAGACCTAGTTAGTAATTCAAAAATCCTGTTTTTTAAAAAAATAGTGAATAAAAAAGACGAACAAATAGTTAACTACAAGAAAGGAAGGAAGGAAGAATGAAGATAGAAACTAAGAAATAAGGTGTTAAACACTATATTAGAAGAAAGTTTTTTAAAAATAAGAGGTTATATTGAAGGCATCTTTGAAAAAAAGTATTTAAAATGCAGATGAAATGGACAATTCTCTAGGGAAATTCAGGTTACCAAAACTGACCCAATTACAATAACAGTGAGCAAAAACTCTTATATTCAGGACATGGTTTCTAAATACTATTTCCCAATAAAAGGGACCAGGACTCCTTGAAGATTCTAAGCCTGCATGAGAGAAATTGCAAGATGAATCTGCAGTACTTTGTGCTCTTGGAAAAAAAATGCCTAAAAAAGAATGAGAGAATGTGTATAAGACAAAACTTCCAACTTCCAATGGCCAAATCCAGGACAAGTTGAGCAGTAATTTTTTAAAATGATAGTTATAAATTATAACTCATAAAAGAATATACATATACATAAGTCCATATTGATATAAATAAATGACTGAATAAATAAAAAATAGAGAGGGTTCAGCTTCTTTTGTAGTAAAATACAATTAATAAGTGCAGATGGAATGATGGCAATATAAACTTACTGTTATATAACACAGTAATAATAGTTACAGACAAGTAACATAAATGGATGCTAAAATTAGTGGTCAAAATATAATGAAAAAGGATATTTGTATAAGCTCAAATATCTTTCCACAAAATTCTTACAAATTATAAAGGTAAAAAGGATAACTTTATAGGGAAGAAATAGGAGAACCACCATCTCAACTAAGAGATCAATGTTAAAACCATTGGCAATAAATCATATCAACATCATTTACCACTTGATGTGATTAGAGAAGGGCAAAACATTCAGTAGTGTCACTATCACGGACAAAAGAGAAAGGTCTGAATGCCACAGGTTGAAGAATAATGAGACACAACATTTAAATGTGAGATCCTGAACTGAATCTTGTACCAGAAAAAAAAGACATTAGCAAGAAAAATTAAAAAAAGAAAAGAATAGTTCTGTAGATTAGTTGATAGTATTATATAATGCTAATTTCCTGATTTTACATAAATATTCCATGGTTTTGTATGATATTAACATTATGAGAGGACGAAGAAGGGAACTGTCTGCACTCTTTTTACAATTTCTATGTAATCTTCTGAAAGTCTTTATCTGTAAGTATTTCAAAAGAAGAATTTTTTTTAAAGTATGGAAATAGATGTCTATGGAAACTCTAATAAAAGAGAGTTGGAATGGTTATATTTATGTAAGACAAAATAGACTTCAGAACAAAGAATATTACTAAAGATAAAAGAGAGAATAATGATGAATGGACTAATTCACAAAGGAGAAATAATGACACTACATGTGTTTTCGCCTAACAATAAAGCTTCAAATGACATGAAGAAAAAGTCGACAGTACTGACAGAAAAAATAAATCCAAAATTATACTTGGAGTATATATTATTCCTCTTTCTATAATTAATAGAACAAATAGAAAATCACTCAGGATATAGAAAAATACTATCAAGTAACTTAACCTAATTGATACCTATAGAATAAGAAATATAAAGAGAACACATATTCATTTCAAATATATAATGGAATATTCAATGAGATAGACTATATTCTGAGCCATTAAAATAATTATAAATGAATTATGATCCTACTAAATATGAGTTACGACTACAATGGAATTAAACTAGAACAAAGAACTTCTTCAACTTGGAAAAGAGCATCTACAAAAACTCTACTGTAATATCATATTCAATTGTGAATGTTCTCCCAAGATTGAGAATAAGGCAGGATATTCTCTTTCAGTATTTCTATTCAACATCACATAAATGGTCCAAGCCAGCACCATAAGGCAAGAAGTTAAATAAATGACACACAGATTTGAAAAGAAGAAATAAAACTATATTTGCAGACAAAGTGATGGTTGAGTTAGAAAACTCCACAAGCCTCCTGCACAGTCCAGGCCTTGTGGATATCTGCCGTGTGGCAAACAAATGCCCTTTATTCCCTGGGAGGTGTGTGTCTCTTCTGTGACCAGGCCGCCTTGGTCCCAGGAGTCAAATATATGGTGACAGAAGGAAATTTAACTTGGATGGTAAACACACAATGCATTATACATATGACATATTATTGAATTGTACACTTGAAACCTATATAATTTGATTAACCAATGTCACCCCAATATATTTAAAAAAAAGAGAATTCCAAATAATGTTCTAAAAATCCACTCCTACTAGCTAGTGACTTAAGCAGGGTCACAGGACAGAAGCACAATATGTAAAAACCAAATCTACATACTAGCAACAAACAATTGAAAATGAAGCAAAAGGTATCATTTACAATAGCACCCGAACCATAAAATAGTTGGGGATAAGTCTATCAAAATATGTGAAACATTTTATACTAAAAGTATAAATCTTAGATGATAGACATCAAAAAAGACA
The DNA here is from genome assembly GCF_902729225.1 of Pteropus medius. NCBI lineage: Eukaryota > Metazoa > Chordata > Mammalia > Chiroptera > Pteropodidae > Pteropus > Pteropus medius. Next base: position 18,128,343 of record NW_024347791.1, on the reverse strand, counting down.
AATGAACAAATACATTGTGTTCATAGTTTGAAAACTCATTAATATTTCAATTCTCTGTAGATTCAGTGCAATCTCAATCTCAAAGAAGAACAAATTTGGAGGACACGAACTACTTGATTTCAATTCTTACTAGAAGGCAACAATAATCAAAGAGTGAGGTGAAAAGATAGAATCAAACATCCAGATATAGACCCACACATATATGGTCGATCATCTTTGACAAATTTCCAAGACAATACAATGGAAAAAGATGTCTTTTTAATAAATAGTGCTGGAACAATCTGACATGTATATGTAAAAATATACTTCACACTCATACAAAAAGTAACTTGAAATGAATTATAGAACTATATGTAAAAATTAAGCTATAAATTTTTTAGAAGACATAAGAAAATCTTTGTGACTTAAGATTTAGCAAAGATTTTATAATAGAATGTAAAAAATGCATACCATAAAAGAAAATAAAATGATAAACTGGACATCAAAATTAAAAATGCATGCTGTTCTACATTCACTGGTAAGAAATTAAGCCATATACTGGAAGATAATATTTGGAAAACACATATCTAAGATCTGGTATCTAAAATAAGAACTCTCACAATTCAATATAAAATGACACAAGGCCTCAAATTTAAATGCAGTTTTTATCAAAGAGAGTTATGAATGGTCAATAAGCACATGAACAGATCATCAATGTCATTAATTAATAGTGAAGTGCCAATTAAAACCACAATTTGATTACACTGTATTCCTATTAGAATTGTGGAAAAAGGAAGGGAAGGAAGAAAGGAAAGAAGGAGGAAGAGAAAACAAAAGGAAAGGAAGGAAAAGAGAAGAAATAAAACTGATAGCAACTGGAACTGATTCATTGCTGATGCGAAAGCAAAGTAATATAGACACTCTACGAGACAGACTGACACTTTCCCATTAAATCAAACACATTTACCATGTGAGCCAGCTTCCCAGTTCTAGGTAATTACTAAAGAAACATGAAGATATTTATTCACACAAAAACTTTATGTGAATATTTATAACAGCTTTATTCACAGTTGTTTAGTTATGGCAATAACACAAATGTCCTCAACTGGTAAATGTATAAATACATATGGTGTATCCATATAACAGGTACTATACAACAACAAAAATGCGTGAACCAATGAGCCATACAAGAACATAGATAACTTACAAAAGCTTTATGCTAAATTACAGAAGCAAATCTACAGGGATAAAATCAATTTGTAGTTAACAAGGGATAGAGATAGATTAATAATTGACTAAAACCAGGAAATTTTTAGTGTGAAGAATAATTTGGTATGAAATTATTCTGTCTTCTTTGTGATAGCAGCAACATTGCTGTTTACAGTTATCAAAATTCATAGAACTGAATACCTATAAAGGGTGAATTTTGCTGTATGTAAACCAAATCTCAAAAGACCTCCTTAAAAATAATAAAAGATGAACATAGTATATACTAGGTGAATACAAATCAAAAGAAAGCAGAGCTCATAATCATATCTCTCAAGGCAGAAGTCAGACCCAAAATCATCAAAAAGATAAATAAGTATACTTTATAATATTAAAGGCTATAAATCATAATATGCTTAACAGAGTTATTGATATTTATGTGTATACTAGCACAGCAATAATTCTCAAAGTATAAACTGAAAATACATAGGATACACTTATAAAACAAAAGAATAATGGTCATAAAAAATCCCAACCCAAACCAAAAACCAACAAGCCAGACAACAAAACCAAATAGATTGTTTCACTTGTAAAGGAAAGAAAAAAATGTTAAGAAATTTTTGGGTCAAAGTTGAATAATAAAATTACAAATTTCTTTCTAACTAAAGATAGAGTGTGATATATAGAAACCTATGGCATAACAGGAGAACAACTATAGAAGAAAAATGTACAGTATAAATACCTGTACAAGTAAGACCAAAAAAATGAATTAAACATTCAGCTCAATAAGCTGGAAAAAGAGTAAACTAAAAGGAGAAAAAAACTAGAAGGAGAAAGATAAAACGGAAGTTGAGCTGGAAAACAAAAACTATATGAATAAATGTAAAAGCTGTTTCCCCCTCGTCCGAGGGGTGATAGATAAACCACTAGATAATCTAGTAAAAATAAAACTTGGAACCAAGAGAAGGTAAGTATCAAAATCCATACTGTGATAAATTCTTCAGGATAAAATCTTTTCTCCATTTCTGGGGAAAATTGTAGGGACAAAAGGTGTGGGAGACTGGTTAGAGATTAAATGAGATTTTATTTTATAACACCATTTAAAAACTTCATTTGGACCCTGATGTAAGCATCCAACAAGACAATAACAAAACTTGGAAAATGAGAAAACTGGGACATTTCAACACTAATCGGAATACTGGCTAAATGAGAAATTCTTTATTTTTAAATATAGTATTGAAATAACATTTTAAAGTGAGTCCTTTTTTTTTTTTTTGAGTTAACCATTACTGAAATATTTGTAGATTAAGTGATGTTGGATATTTTAAAAAATAATCCCACATTGTGGAGTGAAAGACTGGGGGAGAAAAGTGGAATTGCAGATGAAACAGGAATTCCTGAGTTGATAAAATTGTCGAAATAGGTGATAGCTACTTGTGATACTCTTCTCTTGACTTATATATATGCTTAATAATTTCCATGATAAAATGACGTTACAGAATTTAATCCTATTAGTCCACTGGTTTAATCATACTGTATGGATATGGCAGATTTGGAATGTGCACCAATTTGGGAGGCAAAAAATACGGTTTTGTCCACAATTAGTCTCATGCTTTGAAGGGGATTGATCAAACACAACAACATAGATCAATCTCATGAGCCTAATATTGAGCAAATTAAATTGTACATAAGAGTGTATACTCTACGATTCCATTTATTCAAAACAGACAAAGTGAACATATTGCTTAAAAGTTTGAAAGTGGTTATTCTTTTGGAGAGGCTACGGACCAGAATAGTAATTCACAAGGGGCTACTGAGGTGCTAGTAATTTTCTCTTTTTTTTTACTATTACACAGGCAGTTCAAATGAATTGTGGCAACTCATCGAGTTATATAGTAATGACTTGTGTATTTTTCTGTATACCTGTTACACTTCAATAAAAAGGTTAAAAAATGGCAGAGGTGGGAACAGGTGCTCTAAGAGTTCTCATAGCCTCTTGTTATTGGCTTTATTTCATAATAATTCTATTATTTCAATTGAAGCAGTTTCAGTTGTTAGGTCCCTCTCTGCTCATTAATAACATCATTTAAAACCTGCCTAGCACCATTTCTTGTAAAGTGTTTCTAATTAGAAATTTGCAAACTTACTGAAATAATGTAAAATGTATTTTTCTGAGAAATTTATGCAATCAAATTGATGGATATACGTGAGAAAGTATAATTAGCAAAATGAATTTATTACTATCTTCTCAAGATAGAGGGAAACAATGAATGCAATCTGGTATTAAGGGGACTTGAAGCCATAGAAGCAAAATTGATCAAGAATCTGTTGAACTAGACATATACTATAGAGGGGAAAATTGTGAGCCACAAAATTTCTGTCCTCAACAGGCAAAACAATGAGAAAGAAGGAGCTTAGAAAGTCCCCATTTAGAAAGCAAAATCTTTGTATCAAATCAGTAAGGTCAATAGATTTTTAGAAGAGGCCTATATAAAATAAACAGAAGCTCTTAAATAGCAATAGTTTCTCTTGCAAAACAAAAATACAGTATTCTGACCAAATTAGATTTGTACTTTTTCCAAGCTTTAAGATTGGAAGAAAGCCTGTGTCTGGTGTCACCTCAGATTCACAACCAGGCAGCACCATGAAAACATTCTGATTTACTACAGTCAAAAACTTGCTTTCCATCAAAAGATGACAATGATCCCAGACTTGAAAAGTAAAAGACACAAAGAATATTATCAGAAGAGGTTATTAACCCAGGTTTAATCATTCAAGAAATTCAATAGTGAATAGACTTCCCTGAGTTTCCAGGATATTTTCAGATTTAATGTCGTTCGACTAAATGCAATTTTTACTTTTGGGTAGCTGATTAATTTCTATTCTTTATTCTTTGCTCTTTGAAAAATCTTACAACTTATTGAAAAATCAGAGCCAATTAAGCTATTATTAAAGAAAAAATAGATTTAAGAGACCATGGATTTATTCTCAATGCTTTTACCCTATAACTTAGAAACATTTTTGATCACCATGTGTGATGGTGATACTTTTCCTATAACTGAATACATTCTAGTTTGTTTATATATTCTAAAGATTTGATCAGATCCCTGTCTTTCCCTCGTTGTATGTCTGTTATTGCTGTTACTTCTTCATCGAAGAGAAACAATTCAAACACTTGCTTTTCATCTTTTCTCTGATTTGGCAACTTGCGATACTGTGAGAAACTCAATTTTATTCCTGTGCCTGTCACCTTTCATATTTATGACTGAAGCTGAAAATCAAAGCAATTTTATGATCTTACATACTTCTGAATATCTACCTCTGTACAACACAATGACAGCCCAGAATGAGGGTTATGTTGGAGGAGTGGCTTCAGGAGGGCAAGGAATAATATTTATTGAATGTCGATGAGTTACATGATGTGATGGGGATTTTATTTATACCTGGCATTTTATTTCCTCCTCATGGCCTCATTATTTCACAGAAGAAAACACTGTGTCAGAGAGTTTGAGTAAGCTGTCCAAGATCAAACTCAAGCTTGTCTAACTCTGAAGCTAAAAGGTGCAAAGATCTTGAATGAGAAAGAGGAAAAAAATTCTAGGTGCTCTTATGTATGATTTCTAAACCTGCTCAACCCACACTTTCCTGTCCATATATTCCTTGACATATAGTGCTTTGGCAGGTGGATTGTTATAGTACTATCAGTTCCATTTTTAGAATTATAAAATAATGAAATTATTAATTACAGAGTAGGAAAGAAGATAGTCTTTGCGAATGCTCCTCTTTCAGAAACATGGTCTCACAACTACACTGAGTTCTTCCTTCTTAACCATCTTTAGCAACTATAATCTGAACTAAAAATCTTAGCACTAGTCTAGTTTGGGTGTATATTTCTCCTGTCTCTCTAGGGAAAAAAATGTAAGGTCTTTGAAGGAAGCTGTCTTGATAACTATTTTTCTTTAGTATACCCAAATTCCCAAGAAGAGGGTTAACTGAATAAAATTAAGTTTTGTTGAATGGAATTGTCCCAGGTTTCAGCCTCTGTTCTTATTTTCACCTGCTTCTATATTCTCTGCTGTGGGCCGCAGCAATGTTGAACAGAGTTGTTACTGTACTGAGCTGATGGGATGCTGGAAGCAGTTGTAATGTCTGCAGGGATATCCTGCAGCTTTTGGAAACATTTTTAAATTAAAACTTTTTGCTTACCAGTGAAAGTTCTTCATGATCTGACATTATTTTGCTAAAACTCTGAAGGTTCTGAGATATCATTCCTCTTGTGTGTGTGTGTGTGTGTGTGTGTGTGTGTGTACATGAATACTGTCTTATGCTGCAGAAACACAGGGCATCTGGGTCAGGGAAATGAATTCCATATTGATGCTCATATCTGATCAACAGTAACATTGCAGCATTGATTCCCCACAGCTAGACTGCAGGCAGCATAAAGAGATCCTATGGCAAGTTTCAAGGCAAATGGTGTTTTCACTCCATAGAGGAGAGATAGCTTATAAGAAGGAGAGTGGCTTGTTCCAATGAACATCTCTCCAGACACGGAGGCATTAGGACATGGTCTTATTCTGTGTCCTGTAGTTATACATTCTGAGACCTACTGAGAGAAATTCCATTCCTTCTTCCTTTGTAAAATTGGGCTAAATGTCCTGCACATCCATCGTAAAGTGTCAGTTCACCTTTCTGTACTTTTAGTGTTTGCCAAATTCATCAGCAATGGTCAGAGACTGTTCTCTTATTCCTCTCATTTCATCTAAGGATCTTTTCCTTTCTTTACTGGGTTTTTTAAACAAGGTAATAATAAAGCTTGTTATATGTAATCCATCTCCGTGAGTCTGTGTCTCCAAACAAAGATGTTATGGGCAGATTTGCATCTTCCTCGAATTCATATGTTGAAGTCCCAAACTCCTTCTCCCTCAGTACCTCAGAATGTAACCATACTTGAAAGTAAGGTCTTTAAAACAGTGATTAAGTTAAATGAGATCTGTAGCCTGGGCCATACTTCAGTATAAGAAGAGGAAATTTGGACACATAGGGAGACAGTAAACATATGCCTGCAGAGAGACAACCAAGTGAAGGCACAAGAAGGTACCATCTGCAAATCAAGTAAAGAGGTCTCAGAAGAAACCAAACCTGCCACCACTGTGATCTTTGACTACTAGCTTCCAGGATTGTTGTAAAATTAATTTCTGTTGTTTAGCAGATATTGTGGTCTTTTTCATGGTAGCCCTACAAAATGAATACAAAAAGCCCATTCATTTAGAAAATGGATACTAGCTCTACCTCTGAAAATAGACATCAAACTAATGTAGTTTAATTCTTCCATGAACATCTCATTCCCATTTGAGCCCATAAGATTTAAACTTCAAAATTTATCTGTCTGCTAATAACAGATGCTGTTTTCATTACCCATGACACTAGCTACTGTTTATTAAGCTCTTGTTATGTACTAAGCAGTGTGCTTATGATTTTCATATGGTATCTCCACTAATCTTCACAACTCTGAAAGTTAGATACTACTACAGATAAGGAATTTGAGTCCAAGACCCCAAAACAGAAGAACCAGTATTCATTCAAACAATATTCATTGTTTAATGGGCAGAGCATTGGCATTCAGTTAAATTACAAGTTAAGATCAGGTTCAATATTTTAGATTATCCACAGACTACTGATTGCCTGACTGAGTTGGTAGATGAGGCTGGAAGGGGTAGCAATCTACCATCGTCCTGATAACACATATTCCAACATCATGCCTCCTGTAGAACTCTGTGCTGCACTGTCCATGCACTCACATAAATGATGCCATAATGAATATCTAGATCATTTAAACTTGATTCAGGAGAGAACTCTTTAAGGCTTTGATCTAAAATTCCCCATCCATATGTGAGAACTTGATGTAGTGGAAAGAACATTTGACAGCAGAAAGAGGCCATAGAATCTGGATTTTAGTACTCGTTCTATTCCACAATGTAAGGAAATCATGCGAGCAATTTAATATTTTCAAGTCTGGGTCTTTGGAGTTCTAAATGACAACAATTATGGAAGCTTTACTTGCCTCGTAGGATTGATGGAAGAACCAAATAAAGAAACATGGATATACTTTGAAACACTTGCTTCTTGGAACCTAGAACAATGTGGTTCTTTTCCTTCTCTCCCCTCTAAATTTTGCTATCTTTCTCATTCTTTCCACTTTGTAGTGACTGTGGATAATAGGGTAGACTAGCTTGATAATTAATGCTCTATTATACATACTAGACAATATTTCATTTTTAGCAGATCTTCTTAATTTTGTAATTGAAAATAGTAAAAGGGCTTTGTTGATATCCTAAGGTCATTTCACTTTGGTGTAGTACCTGCACATAATGATTGTCATAGGTTGGGTTTTCTGGAAAGCAGATTCCGTAACAGAGCTTAGTGTATAGAATGTTTATTACTGAGTACCCTTGCCATTAACCCTTATGGAAGGTAATGGAAGCGAGCAGAAATGTGCAGAAGGAGAAGTCAGACTATGATGGAGGCCTTGTGGCAGTATCAACTGATGCTCAGGAGCTAGAATGGCCCTTAAGAGTTTCTATCCCAAGCTGGGTTGAGATGGACAAGCCAACTTCAGAATTAGTCTATCATTAAATGTGGATTGCCTGAGAAGCTTCATGGCTTTGGGAGAAATGACTTTCTGCAAGATAATTGTTGAAGGGGCTGACAGCTGAAGGCTGTCTGCCAGGGCAACAAGTCTGTCACCGAAGGGGCCACATGTCAATTTCTGCCACAGTTGCTTATTAGATAGTACAGAAAGCATTTAAGGAAAAGGAACAGTCTTCTTCACTGTCATCTCTCTATCACCAGTACTATTACCCACAGGCAACCTTGTTCTACAGTTTCTGTTCTGGTGTTTTCTAGTGGTTACCCCCAACCTCTATAGATTATATATTTTTACCTCTTTCTTCAGTCAAAGTCAGATTCCACACTTTTCAGTATGGATTTGTGTTGGAGGGATAGGCATCAGTGTCCTCCTCCCCCTCCCGCTTCCCCTCCTATATACATTATTGTATCCTCAGCACATGGCATAGTGCCTGGTACAGAATAGATATTTAATAAACATTTATTGAGTCCTTCCCTGAAAGATGAGGATTTGGCTTACTTTTTTTCCTCCTCTTCTCAAATATTTATAGTTTATTTAAACTTTTTCTATTGATCTCCTCTGTAATTCTAATGTTATGTTTACACCTCTATTTGTGTGTGTTTGTGTGCTCTCAACTACTAACAACATCTCTTGGCTCCCCACTCGTGAGATAAGGACTCCAATGTCCCTACCCATTCCTTTACCTTTCCTCACCTTTTGTTTCCCATCATCAATCAACTATAGCTTTATTTAAATATAGTTAAATGTGTTACATTCATATTCTTTTTCTGAAACCATGTTTTATCTATGCTTTCCCTTCCCTGCCGAACTTTCAGGATCAAACATGATAGGGCTACAAACTGTTTAAATAAGTAAAACTTTTGAAAATCTCTAGCTAAGGCCATTGTCTTGGAGGTTTTATCAGTTGATGGCTTCTGTCATTGCTGGCTGGACTCATCCTGTATGTGTATTTTATTTGGCCTGTGTAATATTTTATACATCTAAGTTGACATTTAAAAACTGGATGATTCTATGTTCATTTTCAAATAGTGTGCTAGATACAGATTTCTATAGGAATAATGTCACCATACCTAAGTTGCTCTTAGGAAAAATTTTTCTAGCTTATTAAGTTTTACATTATACCACCTAGTGTATGTAGCTCTCCTTTTCCCAGAATTTTCTCCTCCTAGAGGCCCTCTATCCTCCTGCTTCAATCTTTGTGGGATACTGTCTAAGTTGCCTGCATTTGAGTGTGTTCTCTTATTCTGGAACTCCTGCTATTTGGAGCCTGTCTCTCTTGGGTTGGTCTTTTATTTGCCTCTTTTCATTCATGTTTTCTTCCTTATACTTTTTAAATATTTGATACTGTTTAATTTTAGAAAACTTAATATGAATCTCTAAGAACGTCTTCACATTCTCTAGTTGACACTTTTCTCAAGAATCCTAGCTTTATTTAATCTCTCCGATCATGATGGAGATGTCTCTTTTGATTCCTGAGTGATGTTAAATTTCTTATTTTCTTAGTTTGGTCATTATTTTCTTTCATAATGTGGGTTCTCTTATGCCTGATGATCTCTGATTGTCTTTTTTGATGGTTAAATGAAGGGATGAGTTGGTAGTGTTGAAGTTTATTTACTATTGTGTAAATAGGTGTTTTCCTTTCAGCTCTCTGCCGTGATTGGTATTCTGACTGGGAGCTCTCTGTGAAATAAGGCATGGTGTGCCTTGTGTGAGGCTCTTCCTTAGTAGTGAGTTTGGTAGATATATTCTAGTTGCTTTCATCATCAGATTCCACCTCCTTCTAGTGAGTCTTATATTTTGTACCGACTGGAAAGTTAGAAACTATATATTCCATAGACTCCAAGGAGCTAAAATTCTGGGAATGAAGTAGGTCTTGCACATTAGAAAAAAGAGCTCCTGCTGTTATTTGGCTGTTTTCTGCTTACAGTAAAAATTGGAGATGCACCTCTGCCAGACTGTTCCAGTCCTTCATCTCCAGCTTCCTGGAGCTTGTCAGGATGTAGCTATCAGCTCTTTCCTAATCCCTGTTTTTTGATCTGTTTGTTTTGCTCGTGAGCACAATAGTTTCCATAGTTTTGCTTTTTTTGCAGAACTAGCAGCTGTTCTTGTGGATCAGTTCTGTACCGTTCTGAGAGGAATGTCTGAAAGCTGACTGCAGATCCTGCTGCTCCATCACTTCTAATTGATTTTATAATCACCTAATTTCCTTTAGTTAATCCTGTAGTGCTTAAAAAAACAAATAACAAAAACCAACCAGAGTGGTTTCTATTTCCTATACTGACTCCAGACAGACAGAATGAACAAGTAGGGTATTGGGATCAGGCTTCAGGTCCTCAGATGTCACAATGGGAAGAATATTATTCTGGAGAGTTGATAATTTACACTAGCTTTCTTGATAATTTCTTTATCGAGGGGCCGTTTAGGATTGGGATAGGGCTAGGGTAAAAGAGATTATATGGGTTCCAGATGCCTGTGTTCTGAATTGAAATAGGGGAGAATTTGAGGGGATGCCTGCTCCAGTTGTTTTGTACACAGATCTTCAGTTAATTTTACCATTTTAAGACCCATATCTCATTCTACCCTCTATTACATCTACTTATTACATCCCTTTGGGGTTTTGATGGACAGATTGGTCAATTCTGGCCCTGTAGTCCCTATATAGTGTATTCTCTCTCCTGTTTTTATCAATAGAAATGCTTCAATAAGCTTTTCATCTTCTAGAAATTTGTTGAAATTCTTGACCTACTGGTGACACCTCACACCCGTATTCCTAATGATTACTTTGATATTTGTATCTCATTAGAATATCTGGAGACAAATGCTTGTTCTCAGTCTGGACCTTTAGCTAGAGTCTTAACTGAATTACTTACTTCACCGATTGTAGAAGCAGAGGTTAAAACAGAAATGCTTTCTACCATAAAAGTGGTATATATAGCCATTTACTATTATTGAATTTTCTACATTTTCAAAATATTTGTACATTTTTTAAAGCAATCTTTTAAAACTTATGCCCCTTTTCCTCTTTGAGGGAAATGTCTTAAACATTTGAACATTCTATTAGTGGGAGATAAGCAAACACCACATTCTGTTTAGATCTACTCATTGAAACTGGCAAAGGTTAAGAATCTGAGTTAAAAGAAAATTTATGTGTAAATTTTAATGTTGCTACGTACTTTGGTCAAGCTAATTTTTCTGAGCTCCTGTCTTTAAAATTTGTCAAAATGTGAATAAGAATATTTGCTATGCATTATTCAAGTGAGTAATATTATAAGATGAATAAATGAATATTACTTATGAAGTGACTACTATATAGTATTTGTTCAATTAAAAAAAAAAAAAAGGCTGTCTTTTGGAAAGCTAGAAAAATTCCCAAAGGTGAGTTTCTTTAATGTTACCTCATGAGCATAAAAATGTCAGTGAAGCATAAGGAATATCGTGTATATAGAAAATTTTGCACAAAACCGTGAAGAGAGCAAGGTTTGTTTTGCCTTCAAAAGTCATTATGATAATAAAGACAGAAGATAAAGTGGTTAAATATCTTTAAATTATGCTAAATAATAGAGGCGATAGTGGATTAAGAGTTCTGAAATATATTTCAAACCTTTAGTCTGAAATTTTTAAATGAATATTGTCAATAAAAAATAAAATATATTGAATCACAAAGACATATTTAGTTTATTTTCTAAATCATTACCCTGAGCATTGATCGATTCATGTAGCTTCTGAAACTATGTATAAAATCTACAATTTTTGAGATAGAATTGAGAAAAGGATGGTATAAACAAATATCTTGGGCCTTTATCTAGATGACCTTCTTTTTAATTCTTCTTTTTAAAAAGATTTTTTGTATATTTTTCTTCAGGAAAAAGACTACTGAAAGTCACCATCAGCATATTGAGATTATAATGATGTAGACATAATTTTATATTGGTCATCATAACCTGGCCACTTAAATAAATGTTAGCTTTCAGTATTATTAAGTTGTTTGTCTCTAAGCACAATGAAATGTTCAGTCCCAAACAAATAGATCTCTTATTCTTTTGATTGGATTTTAGGATTAAATAAATCAGTGAGAATTGAAGTCCCTACCCCCAAAGTAACAACCTACTGTGTGTTCAACCAGTGAAGAAGAGGCTATGGTTTTGATGTGAAGAAGATTGGGGAAATTACTACTTAGAGCCCTAACCAGGGTGCGTTGCTTTTGAGATGACTAATTTTTTGGTTTATGAGATTTTTGTTCGTTTGTTTATAAGATGCTAAAGACATGAATTAACTCCTTTAGTTTCTCCCTTTAAGAACACAAGCAATTTTATGAGGTAAAACAATTAAATCTTTCTCAGGGAGACCTTGATAGCTTCCTATGCTTCTTGTTTCAAGTAGAGAACACATGGTGTGATATTCTAGGACTGAAGGAAGCTTTACACATTTCCCACACACCGCACACACACACACACACTTCCTCAAGATGTTTTAAGAACCACAATGATGACTGGACTCCTCAGTTCTGGAAGCAGAAGACTTAATTCCAGTAAAAGTATTTCATATAAGATTCCCCATACTATTAATCAAATATAAGTAAAAATGGGACATTTCTGACATGCAAGATATGAAAAAAAAAAACCTCACACACATACTTTTCTAGAAAACTATTGAAAGATGTGCTCCTCCCAAAGCAGGAGTAAACCAAGAAAAAGAGATTATATGGGTTCCAAGAAATGGGAGTTAGTACAAGGGAGAGGTGAAGAGAATCCCTAAGATGATGGTGAAGTAGTTCATGAGTAAGATAACTATAGAGTGGTTTGACCAGAATTGAACAAGTCAAAATTATCTGGGAGAGATATCTGTGCAGATGGAATTGTTAGGATTTTGATGTGTTTAGATATATTGAGTGAAGATTTACATAATTGAAGTATAGTTTGGTGATAAAGTTTACAAATGTATAGAATATTAGGCTAATAAAAAACAGTATTTTATGCAAGAAAGGAAAAGTAGATCTAGTGTGCTATATAGATCTGTCATGAATAATATTTATCTAATTGCAATAAAATAAATACTGACCTAATGACTCAAGAAAAATGACATGCACCAATCTGTCATATTTTGATTTCTTAATAGGTCAAGCTTTACTATAAATGGTGTGAAAAATGCTTAGCATATTTCTATTATCTCTATGTTTAAAATGATATTTGCATCAGTCATTACTCGTCAGTTGTTTCTCAAGATTTAAACATGATTTTTAGAGAGATAAAGTCAAAGACAAATTTTTCTAGAATCTGGGTTACATACTGAGCCTGGAAATTATAATTATAAATCTGTATAAATGTATATTTATAAATATAATAAATATAAATTATAATATATATATTGGTAATTTAAAAATATATTTTAAGTGGATGGTCATAAATATAAAAATAATGCATGCTTCTATTATGTACCTTTTTCAAAGTAGTACTTTATAGAAAGTACTATAATGGGATTCTCTACTGACTAATGAATTAAAGAATAGCAACTACATAAATCCACGTGGTTCATGGATGTAAGATAAAGGAGTAAAGCCTCATTTTTATAACTAAAATGATCTAATCATCAAACATAATGTTGCTACCATAAGAAAGTTTTTTTCTTCTATTTTCTAACTAGATTTCTTTTGACTATTCTACCTATTTTTTTTTAAATGTAGTGAGTTAAAGCAATATATAAAAAGATAATTCAGTTTATATCTAAGTAGTTTGACCATTGTTATTATAGGCAAAATGACTATTGGTTGACTTCCAAAAAAACAAAAGAACTTTCATTTTGGAATATAAAATGTTGTATAGGTTTATTTTTTTTTCCCCAGGCAAAAATGTTAATGGTGCATTACTGGAGAAGGTGCAAAAGCAGTATACTTTTGAGTAATTATATACCTACTACCACTCAAACTAAAGTATCCAAGGAAAATGTGTGCGTTTTTCTTTAAGGATTTGCCTATGGTAAAAAAAAAAAAAAAAAAAAAGTATGGCTTTTTCAAAACAAAAGAAAAGGGAACATGGGAGAAAAGTGCCATGTTTAGTGCTGAAATACATACTTCCAGTGGTTATGTTCTTAAGAAAATTCAGTCTATAATTCAGCCCTTGGTGCCTTTTTTTTTTTACTGTCCCACAATAAGAACAAAATAGCAGCTCAGCGTGAAGCAACTGCTGTATACCACATCAGATATATTTCACATATTTAAAAGCTACAAATCTTCTCTCTTGTGGGCTACAGTTTCAACTTCACAACTGCCTTGCTGTGTGAAATTTGACAAGTCTTTTAACCTTTCTTCACCTCATTGCTCCACGTTGCACATAGCAGTTATAGAACTCCATAGCATTTTATCTATGCATATGCTGTGCTATTTCATATAAAAATGCCCCTATTGATGATACTTCCTGCAGGTCTGTCTAAAGTGCTCAGTGAGTGACCTATAATCTAGCCCCTTTGCTTAGTGAATGTCACTCATACCTATGCAGTCCTTATTAACATGGTTTGATTTTGCCCCGTATGTTGCCCGATATTTACAATCAAAAAGAGCCACCCAATCTATGGTTGCTGCTTTCAGTTGTGGTCTTTTAGTGTCACTTTTATGAAATTTCTATCAGCCTTCTGAATGAGATCAAGTGGTTTTTTTTGGTGGCTTTTAAGCTCAAGCAGAAATATAGTTTCTCCATTGACCACATTTAAGATAATCCTCTTTAATTAGTCACTCGGCAGGTAGTAGCGTCACATTATGATCCTTTTGCTTTACATTAGTATCTCTAAGGGAATTTTAAGAATAACTTTGGATCTAAATATGCAGAAAACAGCAATGGCCAATGTATATATCAGATGGAAATCCTTTCACTATTTTCAAAGATAATTTTGAGTTGCTGACATATGGGAGATACACAATATGGGCATGAATGACAGAACTGCATTCTTTTTTTTTTTTTTTGCTTATGACTATTAAGTGATTTTTATTTTTGTTTTTGTTTTTCTTTAACTGCTAGGGAAAAAAGACATTAATGGTAGAATTATAATTTTCCCATTAAAAAATAGATCAGATTCATGAAAAAGTTGTCATGGGCTTGAAGTCATGGATAGAACTTGAGTTATTACTGAAGTTAATATTATTTTACACTTATATAGCAGGTAGAAATATGCTCAGCAAACCATTGGGAGTGAAATTGGATGTATCAAGACATCAGAGTATGACAGATTAATATATGTGTTTCTTTCCTGAGGTCTTTCAGAGAGTGCATGTATCTCAGGTAATTATCTTTTCCATAGAAAAGTAGAGATTGCCTTACAAAAACTTTTGACTTTCGAGAAACATCTGGAACATTTGGTTAACATGTCAGCCTTAGTGTCTTGTCATTAATGCTGAATTCTCATCATTTTACTCAAGAAGGAAGTATCAGACACTATTTTGGAATGGGAATATACTATCTGTGTTAGCAATATCCTTTCCATGAAATGTAGTTACCATGTGATAGCGCCCCCTAGAAGAAACATTGTGAAAATGCTCTATTCTATCCTTGACTACTCTGAACAGCAGAGTCTAACCACTGTTTTCACGAATAGGGTCACCCACGCCGGATATCCAGATATATCAGTAATAGGCTCAATTCTCTATCTTGGCAATTTATTAAGAGAACAAAAATAATAGTTGAGAACAAGCACATATTTAGGAATAAAACCATATCATCTTCAATATTCATTGATACATATAAAAACATATGCAATAAACTATGATATTATAGAGTACTTTTTGATAGCAATACTCAGTTATCCTCTTAGCTTTCAAATATGGTACTGTCAGGGCCATAAAGTCTATTTTTTTAGGATGGAATTTTCATATTCTTTTATCTTCCTCATCCTACTTACATGTGTTCCTTATCATTCTTGTAGTACATTTTGACACTGATAATCATTAGTTGCCAAAACTCTCATTTTTTTTTTGTTAAGAAGTATTCAAAGTTGACTGCAAACACCATAACTTAGGTAAATTTTATAATGATTTTGCTTCCTGCTAATATAATCTACAGAAGGCTGGCTGCCTGGTTTGCAGGACTGGCTTCTTTCTCAGTGTCAGGCCCTACAGCTTTCACTTTATTTTAAATGTGTGCTCTTTTGTTAGCGTCCAATTGACAGATATGACTATGAAGATCTTTTTCTTGGGAAAAGCCCCTTTTGCGTTGGGATCTCAGTTGAAGAATAGATACAAAGGGCCATGTTGCTTCTGTAATAATATTATTAAACCATTGATCCCTGTGCCCTAGCAAAAGTGTTTCAGTCAGTGTTACTCTTTAATAAGCATTTTTTAGGTTACAGTGGGATCATATCCTAGGTCTTTCATTATCTTCAATCCTCAAAACAAACCTTGGTGATAGTATTATCTCTAAGATGAATAAACAATTTCTCAGAGAAATAATATAAACTGCCCAATTTCAGTCAGCTGGTAAATGGCTGAATTCAGGTGTCTTGACTCCCGGTTCCTGGTAACCAATTTTGCAAAATTTAAGACTTGTTTTATGGCTTTCAGCTTCATGCATTTTGAAGTTCTATTATTAGGGACATACACATTTATGATTGTATGTTTTCCTGATGAATTGATCCTTCCATTTTACTTTTTATCTCTGGTAATACTCTTTATCTTGTAGTCTATTTTGTCTGATAATAATATAGCCGCGCCAGCTTTCTTATGCTTATTGTTTTCCTAGTATGTTTTCTTCATTTATTTACCTTTATCTTATCTATGTTTTTATATTAAAGCATGTTTCTTTAGATAGCATATACTTGGTCTTGCTCTTTTTAAAAGATTTATTCTGATAATATGTCTTTCAATTGGCATGTTTTGTCCATTTGTTTCTGTTTGTCCCTCTTTTTTTTTGTTCCTCTATTCTTCTTTTCCTGCCATCTCTTGGATTATTTGAGTAATTTTTGCATACTATTTTAACTATTGACTTTTTAGCTATACCTTTTGCATTATATTTTGTAGTTTCTCTAGAGATTACCATATACATATACTTAAAAATAATATTGTATCATTTAATGTAAAATGTAATAACTATATAGGTCTCCTCCCTCCCTTCATCATCTATGCTGTGGCTGTTATATATTACATTTACATACATGATAACCCCACAAGATAATATAATATTTGCTTTTAACACTTCTATGGATTTTAGTGAAATTAATAGGAAATATAACCTTTTTTATATTTGCCTCCTCTACTTTATAAAAATTCTTTTCAAGGTTTTTCATTTGTTTCTAAAGATCCGAGTTTTACTGTAGTATTATTTCCCGTCAGCCTAAAGGAATCACTTCTTGCAGTACTGAATTTCTGCTGTCAATAAATTATCTTAGTTTTACTTTATCTTAAAATATTTATTCTTTACTTTTATTCTTGAAGAATATTTTCATTGAATATAGAATTCTGTATTGCTAGTTTTTTCTTTTAGTACTTTAATGATGTCATACCACTGGTTTTTGGCCTTGGCAGTTTCTGATGAAGAGTTATTGGTCATTCAAATTGTTGTACCTTTATCTTTTTCTCTGGCCGTTTTCAAGATTTCCTCTTCCAGAACATTGCCTGTAATATTCTTGGACCTGGTTTTCTTCATATTTGTGCTGCTTATGATTTACTAAGCTTCGTGAATTTGTAAGTTTATTTTTTTTACCAAATTTGGGAATTTATCTTTTACCAAATTTTTAGCCATTACGTCTTTAAAAATTTTTTTCTGCTTCATTAAATTTTTTTTAATTTCTTCTGAGATTAAAATTACATGTATGTTAGACTCTTTGCTTTTGTTCAAGAGTTCCCTGAAGGTTTACATTTTTTCAATCATTTTTGTTATTCTTCAATCATTTTTGTTATTCTTCTTTACACTAGATAATTAGATCATATTGATTTATCTTTAAGTTTGATAACTTTTCTGTCACCTCCATTCTGCTTTTTAGTAAATATATTTTTTACTCTCAAATATTTTGTAGTTTTATAATTTTCATTTAGTTTTTTTAAAGAAAATTATATTGTGGTAAAATACACATTACATAAAATTTACCATCTTAACTACTTTTAAAACAATTTTTGAAATGTACACTTTAGTGGTATTAAACACATTCATGGCATTGTGCAGCCATCACCACCATCCATCTACAGAATTGTTTTGATCTGGTAAAATTGAAACACTATACCTATTAAACAATAAGTTTCCATGTCCTTCTGCCTCTAGCCTCTGGCAACCACAATTCTACTTTCTGTCTCTGTGACTTTGACTATTCTATTATATAAATAGAATTATGCAGTATTTTTCTTTCTGTGACTGGCTTATTTCACTTAACATTATATCCTCAAGGTTTACCCGTGTTGCAGCATATGTCAGAATTGCCTTCCTTTGTAAGGCTGAATAATGTTCCATTGTATGTGTATTCCACACTCTGCTTATCTATTCATCTGTAGAAGGATACTTGGGTTGGTTCCACATTTTTGCTATTGTGAATAATGCTACTGTGAACGTTGAATGTTCAAATATTTCTTTGAGATCTTACTTTCAGTTCTTTTGGATATATACCCAGAAGTGGAATTGCTGGATCATATAGTAATTCTATTTTTAATTTTTTAGAAATGACATACTGTTTCCCACAGCAGCTATAATATTTTACATTCCCACCAACCATGCACCATTTCTCTACATTTTGTCCATGTTTGTTATTTTATGGTTTTTTTTTTAATTAGTCATCCTAATGGGTGTAATTTGGTAACTCATTGCAATATACATTTGCATTTTTTTAATGCTTAGTAGTGTTGAACATCTTTTCATGTGTTTATTGGCAATTTGTATATCTTCCTTGGAGGAATGTCTATTTAAATTCTTTGCCTGTTTTTGAATTTTTTTTAAATTAGTACTGAGTTTTTAGGAATTCTCTATATATTCTGGATATTAACCCCTTATCAGATGTATAATTTGCAAGTATTTTTTCCCATTCTGTGAATTGCCCTTTTACTATGTCGATAGTGTCTTTTGATGCACAATTTAAAAAAATTTTTTTCGAAGTCCAATTTGTTTATTTTTTCTTTTGTTACATGTGTCTTTGATGTCATATACAAGAAATCATTGCCATATCCAATGCTATGAAGCTTTTGCTCTATTTTCTTCTAAGACTTTTATAGTTTTAGTCTTATATTTAAGTCTTTGATTTCTTTTGACTTAGGTTTTGTATATGGTGTTAGATAAAAGTCCAATTTTATTATTTTGCATGTGTGTATGTAGTTTTCTCAGCACCATTTATTGAAGAGATCATCTCTTCCTCATCAAATGGTCTTGGCAGCCTTGTTAAAAGTAATTTAAACATATATGTAAGCATTTATTTCTAGGCTCTCTATTCTGTTCCATTGGTCTATATATCTGTCTTTATGCCAGTAACACACTGTTTTGATTACCTTAGTCTTGTAGTAAGTTTTGAAATCAGGAAATTGTGAATCCTCTAGCTTTTTTTTTGTAAGCTCCTTAAGAGGTCCTAAAGGTTTATGTATATAACCACCAGTTTCTGAACCAGTAGGTATTTAGTAAATGTGTTGAGTGGATGAATATAGGGTTGCTTTAATGATATCTTACTTTGTTTGAGACAATTTAAGGATCTGAATGGAGACCTCATAGCAGCTACTCAATTCAGTCTCACTCTTTTGGTATAATAAGTACTAGTAAATCCCAGGACCAAAGACTTCAGGTATGTGAAATGCCTAGAGTTACTTCTCTAAGAATCTTAGTACCCAGAGTGTAGTAGTGATGTGGAAAAAAGAAACTAGTACATGGCCCTCAAACGTTTATACTATTCCATTGTGTTTTTGCAATAGCAGATTTATCTTTTCTAACTGTGGCTGACAAAGGCTGATAAATAAGTTTGGGGTTGCTGAGCAAACAACCACTTATCGGTCCACACTGGGTATGCAGGTGAGGGAAGCTTGGCACAGAGTGCATTTTAGATAACTTCTCCTAAATGATGTGGTTCTTGTATAAAGCCTTCCTATTGAGGTCAAACAAAGGAGCAGTATAGTATAATTGTTAAGGATCTTGGACTTTGGAAACAATCCCATGGTTCAAATCCTGGCTTACTGGCTGTAACTTTGTCACAAGCTCCCTTCTTCCATTTATTTATGTTTAAATGAAGGAAATAGCATAATCTTCAGAGGGTTCTTATGAAATTTAACGGAGCTAAAATGTACAGGTGCTTAAAACAATATCTAGTACATAGTAGTACATAGCAAATGCTACAAGGTATTGGCTATAGTTATTGAGCTTCTGAGAGATGTTATTCCCTCTCCAGTGGTCTCCAACATTTTTGGCACCAAGGACAGGTGTTCCTATGAGAATCTAATGCGTGATGATCTGAAGCGGAGCTGAGGCGATGATACTAGCACTGGGGAGCAGCTGCAAATACAGATGAAGCATTGCTCACTAGCCTGCCACTCACCTCCTGCTGTGTGGCTAGGTTTCTAACAGGCCATGGACTGGTACTGGTTCACGGCCCAGGGGTTAGGGACCCCTGCTTAGACTACGTAAGATGCTTGTCTTTCTTCTTCCTAGAGTTGTGACCCTTCTACAATGACCCCTCTTTCTTTTATTTTTTTAAATTATTTTTTTTATACTAAAAAACTAAAAGTGAAAAGTTCATCTAGTTCTCCTACTACCCATCCCATGCTTTTGTCAACCACCAATCTGTTCTTCATATCTATGAGCTTGGTATATATAATATATGTATCCGTTTCTGTGTGTGCATGTGTGTGTTTCTGTATGTTTATTTGTATATGTATATATATATATACATAAATAATGGATTTCACATATAAAAGAGATCATGTGGTATTTGTCTTTCTCTGTCTGACTTATTTCACTTAGCATAATACCCTCTGTGTTCACCCATGTTGTCTCAAATGGCAAGATTTTTTTCTTCTTTCATGGCTGAATAATATTTTAATTATATATATACATACACACAAATATATATATATATATATATATATATGTCTCACAATTTCCTTATGTATTCATTCATCAATGGACGATTAGGTTGTTTTCATATCTTGGTTATTGCAAATAATGCTGCAATGAACATGGGGGTGCATATATCTTTATAAGTTAGTGTTTTCATATTTTTTTGTTTTGTTTTGATAAGTTCCAAGAAGTGTAATTGCTGAGTCATATATTAGTTCTTCATTTAATTTTTTAGAAACCGCCATTTTATATTTTATAGTGGCTGCACCAATTTATATTTCCACTAACAGTGCACAAGGGTTCCTTTTTCTTCATATCCTCGTTATTTCTCTACATTTGTTATTTCTAGTCTTTTTTATAATATCCATTTCAACATGTGTGAGGTGATATCTCACTGTGATTTTGATTTACATTTCCCTGATGATTAATGATGCTGAATACCTTTTCATGTATTTATTGGACATCTGTATATCTTCTTTAGAAAAAAAAAATCTATTCAGATCTCTCGTCAATTTTTTAATTGGATTGTTTGTTTGCTTACTTTTGAGTTGTGCTTTGTTCTTTTTCAATATTGTTTTAGCTATTTGGGCTTATTTGAGATTCCATTTGGATTTTAGAATTTTTTTTTTCTATTCTTGCAATAGATATCTTTGGGATTTTTGATAGGGATTGCATTGAATCTATAGATTGCTTTGGATAATGTTGACATCGTAACAATATTTCCTTTCAATTCATGATATGGGATGTGTTTTCAGTTATTTGTATCTTTTTAAGTTTCTTTCAGCAGTGTTTTGTAGCTTTTGTTGTATGAGTCTCTCACCACCTTGGCTGAGGTCATTTGTAAGCATTTAATTCTTTTCAATGCTATTGTAAATGGAACTGTTTCTGTAACTTATTTTCAGAATGTTCATTTCCAATGTGTAAAAATGCAACTGATTCTTGTGTTTTGACTTGTATCCTGCTACTTTACTGAATTTATTTATTAGTTCTAACAATGTTTTTTTGTGGAATCTTTAGGATTTTCCTCGTATAAGATATCATCTGCAAATAGAGATAATTTCACTCCTTTCTTTCCAATATGGATATATTTTATCTCTTTCTTGCCTAATTATTCTGGCTAGAATTTCCAGTGCTATGTTGAATAGAAGTCACGTAAGTAGACATTCTCGCATTATTCCTGTCTTAGAAAAAAAGCTTTCAGTTTTTCACTATTTAGTATGATGTTTGCTGTCAGTTTTTCATATATGGCTTTTTTTACGTTTGAGGTAGTTTCTTTCTATTCCTAGTTGTTGAGTGTTTTTTATTATGACAGAGTATTGAATTTTGTCAAATGCTTTTTGTACATCAGTTGAGTTGCTCATGTGTTTTTTTTCTTCATTCTGTCATTGTGGTGTGTTATAGAGATAGATTTGTTTGTTGAACCATCCTTGCATTTCAGAAATAAACCCCCCTTGATCATAATAAAATCCTTTTATTATATTGCTGGATTTAGTTTGTTGAGATTTTTTATATCAATGTTCCTAGGGGATATTGGTCTGTATTCTTGTAGTGTCTTTGCTTGGCTTTGGTATCAGGACAATGCTTGTCCTCATAGAGAGTTAGGAAGATTCCCTCCTTTTTAATTTTTTGCAAAAAAGTTGGAGAAAGATTGGTATTAATTCTTCATTAAATGTTTGGTAGAATTTACCAGTGAAGCATCTGGTCCAGGGATTTTTCCTTGTCAAGAGATTTTTGATTATTGATTCAAGGCATTATTAGTTATAGGTCTATTCAGATGTTCTGTTTCTTCACAATTTAGTCTTGGTAGGCTTTCTGTTTCTACCCCCAAACAGCTGCTTATATATTCTTCTCTAGTGCACATGGAACATTCTCAAGAATAGACCACATACTGGGACACAGAAATAGCCTCAACAAATATAAGAGGGTTGAAATCATACCAACTCTATTCTCTGATCATAATGCTTTGAAACTAGACATCAACTGCAAAAAGGAATCAGGAAGAACCACAAATATATGGAGATTAAACAACATGCTACTGAAAAATAACTGGGTCAGAGAAGAAATAAAAAGAGAGATCAAGAGATACATAGAAACAAATGATAATGATAGTACAACATATCAAAACTTTTGAGACATGGCAAAAGTAGTTATAAGAGGAAAGCTCATATCATTACAGTTATTCTTCAGGAGCATGTTGTTAAAGGATGTTATTTCCTTATTGATTTTCTGTTTGGATGATCTGTCCATATCTGACAGTGGGGTATTTAGGTCCCCTACGACGATAGTGTTTTGGTCTGTTTCTCCCTTTAGTTCTGTTAGTAATTGCTTTACATATTTCGGAGCTCCCTGATTGTGAGCATAGATATTAATAAGTGTTTTGTCTTCTTGGTGCATGATTCCCTTTATCATTATGAAGTGAACCTCAAGATGTTTCATTACTTTTTTATTTCGAAGTCTACTTCATCCGATATTAGTACCACTACCCCCACTTTCTCTGAATGCCATTTGCTTGAAATATTATTGTCCATTCTTTCACTTTGAGTCTATATTTGTCTTTGGAGCTGAGATATGTCTCCTGGAGGCAGCATATGATTTTTTTTAATCCATTCTGCAACTCTGTGCCTTTTTATTGATGAGTTCAGTCCATTTACATTTAGGGCTATTATTGAAATATGAGGTCTTGTTATAGCCATTTTATCTTTTGCTTTCTGGTATCTCAGTGTTTCCATTGTTTCCTTGTCGTTGTGTTTCTGTTTTCTCTAATTTGGTTGGCTTTTGCGGGTTTTGTCTCTGGTTCCTCTTGTTTTATGTTATATACTTCAGTTCTTAATCTTTGGTGTGTGGTTATCATTACAGATATGAAAAGGATAGCTATATATATATATACAGTTGTCCATTTTCTTGTGTGTGTACCTTATCTCCTTTCCCCTTTGCGAATTTGGATCTTTGAATCCTCACCTTTGCAATCATTGTTATCTCAATTTATTTTTATGTATGCTGAATGTGCATTACTCTCTTGCTATAGCAATTCTCTTATTATTTAAGCTTATAATGCCTGTTCTTAGTAAGGGTTGCACTCCTCTGCTTCTATTTGCCTGATAGTCACTTTACTCCTAATTATGTTTTCTTTGTTGTTGTTATTTTGTTTTAGGTGAGCTGACCCCTTTCAGAATTTCCTGTAGTGCTGGCCTCGTAGTGACTTCCCTCTATTTTTGTATGTCTGAAAAGGTCTTAATTTCTCCTTCATATCTAAAAGAGAGCGATACATTATTCTAAGCTGGTAGTTCCTTTTACTTAATTGTTTAAATATTTGATTCCATTCCTTTCTGGCTTGTAAGGTCTGGACATGAAAAGTCAGATGATAATCTAATGGGTTTTCCTTTATACGTTACTGTTTTCTTTTCCCTGGCTGCCCTGAGAATTCTATCTTTGTTATTGACTTTTGATAACTTTAATACAATGTGTCTTGGTGAAGGCCTTTTTGGGTTGTGATAATTGGGTGTTCTGTTGACTTCTTGAATTCCAAGATCCAGCTCATTCCTTAGATTTGGGAAACTCTCATCCACTATTTGTCTGAAAATGCTTTCTAGTTCCTTTTTCTCACCTTTCGTAATGCCCATTATTCTTATGTTTTCTCTCCTGATGGTATCAGCTAGTTCTTGTATTTCTTTTTCATTATTTTTCATTTTTTGGTTTCTCTCTTCTTTCTTCTGATTTATTTCTAGATTTCTGTCTTCGATATCATTGATCCTTTCCTTCAGTTGGTCAACTCTATTTCTGGTTTGTTATTTCATTTTTCAATTCTTGTAGTGTTTTTGTTTTTGTTTTTGTTTTCTCTCCAGAAGTTCTATTTGGTTCCTTTTAAGGTTTCAATCTCCTTGCTCTGCTCATCTAGCTGTTTTTGCAATTTCTGAAATTGTTGATATGACTTGTTTCGAAACTCACTGAATTTTTTCAGAAGTACCATTCTGAATTCTCTGTCATTTAAGTCGCATATTTCTATGTCTGTAAGCTCATATTCTGGAGATTTTTCTCTTTCTTTCTGAGATGCCTTGTCACCTTGGTTGTTCATGGTGTTTAATGGACTCTTTCTCTGCCTCAGCATTAATGAAAGTGTATTCTGTTGTTTTTCCAGAAAGAAAAGATTTATTATATAGAGGTCTCTCTTTAGTCTGCTGCAAAGAAGGTGCTTTTCTTTTGGTTTCCAGTAGGTGGTGTCTAAGCCTCTTGGATCCCTGCTTTATATAAAGCCTTAAAAATGCCTTTTTATTTTCTTATAGATATTTAATCACACTCGCTACCCTCAGTTTCAGTCCCTGTCAGTGTCAGCAACAGTTTCGGTTGTGTTTGTTTAGATTCCCCTGGGGCTCCATGGTGTTTGGTCTCCAAGGGTATGGGGGCAGGGGCCCTCTGGGTTGTGGGTTCTGGGCTGCAGCTCGGCTTTGGTTTTACAACTGGGGCAGGTAGAAATCAGCTGTTGTTTCTCTGTGGTCCCATCCCCCTTCTCTGTTTTCTGCCCTAATGACTGGGCCCTGCTGCTGGCTGCAGAGAAAAGTCCTGGCACTTCCAGGCATGGCTGATCAGGGAAGTCACCACACCTTCACCTCTTCCCTTCTTCCTGCAAGGAGCTCCAGCGGCTGTGAGAGGCAGCTTCTTTATTTGTCCAAGTCCACTGCCCGACACCCAGGGTTCTGGTCTGTGGTAGCTCTTAGGTGCAGATCCCACACTCAGATGTGCTGGTATGCGGTTTGGGTGTTTTTTGTTCAGTTTTAGACGTTCAGCTTATTGCTGTTTCAAGGGGAGAGATCTGAGTATGTCTCTCACTGTACCATGTTTTCCCAGAATCCCAACAGTTTTGGTATGTTATGTTTTCATTTTCATTTTCTCTAAGTATTTTATAATTTATCTTATAATTTCTTCTTTGATTCAGTCATTAAAAGTGTGTTGTTTAATTTTCACAAACTTGTGAATCTTCAAGTTTTACTTCTGTTACTGATTTTTAACTTCACCCTATTGTGGTCAGAGAAGATATTTTCTGTGATATCTATTTAATAGGATGTAATTTGTGACCAAACAAATGATCTATCCTGGAATTGTCCCATGCATACTTGAGAAAAAGGTATATGTTGTTGTTCTTGTGTAAAGTGTTTTCTATATGTCTGTTAGATCTAGATAATTCACTTTGTTATTTAAGTCCTCTATTTCCTTTTTAAATTTCTCTCTGTTGTTCTGTCCATTTTTGATAATAGAGTATTGAAATATCAAAATATTATTATAGGGCTGTCTTTTTCTTCAATTCTGTCAGTTTTTGCTTCACACATTTTGCTAGTCTGTTATTACCTGTGTAAATATTTATAATTGTTATATTTTTTTGTGTATTGAAACTTATTAGTATATAATGTTCTTTATCTCTTATAAACGTTTTTGATTTAAAGTCTGTTTTGTTTTCTATTTACATGGGTTGTCATTTTACATCTTAAAGTTTACATCTTTAATGTTCATGTCTTTAAATGTAAAGTGAGTCTTATAGATAGCATATAGTTGGATCATTTGTTTTTATATATTCCGCCAGGCTCCATCTTTCGACTGGAGAGTGTAATCCGTTTCATTTAATGTAATTACTGATAAGAAGAGACTAACTTCTGTCATTTTTCTATTCATTTTCTATATACTTTATAGATTTTATGTTCTTCATTTCCTGCATGATTGTCTTCTTTTGTGTTTAGTTGATTTTTTTTTTGGTAGAGAAACATTTAAATTCTTTTCTCATTTCCTTTTGGGTATATTCTATAGCTATTTTCTTTGTGGTTTCCATGGAGATAAAATTTCACATCCTAAAGTTATGACATTCTAAATTTGAATTTATACCAGCTTACTAATTTCAGGAATATACAAAAACTCTGCTCCTTTACAGTTCTATCTTTACCTCTTTCATTTGTTGATGCCACAAAATTACTTTATATATTGTATGCCCCAACACATACACTAGTAATTGTTTTAAACACATTAGTTTGTTAAATTATATAGAAAACAACATGTAGAGTTACAAACTGAAGTTACAATACTAACTTTTATACTAACTAAAAAAAATTAGTCTCTTAAATCATGTAGAAAACAAAAATTGAAGTTACAAACCATTGTTTGTTACAGTAATACTTGCTTTTAAAATTGCCCATGAGAGCTTTATTTTTTTATATGGCTTAGAGTTACCATAATGTTCTTTCATTTCACCCTGCAGGATTCCCTTTAACTTCTTGCACAGCATGTCTACTGGCAAAGGAGTCCCTCAGGTTTTGTTTATCTTAAATTCATGTCTTAATTTCTTAAATTCATTCTTAAATGAATGTCTTAAATTCATTCTTAAATGATAGTTTTGCCAGATATAGGATTCTTGGCTGGCAGGTTTTTTTTTTTTTTTTTTTTTAGCACTTTAAATATATCTGCCCACTGCCTTCTGGCCTCTGAATTTTCTGATGAGAAATCTGTTGATAATCTCATTAAGGATCCCTTCTTTGTGCTTATCCTGGTTCCCACAAGCTGTATGCTGGCTGCTTTGTACGTAGCTACCTCCCAGGGGCCTGGGTGAGGATGAGTAACTGCTACTATGCTAAGAGCTGAATTTAACAGCAATTTCCTATTCAAGACTTTCTTTGATAGTTGCAAGACTTCAGTAGACCATAGTTTCAAAATAGTTATATGAGACAGATTCTACCAGTGCATTTGTTGTTCGATTGGGGAGACCAATTCCTGGCACTTCCTATTTTACTATTTTCTCAGAATCCTCTTTCATTTGGTTCTCTTTTATAGTTTTTTTTTTCTTCTCTAAGATTTTATTTTTCCTTATTGTGATCATATTTTTATTGAGCACAGTAATAACAGTTATCTTAAATTCCTTTTCTGATAATTTCAATATCTGGTCCTTATTGGGATGGGCTTCAGTTGAATTCCTTTTTCTTTGTATCTTGATTATACATTCCTGATTCTTCGTGAGTCAAATAATTTTTTTTTTGTGTCCTGGGAATCATGGATTTGTATTTTGGACTCTCTGGATTGTGTAGTGGGTAATTAACTTGGTTGAAGTCAAACGGCAAACTCTGCCTCTTGGCTGGCAGCTTTCTTATTTCCTTGATTCACCTCACTTTTGAATATCTGTGATTTTACTGAACTTTTCTCTGATCTCCTTGTATAGAAATACACTGAGTTTTCTATTGAAATTTTAGCCACTTTTGTGATGCCAACTTCAGTCTGCCCTCAGAACTAAAACCTAATAACTGAAAATTTACTCCATTCTGGTCCCTTCTGGTTCTGAAGAAACAGAAGTCTTAGTTTGCAGTATTTTCTAAAATTATGGGCTTTAAAAATGTTTTAGCATTATAATTTAAAGTTTTGCAATATTTCATTTTATATTCAAATGCCAAATATTTTGTGATGATTAAATCTCTCAAGTCTCCTACAAACACTTTCCAGAATTGAATTTTTTCCAAATTATATTCAGATACTGATAATTTTACAACTAACAAAATAGAATGTTTTTCACTTGAGCATTTAAATTAACCAACTATATGATTAAGCTCTATTAGGTTGCTAAACATTACGAGGCAAACTAAAAGTTTATGAAGCAGGTGTTTCAGTGTTCAGAATGCTTCAATGGAAATTTTGTCTCTGTAAAAAACAAAGATTTGTGATCTATGTTGGTGGTGACCTTAGAAGAAAAATCAAGGGAATAAATTATTGTGTCAAAATTACCTTTATAGGCAATGTTTTTGATGTCATAGGGCAATCTCTGCTTCTCTTTCTTCTTATAATTATATCAGTTTCTCATTGTTAAAGAATTCCTCATCCCAAGCTACTCTATTATTTCTGGAATTTGTAGAAAGGTCAGTGAGTCTCAGGAGTTGTGATTACTTTTTCTAGCTGACATTTATTGATCTCATTACCTTCCTGCTCATATTTCAAAAACTTTTTTTTATTCTGTTACCATTTCAAAGATGACAGAAATGCTGCAGTGCTCACTGTATTAGAACTGTATGTAATTAAAATTTGTACTCTGTGTTTCATCACAATTCCATTGCCAGAACCACAGCATGCAGTGTTTATAAATTAGATTGCTATAATTAGAACACACAATGTGCATAAAATCAAGGCTGAATATACATATATTTTGTCTCTTTTCATATAAACGAATGTTGTAAAATCTTTGGGAATAAACCTTTTGCTAATACTGAATGGTTCAGTTGACTCTCACTATTGCCAGTACTTAGCTTTAAATGACTACTTTCAAATAGTTTACATTTTTGCAAAAGCTGTTATTTTTAATAAAAATCCTAAATATAAAGGATAATGAGATGTGAATAAAGATGGTTAAGTAAAATTAGACATAAGTATCTTTTAAATCTTACTAAGATTTAACTATAATTAGATTTATAAAAGAAATATTTATTTCCAAATATTTACTTTCCAGTTCTAGTCTAGTATCACTTGTATATATTAAAACAAACAAACAAAAAAACTTTAAAAAGATGGTTAAAAAAATTTTAAGTTATATTCGTATGAAGATAGATGTAGGAGCAGTCTTGTCTTTTGTCTGTTTAAACCACAATTATATTTAGTGAATTTGTCCTTCCTATTTGCCAAGAGTCCATTAAACCAGAAAGAATTAAGATTTCTTTCTATGAGAATCAAAAATAGACCCAGGACATTCAGCTGTCATGAAGACCAGAAATCTATGAACTATTTTCTAGAGATTATGTTTTAAATCAGTTAATTTACCAAGTTCCCTAATTTACAGAAGCTAGTAAATTGTAGTTGATTGTTATAACCAAAACCACTATTGGATAGGTCTGCCGTTGTTTACATATATAATCTTAGTCCTTCTCACCATAGGTTTGACTCATCTATAGGTTTGACTCACCATAGGTTTAAATCACACCTGAGGATGACTAATTTATTCTTCCTCCTAACTTGAGGAATAAGGTCCAGAGAAACCTGGTCTGCCTCTCAATGCCATTCATGGGTTTAAAAGACTTACTGAAACCCCTAACATAAAATTTTATCCATATTTCTGATCCATTTGCAGTTTCTTGCTTTACTCATATCTATTTAAAGACACATCATATTCATCAGGCAAACTTCAACCTTGCAGTTTGCAAAATATAAAGATATGTTTTCATTTTGATTTTTCTGTTAGGCTCAAAATATATTCCTGATTGAAATCTCTAACTATAGTAGAATATACTAATTTCAGGAAATAAATGTTTTCATGGACCATTTTATAAGATAAGCCTGGTGTTTTCTGAAGAAAACATCTTCATGTCTTTTTTTGTAATATATGACTTTGTTATTTTTTAATGAGAAGCATGTTTCATAATATATAGATAATATAAAGTTCAGAGATTCTCTTTATAATAATTGAATTAGTCTAGGTGGGACATAAACTAGTTTAAAAAAAAGAAAAGCAGTCTGTTTTAATGACATCCATGTCTTCAGATGATGGTCAGAAACCAGAGCTCTCCTTGTCCTCACAAGAAGCTTTTTCTATGGATAATGTTATGGCTAAGGTCTATTATTCAAAATCAAATCAACACATTTACTGAGTAATACCAAATTTAGGCACCATGCTACCTATAGCAGAAGATATGAGGAAGATACTGGTACCAAGTACAGGTTTCCCCCACTATCCAAAAGTAGAATGTTCCTATGAAACTTTTCTTATGCCAAATGGCATAAAGCAAAGAAGTGATTACCATTAATTTATTTGTCTTTCTTTCATTTGCCACAATCAAAACACTTTATCGTATCCAGTTTTATGCTAAGTGTAATACCCTTACAACCTTTTTTTAAGCTTTTCTGATACCTTAGGACACATCTTACAAATGGATGGACAAAATTAACTGAGATAAAGCACAAATGCTCACAGACACAGTTCAGAACCATGGTGGCTTTATACAGAGATCTTAAGTGTAGTTCTCAAGAAGTATCATGGCACTACCTCCATAATGGCTCACTGAAAAGCAAATGCTGAACACTATTTTTGCTTTCTGCCTTTTTTTTTTTTTTTTTTTGTAAAAGTGAAAATCTTTCTGGATTTCTTTCTCTTAGTCAAAACAGGTACTAATGTAGGTTTTTTCATAAAAGCAAAGTGGCGTAAGGCAAACTTTCAAAAACAGATGATACCAGTACTGCATTAAATGGGACCCCTTTCAATGTTGCTGGGAAGAAATTATGTAACATTTATAATTGACTATAATAGTTTTATCATTAACTCTGAAAAATAGAATTTATTGGTCATACTTTTCTAAATGAGAAAGATGAAACTTTTTCAATTTACCTATCTATAGATGAATATTAAGAATTATTTGAATGAGATAGTGATTAATTAAATCTGTTGGCTTTTGATTTTGCTTTTATGACTGTAAGGGCTCAGAATCTTTTTCACATAATTAAGTGGATGAGAATGGAAGTATCATTGGTACTCCATTCCTTTTAAGTTTTCATAGACATATGCCAAAAGTCACAAAAAATTTTTAAAGTGTATGTTATTGATTTTATTGGTATTCCTTCAATTTTGTTGAAAGCAAAGAATTTAAACCCAATTGACTTGCAAAACAAATTGTTGAACAGTTAGTAGAGTCATTCACCTTGTCAACATCATCGCCATTACTTTAATCAATCAACCTTTCTGTTTGATGCCTGGGATAGTTTTACTGGGAACACACTTCATAGTGAGATTCCAGGTGGTAGAGATAATCACTTCATGTATAAAGTAGGAGAAAGGATTATGAAAGGAGAGTTGGGAATGAAGAATAGGCAGAATCTATTCTTTCTCAGATCAGTATTGAAAAAGAGTCTGCGTAGAATCCAAGGACCTGAAAAGCATCAATGTCCTTGGGAACTTTAACCCTTCAGAAAATCTCTGTGTGCCCTTAGCCCAATGTGAAGACCACAGCTCCATATGACACCATGGACTTCGCAGTCTAGTTAAAAGAGTGAACAGGTGAGGTATCTAATTTCAGTAACACAATAAAAAATTTAATGAAAGTAACTCAAGTCCACAATAAACCAAATGTCACCAGATAGTTTAGGTTAATTAAAATCATACTGTGTATTTTTCTTTCAATATTTTGTCAATAATGTTGACTCTAACATTGACATGACTGTATATAAACCAGGATAAAGAACATATAAAATTAAGTCAAAGAAATGACTATGGTTTAAACACTCAAGTTTTCAACATAGTTTAGTCAAATATGGGGGAAAGAATAAGAAATTGGTGTCCCTTCAGGCTCTCATCCCAAGGTTGTCCTTGAATCAATGGCAGAATTAAAATTAAGCAAAACTATCAGTAATAATTCCCATCCATGCTTTCTCCTCTGTTCTTGCTGCCACCAAACCCCATGCTTCTTTAAATGCACAAACTCTGTGAGCCCCGTCTGAGCTTGACAAAGCTCTCACAAACATCTTTCTGTCAAATTCTTCTTGTACTTTTCATGTTTCACTTTATGTATTTTATGTAACAGACACACAGAAGTGCATGGCTGTTACAGCTGTGTGGTATACGATAACCCTTTGATCACTTCTGTAGTTTTTTTTTCTTTATTCTGTTAATATTGATGCTTCTGCTTTTTTCTAGTTTTTTTTTTAATTAGGCAAGATTTATTGTTATATTTTTAACATTTCTGCAGTATTTTGTTTTAGATATATTTCTTATAAGCATAATATATTTCTTAAACCAAATCAGGCAAATCATTATTTTTCTGAGTGAATTTAAATGAATTATATTCATTGATATAACTGAGATGTCTATTGTATTAGTTTTCTATTGCTGAGTAAAGAATTACTACAAATATAATGGCTTCAAATGATATCAATTCATGATCTCACAATTCTGTAGTCATAAATCCAGGCACAGAGAGGCTGGGTTCTTAGCTGGCTGTGTTATCATCTAAAGCTCAAGGTCCTCTTCTATACTGATTCAGATTGTTGGCAAAATTTGGTTCTTTGATGGGTGCATTCTGGAGGGTCACTCTCATGCCTTCACATCCATGCCACATGATCCACTCCTTCAAAGCCAGCAATGGAGATCTTTTTCTTTCTAGTATAAAATATTGTATTTTTAGCTATAGTAATGAAGAAAATAATAGAGCCTTATTCCTTTAAAAGGAATTGGAAGGAAGTAAAAGAGTGATAAACTTCTCTACTTTGAGGGGTTGAGCAGTGGCTAGAAGCTTAGGGTGAGGGTCATGGAGAAGGAAGAGAGAATAAGGGCTGTATCACTGCAGGGCTGTAGTGCGTATATCTTATTTAGATAGTACTTCAAAACTTAAAAACACTTCGAGACTCCCCCCTATGAAAGTCAAATGTTCAAAATGGTTTCAAGATTTTCATACATTTTTCTAAGGTTGTCATCTCACACCAAAGGATAAACAATATATCTATGAAGTTAGATTAGAAAATTTTAGTTTTATTAGTAAATATGGTGACCATGGATACATCCACCCACTCTCATTCCTAACTAAATGAAGAAAAATATGATTTCCTGGAGAGGAAAAGGTATGTCTTTGGAAAATATTATACTCAAATTAGAGTGAAATTATTGGCACTAAACACCAAACAGAAATACTTATAACTATTTCTTATTGACAGAAATGCAAATTTATTGATGAGCTTGTGAGAGCTTTTAAGTATAACAAGACAGAAATATCCGAACATATTCAACTAATTAATCTTAACAAGACTGATCCAATTTAGCAAGCTGTACAATTTTAACAAACCTTACTTAAATATTAAAATTTATCTGTTTATAAGACAGTCTTTGTGGACATTCCTACCATCTGAACCCAAATTATACACCATTATATACTGAAGAGAATTTCCAGAGGAAAAATTTTAATTGGTTGATAGTTTATGAAAAGAAATATAATTTGAAATTAAATGAGATATATTTGAATTAGCAAATTAGCAAAAATTAAAAAAATATTGATCTTATTCTCTGTTGAAAAGAGTATGGAGAAAAGACAATATCATTGATTCTTGAATAGAGTTTAAATCGACACCATTTTTGAAGAGCAATGTGGCAATATATGTTAAAATTTTAAATGTGTCAATTCAATTTTTAGGAATTTATTCAAACAAAACACTCCCACAAATGTCCATAGATAAATGTGGAAATATATTCAGGGAAACATATCTGTACCAGGGACCACTGGAAATAGCTTAAATATATATCAATATAGGTTTTATTAAATAAGTTAAGTTCTGATGTATCCTATAACCTCTAGACAACAAAGAATATTAATTCAGAAAATAAATTCAACAGATACAATTATATTTTCCTTTTAAGATACAGAAGAGCAATGGTAAACCATGATGGGTAGGCACGGTGGCAGTAGTCTATCTTAAGTAGTCTATCTTTATTGCCCATAGTCAATATGGGCAATAAAAATGATAGAATTTCGGTGCAATAATAAAACCAGCTAAAAGTCAGTCTGCCTTTTATTATTACCATGAGCATTCAGTTTAAACAATGTGAACCAAAAAATAGCCCTTCCCTTTGGGGTAGGTTTCTCCTATTGCACACTTTAACCCCTGCTCTTGATTGGCTATGGCAGTAGGTGAGAAGGGAGAGAAGTGAGGGGGATGAGTAAGGATTTAGAGAGAGAATTTGAACAAGTAGTATGGAAGTGGTCCAATGCGTTTCAAATGTGGAATCTTCATGTAGCTTTTTGCTATATTTTGAAGATTCTTACATGCCATAATTTGAGATTTGGCAAACAATGACCTGTGGACCAAATTTGACTGTTGCTTGCCCTTATAAATGAAGTTTTATTGGAAGATAGATATACTCATTTTTTGTTTTTAATGCATGTCTATGGTTGTTTTTTTCCCTACAATGACAGAACTGAGAGCTGAGTAGTTGCAACAGAAAATGTAAGAATTGAAAAGCCTAAATTATTAACTATCTGACCATTTACAGAAAAAGTTTATGGACCTCTGATATAAGTAATAGAATATTTTAATTTTATTCAAGAACAATTCTTTACTATTGTGTTTAAATAGTAAAGAATTATTCAATTAATCCTCAAATGAGTAATTCTAATCACTCAATTGTTTAATTGTGTATTAATGGCTATTTCGGTCACCAGCAATTTCTGTCATATTTAAATAATGTTATGTATCAATTTCTGGTTTATGCATTTTAGCATTTTTGTGTGATTTGTGAGCAATTTATAGGAAAGTTTTCAGCCTTTTGACTAAGTAATTGAGCCTTTTCTATTCAGTAAGTTATCCTTGTTTATACACCAATGTTTGAATGCTTGGGGTTTAGATATCTTCTGACTCTTTAGAAGTAATATAAAATATAAAATTAAAGAGTATTTTATGTCTGCTCTTTTACATAATAGATGTAGAATATATGGTGACCAGGTTGCTTACATAGTTTTGATGAATATGTCTTACCTGTCCCTGTAATATAGTGCTCATTAAGTTTCAGAAACAGAACTACTGTGTTTATTAACAAATATCTTACTTAATTAAAATTATGAAATTGCCCTGTGGAAGAGGTCCAAATGATTTATACAAGGCCACGCATATAACACAAAGTTTAGGTTGTTCTCTCACTTGAAAGTTTGTTATCTTTTATGATTTGCCCCCAACCCTAGCTTCAATGGTTCAAAGATATGTTATATACCTTTCTTAACAGAATGTCTGCCAGGAGTAAGTGTTTAACTAATTGAATTATGTATTTTCTTCTGATCTCACATTGAAATGTTTGTTGAATTGAATGACAGAACATCAAAGCTCCCAGTATATAATGAAAAGTAGATTGTTGTTATTTGGTAGCGTATTTTCAAAGAAGAGCAAAACTCTAGAGTTAGCAAAACCCTAGCCCAAAAACCTGGAGTTAGAGCTGTCCAGTCCCAATAAACTTTACCCATTAGAGATTCATTTCATTATTCGATCTAATAAATGGCACATTACAAAACTGGTCATTTTTTTGCTTTAAAATCATTGTCTTCTGATTTATTTATTTTACCATTCGCTAATGAGTACTCAGCATGCACAAGGCTCTTTTCTAACTACACAGGAATATTAAACTAGACAAAATCTCTGTCCCCAGAGGAGCTTATGCTCAACATTCAAATGTAGATATTCTTGTTTATATCCTCTCTTCCTACCCTTATACCTCCCTTGCTCATATCTTCAAATTTTACTAATATTAAACTAAACCTTTTGCTAGAGGAGTCTGAGGAAAATGGCAGCCCAAATACTTATCAACTCTCCACTTTCCAATTGTTTCTTTGTTGAAGAAGACAGCAAGAATACTCTGCCACTCTTCAGAGGGGCTTAGCCCTTGTAGACCTGTAGTTTCTCTATGAGGAAAGCAATGCCCATCTGTTCCTGCAGTGTCCTGGGTGGATTGGCTATGTCTTGTTGACCTTCAGGACTTGCAGGCAAGTTGAAAACTGAAAGCAGGCTGCCTCTTAAGCTTAAGTAGCACCTGGACAAATTCTCAGTAGTTGATATTTGGTCTGTAGTTTTGTTTTACAAACATTTTCAGTATTGTTTCAAAATTATATACCCCTGTAGATGATGTGTGGAGAAAAATGAAACAAGACTAGCAACATGGGGGATAAAATGGATGGTTATTAAAGCAGCAAGCACATATATACAGAGAACATACTGATTGTTGCTGAGGTGGGGGAAAGGTCTGCGGTTATGCGTGAAAAAATAGTGAAGGAGAAAAAGAGGTATAAAAATCACTGTTATATGCCTGAATCTAATATATGTAAACTATACTTTAATAACAATAATTATATGTGTATACAGACATATAACCTCAAAAAGTACATATAAGGAAATAAACAACAGTCGAGAGGACCTATTAATGGAGTAATCAGGCATATATGTTTTGTGAAGGCTATTAGGAAAACAATTTATTTTGAGATTTAGGAGATCAGTGTAATGAGGAATTGTGTTTAGTAGAACAAAACCTCAAAAAGATAATAATTTGAATGAATCTAAACTAAATTTCATTAAAAAATTTTAGTTCATGTGTTTTATATGCATACTTCAAACTTAGAAAAAAACTAGTGTCAGCATCTATCAAAAAACCACTTTGGACTGAAATTTAAAATAAATTCAACACATTTGCTTTATTCTAAATATTTAATTCAGATTATCCTTTTCATACCTTTTATAATACAAATCACCTAAAGCAGATATTACTTTTATAAATCACATATACATATATAACAATGATTTTGCATAGAGTCTTCATTTTCTTATATACTCACAAAATAAGGAGATATGATCACTTGGAAATGTCCACCTAATAATAAAATTTTCTCTGGGGACTTTAGAAATAGGCCAACATAATGAAAAAGAAAAGACACATTGAAATGCAGAACATGTTCTTCTTGAAAAGATTGATGTATTAAATATTTATGCAAACACATTAAATTGGCAAGTGTATGAAAACATTATTACATATTCATCACCTTCACATCTCATCTTTTTGAAAAGAACTTCTTTTCTATGAAACTAAAATGGGTGACTATAAGTTTTCAAAGTTACATTTTTCAAATTACATAACATGGGATAGTTTGTTTTTTAGAGTTTATATTAACTCACATAAATAACAAAATTAATGTTGAACCTAGACAAGGTTAATTATTTATTCAAAATAGAAGCAATCAAGTGCTGTTTCATTATCAGCTTTTCTCTACAAACCTGAACTGGGCCTCTTAATATGAAAGATGCTCCTGAAGAGTGAGTGTTCACTTTAAGGAATATATGACCTCTTTTAGGTCATGGAGTCATTTAGCAACACCTGGTTCTGTGGCAAAAGCCAAATGTCATAAGGGAATGAATGCATTTCCAAAGTCCCTAACTTCTCTTAGAGCGTAATAAATCCTGACTGAGTCTAAAATTTTATGATCTTTGGAATGTGTTATTTAAATGAAAATTTAAATTGACTATACTTCTCATTAAAAGCCAGAAAGTTGAAATGATTTTATATAGACTCTAAAAATATTCATGTTTAATATAAACTGCCTTATGATAATAATATGGTGTTCTGTATTCAAAGCTTTCTTTCTTCTCCACTTCTCCTTTTTCTTGCTGAACTCTTTTCCAGTCTCTTACAACTTTTCCTTACCTCATTGTTGATTTGATTTTTACCACATTTCTATTACTATATCATCCTACCCTTTCACTCCCCTGGGCATTTCCACAGCTTCTGTTACTTTACTGCCCTCTTCTACTTGCATTATTTCCTTTTTCATATTTTCCCCATCTTTGATTTATTATTTTTCCTCACTTGAGTGCTCATGATCTCTGTGTTTTGATAGTTTGTTCATAGTGACAACCTGAGGTGTGGTAATAAGTCATTGGTGTTGACTGCATTTAATTTGACTATTACATCATACTAAAAAAAAAATCCATATCATAGCTTGGAAGAGATGGAGGAGGAAGAGAAAGAATAAGATCGGGAATGTGGCCCTAGGTGACTGATTATAAAGAAAACTTGGAACTGAACTCTGGCTAAAACTGACCTCACCCTCTGTAATCCAAACCTCTATTGTGTGTGCCTAGTGATTCTGTAATCCCTTGGCCTTAAGCAGTCCTTGTAGTCATTTTTTCTTTACTCTCTAGAGGCAATCACTGGATTCCCATCCCATGTACTATATAAAAGGTCCCCAGCCTCCTCTAAATCCTTGAAGGTTTTCAGGGTTTTGTGCCCCCACCCCCATCCCCACTACTACTCATTGCTATTCTCATGCTGCTGCAGAACTCTGGGTTCCTTCTCTGTTTCTCACCTTCCCTTCACTGCTTTCTCTTCTCCATCTTGTTTCTCTATAGGCATGGGATACGAACCTTGTTCTTTCAATCCCTAAAGGACCATTCTTTCAATAAGAAATCTTTACTGAAGAGCAGCACAACCCATCAGCTTCTTGGTTATACCAACCTTAGTCCTGTTTGTCAATTTATGCCAGATTATTTTCTCCCTGGAGATCGTTTTCCATATCCACCTCTTCTCCCTATTCAAAGACCTCCCAAGCATGTTCTCTCATGATTAGGAAAATATTCTTTCTACTTTATTACGCAGAGTAATTTATTTCATTTTCTATAATCACTCTATTTTAGTTTCCCATGACTGCTGGAAAATTTTAACACAAACTGTTGTCTAAAACAACAGACATATAGTCTCTTACAGTTCTTGAAGCCAGAGTCTGAAGTTAAGGAGTCATCAAGCCTGTCCATGCTCCTTCCCAGGATCTAGGGGAAATTTCTTTCCTTGCCTCCTCCCAGCTTCTGATGGTTCCAGGTATTCCTGAGTTTTTCTTGGTTTGTGGCTGCATCGCTTTAATCTCTGCCTCCTTCACATGTCCTTGTCTTCCCTGTATCTTCTTATCTGTTTCTTATAGGAACACTTGCCATTGGATTTAGAGCTCACCTGGGTAATTAAGGATGGCTGCTTCTCAAGATTCTTAACTTAATTACATCTGCAAAGATACTCTTTCCAAAAAACATCTCCAGGTAACATTCACAGGTTCTGGGAATTAGGGCATGTGTATATCTTTTGAGGGGGCCATCATTTAACCCATTACACAGTATATCGAAGCAGATGCCAGTTTTTTTAACTTTCACAATGAAATACTGACGACAACAAAAGTATTTTCCCAATTTCATTTAAAGAATACAAGTAATTCTGTTCCTCAGAATAATTTGTAGTCCTACTAGGGCTTTTAGAGCAAACTGCAATTATATTCAAAATGATGTTTTTCTTCTCATTAAAAGATCCAACCCATTAATAATAAAAATAATGTAACTTTAAAAAATATTGGAAAATTATAATATCAAAAACTTAAAAATTTATACATATTTATACAGTGTCTTTATAATCTTTATGTTTGTATATATACATGCCTATGTAAAATATATATTTATAATCATGATGTACTGTATACTGTGCTTAATCTTAATATGTAATAAAACTTGTCAATATTTTAACATATTTTTTAAATTTACTATTTTTTATTTTTTACTTTAATGATTTAGGAAATGCTTAATCATTACAGAAAATACAAGTAAATGAAAAATTAATCTCCTGAATTCTGCCACACAAAAAAGAATTATTCACTTTGGGGAAACATGCATTCTTATTTTTCTCATGTATGTATGAATCTATACGTGTAACTACATCTATATTTATTTATAGTTTTGATTATAACAAAACTTGAATTATACCCTATTGTTCTGTACTTGATTTTTTATTCCTCCAGTTAATGTTATGTTATAATTTTTTAAAAATTGTTTTATAATAGTATCACTAGTCTATATATAATATGTCTGCATATATAGTATATCACTTGATGTACTATAATTTATTATCATTAGAGATTATTTTCACTATTAAAATGAATGTTGTTAATATATACTTTGTCATACATTTTTATAAATATGTACAATTATTTCTTTAGGATTAATTCTCAAAGATGACTTTGCTGGATCATAGACTGTGTATGTTATCACAGAGACTGCTAGTTATCTATCAGAATCTCTGTTCTCTGCTTCCTGGGAACTAGGAAGCTCATTTCCCAGCCTCACTTGCAGTTGGGTATGGCCATGTGACTGAGTTCTAGTCAATGGAATAGAAGAGTGTGACTTTTTTGTGTCATCTCTGGGCTTAGGATATTAACAAGCAGATGTAATTCCTCCAAGTTCTCTTTATTATGGGATGCCTGGAGGCAGCAGAGGAAGAGGTATGAAAGACAGAAGAAACCTGTGCCTCTTAGGTATCATGTGATTGGCCCAGGAACACCTATCTCAGGGGTTAGTTGACTGAAAAATAAATTTCTTTTGTTTTTGAGTTATTATATATTGTAGGGTCTTTAAAAAAAATAACTTTCTTATGCTAAGTAATACACTTGTTTTTAGAAGTTTTGAAAGATACTGTTCAATTACCTTTCTCAAAGTCTAAGCCATGAGGGTATCCTTGCTGCTTTTTAACCAATAGTATATTCAAATGTTTACAATCAATTTTAATATTTACCAGAAAAGTACTCCCACACTTTCTAGAGATTCTCCTACATTTATTCTTCCACATGACCATTATAATCATGTTGCCAATTTTCCTAAAATGTCTTAAGGAAGATTGTGAAGGCTGCAGTGGATACAAAATTATTAAATTTAGTATTCATCATTAAACCTTATATATTCTTCAATTACTTTTTGCTGTGATAAACTATTTTCTATATATAAATTTCTAAACTTAAATAATTTCCTTATATGAATTTCTCAGAAATGAGAGAATTCAGAGATATGGTAAGAATAAATCTAGAATTCTTCATATGGATTATAGTTTTCATTTTATAAAAAATAGGTAAAGATAGTCTTATCAGAGTAAGTCAATTTGACCCCAAAGTCACTATCATTGTGTTCTGATGTTAATGTTAATTTATTTCCATATAAAGAAATTAAAATGCTACCTCAAGGTTAATTTAATTGCATTTCTTTTGTATTAAAACTGAAGTGCATGTGACTTTCTAAATGGGTTTAAATTCCTTTAATATAAGTTATTTATTATCTTTGTACACTTATTTGTTGGAGTTCTTAATTTGAATAAACTGTATACATTACAGATAGGTCATCCTTCTAGTGATCTGTATTTAAATACATTTTCTATGTTTGTTATTACTTAACTCAACAATCCATCAGGAATTTAGATTGGTGTAGGGCGTATGAGCTGTGTTTGTAAATTATTTTTTCCACAAATTGCTAATTAATTCTTGTCATTTATTTATTAATATTCTCTTCTCTGTTGCTTCTATATGTTGCCAATATCAAATAAAAATTTTTGTTATACTTTCTTTCAGATGTTTTCACTATTTTCTATCTCTCCTCGTATTTATCTTTTTTCTGGTAGCATAGTGTTTTAGTGAAGTTTTAAAGTGTGATTAATTAAAAAAGTATAATGGACATAATATTATAAAAGTATAATGGACATAATATTATATTATTTCAAGTGTACAACATTTATATATTGCAAAATGATCACCAGTGAAGTCCAGTTAACATCCATTGCCCCACAGTTACAATTGTTTTTCTTTCAAGTTCCACTCTTCTAGCTACTTTCAAATGTACAATACTGTTATTAATCATAGTCACCATTGCGCACATTGCATCTCATGACTATTCATTTTGTAACTGGAAATTTGTAACTTTTGACCTCCTTCACCCATTTCACCCATCTGTCATCTACCAATCTCTTCTTTATATCCATGAGTTTGTTTTTCTTTTGATGTTTGAAAACAGGTATTTTTACGAGAACTAAGAAATATGTGGTTATCACATATTTAAAATAGAAAGTGCTATATGAAGTGTCCTCTTTTATTTTTAAATTTAAATATACATATATGTTTCAGGGATTTTGCCTTACTTGAAATATCACCAGATGTATGCCTATCATCCCTGATAATTGCATTGGTCTTGCATTTTGCATTTATTTTAATATGGAAGTCTAGAAACCTTCAGCAAGATTAAATACAAAGCTCAAGAGTTATAATGAAATATTCGTTATTGCAAGAAGTCAGGAAATGAAGCCTTTTTTTTTTTTTGGAGGAATGGAACTATATTTATATCTGAAGTTAATTAGATATTGTGTCTTATAACCAATATGGTCTAATTCATAATGAAAGCATTTTATGAAAAAAAATAAAACTTAAATTTTCATTAAGACCTTTTTGTGTTGGCAAGTTTCTTGTGCAGTTGATTTACATGAAGCATGTAAAGACTAAAGAAACAGTCTTATAGGTAAAAGGAAATGAAAAATTATCCTAATAAAAGAACATTTTATAGGATAAACATTTCAACAACAGAAAATTCCAATTCATTGAAATTCTGTGACATAAAAAGACTATGTGAAATGTTAAGAAGATAAACTTATTAGCCAGTGTTTATTAGTTTGATTTGTATACTCCAAGCATGAGTTTTCTAAGACAAAAACTCATAGTTCCACTTCTTTCTAGAAACTACAAGATCACAAGGCAAATAACCAGTTCAGGACAATCTGACAGCACAAATGCAAATATTACAAACAATTCATCTATATATAATTAAAAATGTGAAAACAAACACAGTAAAAACTCATGTTTTCTGGTATATTATTTTTAAATTGCTAGATTACATTCTCAGTTTTCTTTCCTTTGAAAGCATGGACACTTTTTAGAAGATTGAATTCATTTTACAAAGGACTTTTTATGTAGCTGATGGCATAACTCTTTTTATATACCTTTCATATAAGATATAAGAGCCCTGGGTCATGTGACATAAATGATTAATATATGAGTTTATATTTGGAATACAACATATAATAAATAGTATTAATGAATAATATTAATAAAACTATGGAATATATAGAATTAATACCTTGTAGAGCTCATTTATTTCAACTATGATTCTTAACACAGGTATAGTGGTTCAATACAATATTCTGGCTGAATGACTATGGAGTTTTATAATTATGGAAAGAAAACTGTGACATACTCAGCATTTTTACTTGTAATAAGGCTGGCTTTAAGGACTTGTAGCCTGTGTGGTCATACAGCTTTCCCCACTGTGAAGCGATCCACACTTGCTTTAATGTTCTGCTATTGCTTTGCTGAAATTCTTGACAATATTTAAACAAAAGTTCCCTTATTTTCATTTTGCACTGGGCCCTGCAAATTATATAGGTGTCCTGTCTGGAACAAAATATTGTATCTACGATTCCCTTGTGTTAAAATGATCAGTTACCTTTAATCTAAAAACTTCAATCTTTTGTAAAAAAATAGGCGTTAATAAAAAAAATAAGAATTTTTTTTATTCTTAAAGTTAAAAAAAAAAGAAATTATCAAGGGTGAGATCAGCATGGTTTTCCTACTGGTCTCATGACTTGATTTTGACTACAACTGTTGCAGTTTTCTTTCTTTTCTTTTCTTTTTTTTTAGAAATATGTGTGAATACTGTTGCAACTGCAAGCTGCATTACATAACCACATGTCTTCCCCCACCAACAGAAAAAAAAAATACACTTAGAACTATGTAGATTTAATGATTATAAACATTTTACACCATTCGCTTTCTCTCCACACACATAACACACACACACACACACACACACTTCTGAACCATTTGAAAATAAGTTAAACATTTTGACATTTTACTCCTAAATAATTCAACTTGCATCTCCTAAAAACATTTACCTACATAACCGCCATACCACCCAAGATATTTTAACCTGATACAGTTATATTATCTAATATTATTCCAATTTAAATTTCTCTAATGATCCCCAAATATCCCTTATTGATTATTAGAAACTTAGCATCCTATCCAGAATTATGCATTACATTTGGTTCTCATGTCCCTAATTTAGTAAAAACATCTCATACTTGCTATTTTTCCTCCAGAAGATTTTAAGCTTGATAAAAGCAGGAGCCCCTTATCTTTTGGCTTATCTTTTGATCATCCAAAGAGGCTGAATGATATAGATTAGAAGGCAACATGGCGTAAAGAGTCTAGGCTTTGAGTTTCATGTGCATGAATTCTAGCTCTGTCACTTAACTCTGTGACCTTGGATACAGTAATTAAATTCTCTGAGCTTCAGTTATATCACCTATATTAAAGCAATTTTTGTGGAGATGAAATGGCATAATCAATGTAAAGTACCTGGAGTGTGAATGGCACCCCATAAATATTTCCTCTCCATCCTTCCCTCAGTGTATGCTGATAGTGAGTTTTTGGTAATCTTTTTTTTCAATATACAGAGTTTGATTGAGAAGAAAGAAAAAAAAGAAAATTTTTGTCTGCTGGTCTTAAGAACCTATATCATCTTCTATCATCTCAAAAGTAATGAGAACAGATTTTATAATATTTCAACTATATTGAGATTTATTTTAAATTTGAATACTATAAACAATAAAGTTGCCTTTTAAAAGAATGGCACCTGGAAATCAGAAACAGTAAGATTAGGAAAAGGCAACTTGTGTTCAAA
This sequence comes from Pteropus medius, assembly GCF_902729225.1. Classification (NCBI taxonomy): domain Eukaryota; kingdom Metazoa; phylum Chordata; class Mammalia; order Chiroptera; family Pteropodidae; genus Pteropus; species Pteropus medius. The sequence continues at coordinate 18,083,484 of NW_024347791.1, read as the reverse complement.
TGAATGGTTCCTGCTCTTGAATCTGACATGGCAAGTTCCAGGAAAAGCAGAGGAGAGTCTCACCTGCAGTGAATTACTCTGCCGTCTTTCCAGACTCTATCAGGATTCTGAGCGCCAAAAGACATGATGGTGGCCACATTTCTTGACATTTGCTGTCAGCAAGGCTCTTTTCTCACTCCACAGTTTTGTCAAACTGGCACGATAGCTTTAGAAATACTGAAATGAGAACAGCAAAATGCTATGTAAACAGCAAGGACTCCTGTTTATGATTCTGTCATCTGAAGTCTTTCTCCATCTCCTGTGCTTTAGGGACTCTTCCTGGAGAAGAGAGAGGAGTGTGAAATGGGATTGGGGTTCTCTATAATTGGAGACTTATAGATAAGTCTTAGTTGATAGTTTGTGTTTTTCTGAATTATTGTGGGAAGGCTGTGTCTTTCTCTTGATAACTCAGGATGTCAGTCAGTATCAATAGCTTCTCTATGATGTTGTTTTAATTAATCCAAGCCACTGAACTGCAACTTTTTATTTTTACTTTGAGGCATATCTTGGAAAATACTTTAAAAATAAATCTATGAGGCTACTTTGATTTCTTATCATTTGCCCTATATTCTCATAGTTCACAATACAAATTCAGCTGTCTAATTTACTGATATCTTTTTGCAAAATTAATTATTGAATCTAAGTCTGGGAGAAACTTATCCTAAATTGTTTTCTTAACTTTGATTAAGTCATCATCTGGTTCTTTGTTATTTGATTTGTTAGGAGGTAGTACTCAAAATACTACTTTTTTTTTTTTTTTTTTTTGCTTTAAGGCCACAGGATACTTTAATCATTCTCCAGTCTTTAACTCTATTGAGTTCATTTCAGGAGGAAACACCACTATCTTAAGGGTTTTAAAGATGAAGCTAAAAAAGAAAGCTCTTTCATGCTTTCTCCCTTTTCTCTTCTTTCTCTCTTCATATTCCTCACACACAGAGGGGGCTTCACATCTGGAAGTTTGTATTTACTTTCAGATTTACCACTGTGAAAATACTAAAGGTCTCATTTATTTACCATGACTTCCTATACCTGCACGTGTAAACTATATGTGTAAGAAACTGGTTTGAAATAGTAGCTACCCTTAGTATAAAATTTCACTGACAGTTAAGATCAAGAAAAAAGAGAGATTGGTAAATGTATCCATGCAGCTGGGGCAACCTGGAATCAGGCACTTCGTAATTCACAAACTTCTCATTTGAGCCCTTCAGTGAGCACTATCTGGCCACAGCTGGTTCCCTGGGGTAGAGTTTGAGTTAGAATCAGGTGCTAACTAGAGGCAAACAGAAGAATGAATAGCTCTATTTGAGACATGAACTGAGTTAGATATTAGGCAACTGAAGAATATTGCTTTTCTTATTTCAACACTGTTCAGTTAAATATTAGGATAAAAGTTAAGAAAAAAGCCAGTATGAGAAAAAGAAGCAATTAGTAAACCAATAAGACAATTTAAAATGAAAGAAATTAGATAAAGAAGTGTTTGGGAAACCAAAAACTATATTAAAATAATTTTAAATATAGTAGTTTCTGAAGACTTTTTCAAAGTATTTTGCTTGCTGAATTTATTTAAAAATTTTGTAGCTGTTTTAGTCATGCTATCATGATAATTTAAATCATATAATTATATACAGATATAATCAGATTATATCTGTAATCTCTTTTACATATACTTCTGATGAAATTAGAAAACGCAGACCTGCTACCCTTTAGCTCTGTGATGGTCCAGGTCAGCAATGGTGGTGGCAGCAGGGGCCCAGATATCTTAGTCTGGCCACAGCTTGGGTGGCCTGTTTTGAGTGGCGCCTATAGCAAGGAGGCCTCAGATCGAAGGTGGAAAGCCCTCATGTACTTCACTGAGCTTTCTGGGTTAGGAGTGAATATAATAATTGCTTTCCTGAAGAGCATGAGGCATCTGAGTTCATCACCTACCCCATCTCCACATCGGGTCCAGCCTTTTTCTCTGGGGAGATGGTGACCATACTGTATTTATAACCCTCATGTAAATCCACTTCCCACCAGTGATGAAGGTGAATAAAGAACCTGGACCATTACCCAAGCATTGGGGACCATAACACTGGTTTGGACCATTACTCTGCACATGGACTAGAAAAGTGTATGGTACTTCAAGCTCACCTTCTTTATTGTATCAAATGATGACCAGTGCATTGAAATTTCATTCCTTACTTATGATAAGAGGTGGCATAAATAAAAAACTAAACAAATTACTAAGATTTGTCATGGAAAAGAAAATCCCAAGAAAACAAAACAGAACAAAAAACCAAAAACCCACCAGAGAGCTAGTCAGTGGGAGACCAGATTTATTTCCAATCTGTGTGACTTGAATATTTTTAAGCTTCCCTGGGGCCTAGTTTCTTTATCTGTAAAATGAGGAAGTTAATTTGTTAAAAATATACTTTAAAATTGATTTTGTAACATACCTTAAGGGAATGAGAAAATCATATGATGACTATTATTTGCATCCCCCAGAATCAACTTTTGTTCTCCTTCCTTTACTATTCCCTAAAGGTAGCTACTAACCTAACTTCCAACATCATAGATTAGTTTTTGCCAGTTTTTGAATTTTATATATATGGAATCATACATTATATACTTCTTTGTGTATGGCTTCTTTTGTTCAACTGAATATCTACAATATTTGTCCATTACCTTTTATGTATTAGCTTACTTGTTTATACTGTTGTATAACATTTCACTTTATAAATGTAACACATTTTTATTCATTCTATAGTTGATAAACATGGTTGTTCCCTTTGGGAGCTATTATGGATAATTATTCAGTAAACATTCTTGTATATGTATTTTGGTGGTCACATACATGTGGAATGGAGTTGTGCATTATAGGTTATGTGAATAGTCAGATCTAGGAGATGTTGCCAACAGTTTCCTAAAATTTTTGTGTTAATTTCTGTGCATAGTACATTAAAGTTATAGTTATTCTTTATCCTTGCCAATACTTGGTACTGTGAGTCTCTTTAATTTTAGCCGTTCTGCTGGATGTCTATATTATGTCATTAAACATTCAGTGCACGACTCAAATAATTTTTACACACACACAACCACTGCCAAGATCAAGATATAGAGCATTGACAAGACTCATGGAAGGCTCTCCTACATCCATTCTCAGTCGATATGCTCCACCCAAGAGATAACTACTATTCTGACTTCCATCATCATAGCTTAATTCTGCCTATTATTGAATTTTATATAAATGGAATGATACAGTTAGTTTCTAGTCATTTGTCTCTCAATTCTGTTGCTCATTCTTATGTCTGTGATATTAATCAATGTTATTACATATCGCAGGTACTTTTCTATCGCAGTGTAATATTTTATTTAATGAATATGTTATATTTTATTTATCCACTCTCTTGGTGATGGACTTTTGGGTATTAGGGAAAAAGCAGCTCCAAATATTCCTGTACGTGTCTTCAGTGGATATATGTACTCATTTGTCTTTGGTGTTTACCTAGGAATAAGATTGCTGAGTCATAGAATAAGTGTAGCTTTAGTAGATATTGCCAGTTTCCCAAATGGGTTTTTCCAGTTTAAACTCCTACCACAATGTAAGATAATTCCAGATCCTTGCAACCATCTTGTGTTATGGTTTTCAAAATTTTAGTCATTCTAGAGGGTGTATATGTCATTGCTGTTTTAATTTGCATTTCTCTGATGAGTACATTAAGCATCTTATGTTTATCGACTATGTCAATATCTTCCTTGATGTTGTGCCTTTGAAATCCTTCTCTTATTTTTTAAGTCTTTATTATTGATTTGTACAAGTTCTTTGTATAGTCTAGATATAAGTCCTTTATTGTATCTCTATGTTGTCTCTATTTCTACCAGTGTAATTTGCCTTTTCACTAATAATATGGTGTTTTCATTAAAATTCCCACAGTAGTAAAACAAACCACACACACTCTATTAGTTGCCTATATTTAAATAATAGATTTTATATAAAAATATGGATTTCTGATTTCTCTTAAAATCCTACAAAGATTCTGCAACAGCTTACTTGAGATCTCGTATACCTGAGACTCTAGTAGCTGCCCACATAAGATGTCCACCATGGTCCCTATTGTTTTCTACACCAACATAATTCACAGGTTCACGTTATCAGCCTTGTCCTATAGGCACCCAATATGGCACCCTGCCCTAAGACCTTCCTCATTTTTGAAGTCTGAGTTCTGCTAACCATACCTCTTTTGCCTTGATAGGTTTAATCGGTTTAAGGGATAACGAAGGTCACTTTTGTGTGTCATGTACTTAAGAGTGCCAAATATATAGCCACCAAACAATAAAAATGTTAGTACAACTGAGTACATTATTTCTACAAAGGTTAGTTTTCCAAGAATCAGAATATAAAGCATGGAATTTAGTAGAAGCTAATTGTTCAAATGATGTTTAATAATAGTGGAATTAGTTTAAGTAGAGGATTTAGTGGAATTTGACCAAATATTTATTAGGATGCAGACCTAAAAAAATAAAATATTGAAACCCAAATTTCAGAATTTCTCAGAATATATGTGTGCATGCAAAAATATAATCATTCAGAAATAATTTAACTATGGTATTAGTAGGTTAAAATAGAAAACACTATTCATTCACCTTCTAAATGTCAATTAAGATCTTTGATCATAGAAATGGACAAAATGGAGATGTTCTCTGCTTTCATAGCTGTCATTCAAGAATAAAAAATAGTACATTCATGAATACATGAGAAAAATATTAAAATAAGAGTTTAAAGTGGAAAAAAATAGCTGCTTATAGTGAACAAAACAGTGTGGTATTGGTAAAATAATAGACAAATAGGTCATGAGAACAGACTAGAGCCCAGAAATAGACCCACACAAATAGAGTCAACTGATCTTTGACAAAGGTGTAAAGGTTATTCAATGGAAAAGGGATAGTCTTTTCAAAAAATTGTGCTAGAACAACTGAACATCAACATGCAAAGAAAATGCATCTAGACACAGACCTTAAACCTTCCACAAAAATGGACTCAAGATGGATCATAGATCTAAATGTAAAGTGTAAAACCATAAAACCCTTAGAAGATAACATAGAGGAAAATCTAGTGACAGGTTTTATGGTGACCTATTAGGTAACAATGAAAGCACAATGCATGAAAAAGTTATAAATTAGATCATAGCAAAATTAAAAACCTCTGCTCTGCAAAATACACTATTAAGAAATGAAAAGATAAGCCATATATTGTGAGAAAATATTTTCAAAACAAATATCTGATAAAGGAGCGGTACCCAAAATATACAAAGACCTCTTACAACAATAAGAAAACGAGTAACTTGATCAAAATAAATGGGCAAATTATGTGCACATCTCACCAAAGGAGACATGCAGATGGCAAACAAACATATAGAAAGATGCTCAAAATCATATACCATTAGGGAATTGCAAGTTAAAACAACAATGAGATACTAATACATACCTATTAAAATGGCTAAAATCCCAAATACTTACAACAGCAAATTCTGGTTAGGATATGGCAATATAAACCATCATCCACTTTTGGCGGGAATGCTTGATTTTACAGCCATGCTAGAATATACTTTGGCAGCTTCTTATAGAGCTAATCATAAGATACAGCAATTACCATCTTGATATTTATTCCAATGAGCTCAAAACTTATGTCCACACAAAAACCTGCTCATTAGTGTTTATAGCAGTATTATACGTGACAGACAAAACTTGGAAGCACCCAAGATGTCTTTCAATAGGTGAACAGGTATACAAATTGTGGTATATCTATACAATGTATATTAGTTTCCTACAGCTGCTATAAGAAAGTATTACAAATTGGATTGCTTCAACAACAGAAATTAATAATCACACAGTTCTGGAGGCTAAAAATCTGAAAGCAAGGGATAAATAGGATTAGTTCCTTCCAGGAGTGTGAGGAAAAATCTGTTCCGTGTCTCTGTACTAGCTGGTGGTATGCTGGTAATCTTTTGCCTTCATTGGGTTATGGCAGCATAACTCTGATCTTCACATGGCATTTTCCCTGTGTCTCTGTCTCTGTCAAAATTTTTCTTTTTGATAAGGATACAGTCGTATTGGATCATGGCCTACTTTAATGACCTCATTGTAACTTGATCATCTGCAAAGACTCTATTTCCAAATAAGGTCACATTCACGGGGGTCAGGACTTCTGTATTTTTTTGTAGAGAGGGCACATTTCAACACATACCATAAAGAAATACTGTTAAAATATTCCATTATTCCAGCAACAAAAAGAAATGAGATAGCTAGTCATTAAGAGACATGGAGGAAACTTAAAATGCATATTGCTAAATGAAAGAAGCCAATCTGAAAAAGCTGTATACTGTATAATTCCAACTATATGACATTCTTTTTTTAAATTAAATTTATAGGGGTGATATTGGTTATGACATTCTTGAAGAGCAAAAATAGGGAGACAGTGAAAAGATCAGTGGTTGCCAGAAATTTAGGGGGATAGGAGAGGTGACTAGGTGGAGCACAGGTGATTTTTAGAGCAGTGAAGCTATAATGTATGATACTATAGTGGCGGATACATGTCATTATACATTTGTCAAAAACCATAGGACACACAAAGAGTAAATTCTAATGCCAACTATGGACTTCAGTTAACAATATTGTATCAGTATTGACTCATCAATTATAACAAATGTACCACACAAAAGCAAGGCATTAATAATGGGGAAAACTGAGTGTTATGGGTGGGGATGAGGAGTATATAGGAACTTCCTATATTTTCTGCTTAATTTTTCTGTAAACCTAAAGCTTCTCTAAAAAAATAAACACTATTAATTTACTTGAAACAAAGGTTCTTGTGGGCAGATAGCTCCATTAACTTGAGTGGTCAGGAAGGACTACTCTGAACAGGCAGCCTTTAAATGTTGCCAAGATGGTTCCCTTGTGAGACTCAGAGAACATTTCTAGCAGAAGGAACAGCTGGACAGCTGGAACCGAAGCTCTCCAGGGGAGACAAGTTGAGCGCGTGAAAAACATATAAGTAGCGGTGGGAGAAGGGAATGCAGTAGAACAAGGTGGGCAGGGACTGGGGTAAATGGGGCTTTTTTTTTTAATAGTGTATAGTTTGGATTTTATTCTGAGTGTGATATGAAACCATTCATAGGGAAGTATTAAGATATAACCTATGTTTTTAAAATAGCACTCTGGCTGTTGGTTACAGAGAATAAATTGTGTATGGAGGTGACATTGGAAGCAGGGAGATTAGTTAGAAGGATATTGCAATGGTCCACGCTAGAGGTGATGATGGTTTGGACTAAGGTGCGGCAGTAGATGTGGAGATAAGAGGATCGATTTGGGGTATGCTCATAAAGGTAATGGAAGAGAGAATTTCTCACTCTGTCAATCATCTATGACTCAGCCATGAATCTGGAAACATGTGGAAATGTCAAATTGGTTATAAGCTGAAATTCATGCCCTTTGCCATTCACATCCTTTTTCCATGGAATGAAAACTCATCAGACCAAATATTGCTTTTAAAAAATGGGCCTTGTAAAATTACACATATTTGCTTTTCATAATGTTTATTGCACTAGAATCTGATTTGTATCTAAAACTCATTTAATATAGGCTTATTTTAAACTGTTTTACTTTCCTTTCACTTTCTCTGAAAATTTTTAATTACTGGAGGTGGGAAGAAAGTATCTCCTTTAGTAAAGAGAGACATTAATAAAACTGAGCAACTTTGTGTCTATAGCAACTGCAAATTAAAACACACATGTTTCTATTATTTAGATTGAGCAAATCACATCTAAAATGTAGGCAGCAATGATGGGGAGTTGTTGAATATGATGACATCACATTGATAGCTACCAATCACAATCTGGAAAGGAAAAGACATGAGTTTTGTTTTTTTTTAACTATTCTTAATATTGGCTGAGAGTAACAAATGTGTCAATTTTTGCATCAATATTTTAAGGTGGATGGCAAAAAATTAGAAAGCAAAGAACCACCACAGTTGATTTATTTTTTTTAAATATGGTAAATTAACAAAATTGGTACTATTCATTTCTAAAAAAAAAAAAAGATCTCAAAATAAATAACTTTAAATAAATTAAAGAAAATGACTATAGTTTTTGAAATGTTACTATGAAAAGGGACTGTTTCATAGGGGAGAACTCAGAGGCGCTCAGGTCAATAGTCAAATGAACAAGAATGTCAGGGTAGCTAACAAATACTTTTTAAAAAATGCTTTAATAGGGTGGGATATTTGAATTTTACACTTTTAGATTAATTAAGTCAGATTTTTCACTTAGAAAAGTATACCTGATTCTTTAAAAACATTATTAGGATTACGTTTTCTTGATAAAGACGACATAGTATTCATGGAACTGTTATTCACAGCATGGGACATCATTCATTTTTCTAGTCCATTCAAAGATACTTACACTTAGATCCTCAATCCTTTTGCTACTTACATTTATGAAGAGTGAAATAGTGGTTATAGAATGAACCACATTATCTCCTTTATTCATTTTTTTGCAAAGTCTTCATCCAATTTTGAAATTTCACTATTTGCAAGTACATTATTTTCTTTGTATAGAATAGATCTAATGTTTACACATGAGAAATGCTTTTTACTCTCAGTTTCATGAAACATTTTTCAGCTGTAAGTTTCATAAACACAACATTGTTAAATACATCATGTCTTAATAGAAAGGAAAAGGTGGATGTGTGATATTTTTTGTTACTACCCCATAATCATTTTAAACTTCAAGTTCTTACCAATAAGACAGTTATAAATAATTAAACAATATTTACAAGATTGACATTGCTCTGTTTCAATAATATTCAATTCGAAGTTTGCAAGGAATTGGCATTTTCACCTTACATACTAAGACTCTTTCTAGTATTTAAACACTGGAAAAAGACTAAAATCTTTAAAATGAGAAATACATCTATGTGTTTCTTAATAAAATATTAAGGATGTAAGCTATTGTGATAATGTAAAAAAAGTCAAGCCTCTATTAGGTAGTTACAATAGTTATATTAATTGGAATATTTTTATATATGTTTTTTTTGCTTAAGAGTTTTATGAGTTGCCTAAATAGGAAAAATTAAATTATCTATTTTCTTTGATCAGTTTCTGTCATTTGTGATAGGTCCTCACTTTCAAATGGAGCATTGTGGGAGACAGGAGAAAACTGGGGGGAGGACTGAGAGAATTAACCTTGCAATTAATTCCAGTGACAAGGCAACAGAGGGAAAGGAGGCGGATCCTTAATCTTCCCCGCAGCACAGACGGAGTGAGCTGGGGTGAGAGGGATCACAGAACACCATTAGGTTAGCTGCGGGGCGGAGGGGAGGGCATACCGTCCTCTGAGTCTGGAAAGGCTTCTTTCTCTTTTTAGAGCACCTTTCTGCACACGTATTATATTAGCGCAGCTCGCTCCCTGGTGGCTTGATTTACAGCAAATAATACAATGTCCGTTAAAAACACTTCTGAGGAGTGATCATTGGGGGTTGTGTGAAGACACAACTGTCTTACACAGGCCAAAAATATCTACCTCTCTAAGGATAAAGATTTGTGAATTTTTATAACTCTGGATATGTGTGTGTGTGTGTGTGTGTGTGTGTGTGTGTGTGTGTACACACACGTATGCATGTTTCGTTTCTATTCCCTATATAAGTTTTCTATCTAAAACTTGATTCCTTCTCCATCCATTACCTGCCGTGGCGCATCTAATTTGTCTGCCCTATTTGGGGCTGCACAGCTCTTCTTTACAGTCAACTAGGGAGCTGTTCCTTCTGCCAACGCCGCCGTCAGTCCGAGCGCTGAAGAAATGCTGAGGGCGATCAGGCAGCGAAAGAGTACGGAAAACGCACCCTTCCTGCTCGTCTTTTCCGCCGCGGAACTCCCCAGTCATCCCGGGCCCCCGTCTCCAAACATCGTGCAAAGTTGGCCCAGAAATTAGGCGCAGGGACCAGCGAGCTGAAGCGGATGGCAGGATGCTGCAGCGGCGCGTCCCGCAGCCTCGAGAGCCTCCCACCGTCTCCGCAGCAGCTGTCACCTCCCCGCCCGTCCGCCCCGCGCGTCCCTCGCCTCCCGGGCGGCCCCGAGCCGACCGCTCCGAGCAGCGGCGCTAACAGCTCCCGCTCACAAGTCGCTTCTCCCAACTCCCTATCTTTTCCCCAGCCCGCCTGTCGCCTCCTCCACCTCCCCCATTCCACTGCAGCGGGGGAAGCGGTTTGGCGCTCCTAAGGACTCCCCGCCACTCTACCCGCACAGGCTGCTGCTGCTGCTGAATCTTCCGCGCCACAGCCCACAACCCAGACCGCGGACTTCCCCAGCCAGACATTGGGGACCCGCGCCTGAGCATCCCCGGGACATGCACTTGGTGCGCAGGCGGGGGGCGGGAGGAAAGGGGAGGGGAGTTCCTGATTCCCTAGCGGACCCAGGAAGTTGTCCTTAAAAATAAATCTCGCAGGCCCGCGGTTGAGCAGTCACCTCGTCAGAGCAGCATGTGGACTGGCTCGCCGGGTCCCCTAAGTGCTCTGTGGCTGCCGCAGCCGTCAGAGCAGCTGCTGCCCGCAGCAGCAGCCCCGCGCGGGGCGAAGAGCAGGCACGCGCGGCCGCCGAGTCCCCTGCTTACTCTTGGCCGCTTCTTCTCAGGAGGGGGCAGTCACTGTTGCTGCTGAGAATCCAGCCCGCATTTCCACGGCTGGTCGCCTGGTGAGGAGCTGAGACTCTGCACCTCCCGCTCGGACACACATGGCTTGTTACCTGGTCATCAGTTCGAGACATCTCCGCAATGGGCACTACAGGGGCATTAAAGGAGTCTTCAGAGGGCCCCTCTGCAAGAACGGATCTCCTTCTCTGGTAACCTGCGCGCGCGCTCACACACACACACACACACACACACACACACACACACACACACACGCACACACACTCGCGTTCAAAATCAATATAAACAAAAAGAGATATTGTCTTGGTACCTTGAGTGGGTGGTGGATATCTACTTTACCCATAGGTATATTGTGTCTGTGTACAGTTTATTGACAGACTACTACACAGTGAGGGGTGTGTGTTTACATGTATATTTTCGACACAGTCATTAGCATCTATAGTGCTATGGATGCAAATATTTACTGAATATAGTTAACTGGGGGGCTGTGAAGGTAGCTTGTCTGTGCTATATCAAGTTATGAATCTGCTGATTTGGGCAGTCTAGAAAGTTTGACTGGCACTTTATAGCCATGCTTGGTGAAGTCAGCAGTTAGAATTAGTTTAATAATGCTGCTGTTACTTTATGAGAAAATAAACTCTTTAAAGATTTTGCATAAGCATACTGGCAAAAGGAAAGGTGTTGGATGCTGAAACTTGATTAAATCTAATGCTCAACTCTGTAGGTTCTTTAAGGAGAGCCAGAGTTCTTTGTGGAAATACGAATTGGATAGTTTGCTGTAACATATACAAATATATTTACATGCAGCTTGAGTGGTTGCTATTTAATTTAGTATCTATACAATTTAGTTTACTATTTGATTTATTCAGGTATTTTTTTGTAAAATAATTTTTACCAGAATCTATGACTTTAATATATTATTAATTCTCTTTTTAGTATATACTATATATACACTAATATTTTAAGGATTCAAATATATTTCAAGGAAAATATATGTGACACGATATATTAAAAAAGTTTTGGATTATTAGTGACTAAGTGTTTAAACTTAAAGAACAATGCCAGTTTAATGTAAAAACCAGTATTTTACATCCTCATGATATAAAGAAGGAAAACTTAAGTTGCTTGATTTTTATTTATGTTTTAGTACTTTATGTAATGGTTTAATGCTTTATTAGCATGAGTTATTCAAAACTAATATATTATAAAAACCTTTGATTAAGTGCTATATGATTTGCATGATAAATCTACAATCAGAAAGTGCAAGTACCCAGAGATATCACCAGGACTCCTAATTATGACAAACTGTTGCCTCACATGATTTCATTCACTGTAAGACATATGTGTTGCAATGCCCCACTCCCAAATGCTGTATGGTATGGAATTAGAAGTGTTAAATGAAATATACTGTTTGCGTTGGCACGTACAGTTAAATTCATAGGGTTAGAAGGGTCTTGGAGAGTATTAGTTGAATAAAGCCCACATGCAATCTTTTGAGCAGCTGGTCTGAATCCTTCTTATTTTTAAAGATTTTTAGGAATGGAGTTCCCACAGTCTCAGCAAACCACCTTAATGTTTAACAACCCACAATGTCAGAATCATCCTCATAGCAAACTTAAATTCTTTAAATTCTTTTTAAAGCTCATTTCATCTTGAAAACCTAGAATGTTTCACCTTGCTCAAGGTATGATTTTTCAACCTTAGTAATCTCTGTGGCTGTCTTCCAAAACTCTTAGATTATGGAAATCTGAATTAGATAGTGTGTTATAGCATATATGCCTTAATAATTCACAGGGTTAAAGGTTAATTACTTCATAGTTTCTACATTGTTTAGTTTTATTTAAATTGGTTAGAATAGGATACTAATTTTCCAAACTCTAAAGGGTTTGCAAAGAGAATTTCTGTCACGTGGACAAAAAGTGTCATTCCTCACCAGCTATGGTCACTCATCCCCTGGGAGCCTGACTGACCCACAAGGACTGGACATGTGAATATGGACATGAGTAGACAGGCTGTAATCCCCATGGCTCTACTGGTTGACCAAGTGCTGACACCCACAGTCACTCACTATTCTTATTCGCTCTTGGACTGTTTTTTACTGAAATACTAATTCATTTACTTTTATTTAGGCGCTATACTTTCACTCACTGGATTGTTCTCTCCAATATTTACACATTCAAATTAAATTACATTTGCATTATTTAACACTACCTATATTAGTCTACATGTGCACTTCCTAAACCTGATTAATTTTCTTCTTTTACATTTTACTATGGCATTTGAATGACTTTTTCAAGGTTTGAATAGTTTCTCACATGAACTGGGCAGCATGTGAAAAATTCATGTTCGTTCATTCTCTGTCATAAACAGGTTGTTAAACAAGTCAGAATCGCCTTCACATTATATAACACTTCGTCTTTCTCCCTGAAATAAATTGGCCACTATTTTCTAGACCCTAGAACCTTGAACGTTTAAATGATAGTCTCTTGGTCTAGATGAGTTTGTTTGCCTTCTTTACTAATGAGTTGTGAAGCATAAAACTAAAAACTCTGGTTATACATCATATATTTTTTATATTCAGAAATATATACCCCTTGGTTACTTTCAAGTTAACATACATTTATTGATTTTTTCATCATCATAAATGTAAAAGTCACAGATCCACAAGATACATTTATTTTTTTTCTTAAAACACGTGGCAAATCTCATAATTCCTCCCCCCGCCCAAATTTAATGCCCAGAATAGGTTCAGATAGGTTTCTATAATAATGACTTTAATTATTTTCATACACTGAGACTCAGTTTGTATGAGACTACAGATTGGGATATCATTAGTTAATTTAACCCACTCTTACTAAGGTCTACAATACTTCAACTTTGGTTCTTACTCTTCTATTCCAAGTGTCCCTTCTTCCTATTTTAACCCATATTTTTCTGATTTAATAGAGCTGTTTAAAAGTAGCACATAACACAATTATTGAATGAGACTATATTGTAACTTTATTATAGAAAGCTATGATTTCTTTTTGAAGTAATAAGAATTTCTTCTTTTGGAGTTTTGATATACATACGCCTAATATGAATTTAACATGTTAATGTCTTATAGATATAATTCTTCAGTTAGACATGTGCAAATCACATGTTTATAGAATCTAAACACGTGATATTAAACTGACAATACAAAAGGGAATGACTATATTTATATACATTTTTATTTCAAAGGATTTCATTTAGGAAACATTGAATCGTTATATAGAATTCTTGTAATAAATACTTAATGGAATACTTGAGAAACAAATAAAGCATTTTACCCCAAAACAATTTTCACTGATTACCAAATATAAAATCCTAGAGTGAAATTCAGCTCTTGTCTTCAAAGTAAAAGCATGCAAATGTCTTATCTGCTGCATCTTTCTTCTTTTAAGAGGCAGTATGAAAAAATAACATACTGCTTTTCATCCTAATTAGAATGTGAATAATTGATTTGAAATAGTTTATTACTTTAAATCTAGAGATAGAGTAAAGGAAAGAAAACTGACAAGTATTGCATAGTGTTTAATGATAAAAGTCTCTAATTTTTAAAATAAATTTGTTTGCTGCCACATTTTAGGATATTTATTCCCCATCCTATCAGAACTCTAAAATAATATTATTGAATGATGACTTTAAAAATCAGTGTGAGATAGACACACACATACATACAGATATTGATACACACATTGTTATCCATGCTCAGGAGTAAGAAGTTACCTATATATTACTTTATAGAAACTTTTACCATCCACTATGTTAATGTAAAACTTTGTTACAATGATTTAAGTATTCATTAAGAAAACAGTCAATAGGCAAATTCATTTCTTTGTGAACTTCTAAGTTCTTCTATCACCATGTTTGAATTCAGTAGAACAAATAACATCTTTTATGTAGTGTCAAAAATATATTTGAATAGATTCTTAGTTATTTTAGGTAATGCAGAATGTCTCGAATTTAGATTCAAGTACGGTTTGTTATAGTTTACTTACTCTGTATGTGGTTACTAGTAAGCCTGTCATTTAGGATATTTTATTGATTAAATGTTAATAATCTTTTTTGTATATTTTATCGGTGGTACATGTTAAGCTTATTACTACTCTTTTGAAACTTACATAAGAGTGATACTTTTTAAGAAGTGATTATTCTTGAAAGCACCATACTTAGTTATCTAGGAATGTCTGTTTCTTTAAATGCCTATTGTCTTCACTTGAAACATTGGATGTGAAGGAAATTCTTGAGATTTTCATTTGAGTAACAGATGAGGATCCTAGGATTTGTTGTTGTTATTTTGTTTTGTTTAGTGATTTTATCCTAAATTATATATCTAAATAAATTGCCTAATAGAAGGAGGTGGCATATAAACAAACAAGTATTTCAAGTGGACTAAATATCCTATAAAGCTGCCTTTTAAAAATTACAAATGCATATGTATAAATGAAAGAAGTTTTAGAAAAGATTATCTTGAGGGTACATTTATTCAGACAACTCCTTAAATAAGAAAATAAATGAGTGCAGATACAACTTTGTTCTTTTTTTCCAATGTCTATAGTCTTCAATAGTATGTATTTTCATTATGCTTAATGAGTACATGTTAAACACATTCAAAAATGCTCTCAAAATGATGCACTTTTCATGTGCCAAAAATAATTATGAAGATATGCTCTCCCGTAGAGAAGTCACCTGCCTCCTCTTCTTGAATTCATGAATACATAATACTTCCTTTCATATTCAAACTTTTAGATAATTTCAATAAAGAAGACTCAGTTACAATTCTTATAATACATGTTTTCTTTGTTATTTTAAATATTGTATTAAGCAACCTCCTTTCTTCTCATTGCTTTTTCAACCAACTAACTGGGTTCAGAAACTTGTAGTTTGCATATATGCTTTTGAAAATAAGTATCAACTTCCTAGGACATAAATTTGTGTTTATCTGACTTCAGAAAGCTTTCATGGTAAGAAGAATCAAATGAGTATTTGAGTACATTGTGACTTTATTAATTATGCTACATTTATTTCATAACTAAAATTTGATGATCAAAGTCTTTGTTTCTTTTAGACATACAATTAAGATAAACTTTATTTTAGGTTTCCACATAATAATTTGGAAACAAAACAAAAATAAAATATACAGGCACTCTGTGTAGGCTAAATGGGGGTGATATTTAACATAGAACATAATAATTTATAGTTAAAATACTTGGTATTAGTTGGAATTGTGAAAACTTTGTCGTATAATATATCTGTACTAAGATACATATTTTTCATGTGTTAAGTATTAACAAAGCTGGAAATATCAGTAGGTTCAAGGCTGTATTGGGAGCAAGTAGCAAGAAGCATAATATATATTTCAAATAATTTTATGCAGTGCCTTTTAGTGTGAATTTGGTTTGTTCAAAATACACATGGTCAGAATAATTCTTTAGTATAGATGTACACATTTTGTAGAAAACAATTTGAATCAAAATTAAAATAAAAATGCTACTTTGCTCAAAAATGTTTTGGTTTTAGCATTCAGTATTTCAGGTAATCCTTATAAAATGACAGGTGACAGCCTTTTGTAGATAGGTTTTATAAATTGGGTTTACTTAGTAGATAAGGTCTGGAGAGAGAAATTAAATATTTGATATGTTTTTATAAAAAAGTATAATTGTGATGATAATAGAAAAATACCGGACACTAGGTTCCATAGACTCTCTTGCATTAGAAGTACTCATTGGAGTTGAAAAGAAGTTCTGGAAAGATGAATTACATCATACCTTAGATAGCATTCTCAATTGTCACTAGGACATTGTTAGCTTATTGAAGACAAAAAATGCAAAAGAATACTATATAGTACTTAAAATGGAAGAGGGTTTTTAATGATATTCACTAATGATCTTACTTTTCATGAGGTGGACCCCTGATAGCATACACTGAACAAAACTCTTCTTTTATTCAAATTTGATACCTAAAATCTAAACATATACCTCTGAAAAACTAATAATCTACTTTTTCTTCACAGATAAGAGAGCTATAGAGTTAATTATTTTTCTTTTTTTCTTTGGCTGGAAACCCAAGGACAAAACTGTGGCTTAACAAGGTAGTGAGAGTTTGATGCCTTCAAAGCAGCATGATGTCCCCACCCCTGCTCATCTCTTATTCCAAGTTTAGCTCTTATTTTATTTTCTGTGGCTCTCATTTTCTTAAATTTATATTTTATTGGTTTAATGTATAAAGTTTATTTCAGATGATTTAGGTCTGTTTGTGAAAGCAAGGCGGGCTATAAATAAATAATAAAATATAGAATATCCTAATATAGGGATGCCATTCAGAATTTTGTACCGGACAGCTTTGAGAATGATTCATGGAGAGTATTCATTTTGTTCACTTGTAGCAAGAACAATTAGGGCTGCCAATTTTTTGCTTTGACAATTGGCAAATTCCTTTTTTTATTTCACTTTCATGTGGGTGTAAGAGGCAGAATATAGTTTATTTTGAAATGGATCCTGCCAGTTTGTTTTTTTTCTAAACAATCTTTTCCCTCTTATTCTTCTTGCCATTGATACTTATTCCTTTCATTAATATGATTATCATTTTTCAATATCTTTTTGGTTCATGAATAAATGTTGGCATATACTTCTAACTCCAGAGGCATGAACCTTTGCAGATGGTGAGAACCACTTCATTCTGTCTGCATTATCCCCATAAGCATACACATTTTTTTGATGTTCCCTATCCACATGTAACTTTCATCTCTATCTCAGAATTTAGAGCTTCCCCCATACCTACATTCAGAACCTACTACCAGTGTTCTTCCCTGCCCTTCTTCCTACAGCTATTACTCAGCACCTCACTTGTCCCATCTCCCTCCCCATCAACAAATACAATCAGCCCACCTCCACACATATGTTTTTTCCAGATTTCCATTTTGCTATAAATAATTATATTCCCTAATATTTTTTGGCAAGCAAAGGCTATATGCATTTATTCTTTGTAAATGAAACAAAAACCATATTCTAAACAGAAAATAACCATTGGAGCCCCATTTTGAATGATGGTGGGGGTGGTGCCTCCACTTATGTCTGACCCTCGCTGCCAGTTTGCTTCATCTAAATGTGAAGTCAGGAGACACAGAGGTGACTATATTAATTGCATTCATGTTATCTAAACATATTCAAAGTTCTTGGGTGGCATGAAATAGTTTTATGATCCAGCCCTTACCTACATCTTCAGTTTTAACTCCCTTTACTCTCTCTTCTGATTCTGTGCTCCAGCCCTACTGAACTACTCAGTTCTTGAATGTGACAGGTGTTTATAGACCTTTATACCACTGTATGTGCTGTTTCCTCTGTCACAAATCCTCTCTTTGCTTTCATTTATTGGACCATGTCTTATACATTCTTTCAGACTTATTAAAGAGTTGGATCCTCAGGTGAGTCTGCGCTGAGCTCCCTATGATGAGTTAAGTGCTTCTTTTGCAGGCTGCCATCACATCCATGGCCTGCCTTGATTATCACTGAACTGTTTTTGTTTATTGGTTTTTATTTCACCATGAAATGTGAGATTCTTGGATGCATGTCTGCTGTTACCCTTATTTCTTCAAGGCTGACTACAGCATCTGGTTTATTATTGATTTCAATAGAAAACAAAAGGATTTTAATAGAAATTTAATTGGTATAAATATGTTTCCTTTGGTCTTGCTGGTAGCTCCATAAAGAAAACTTTTCCTTAGAGATTTTTTCTCAAGTTAGTCAGAATCTTCTAGAATACAAACTGTTTTACTGATGGATTAAGTGGTCACTGTAAGTAGTCATGGTAATGCTTCTCACTTTAATATCTACCGAGATCACTTGGTCAATTGCTTCAAGCATAATTTAATGCTTCCTATTAATCCAAATTGCAGAGTGCTTTATTTCGTGTAACCATTTCAGAACATCTTTTGTTAAAGGCCACAAGAGACTGAAGATTGGCTATATATAAATGGATGAAATTCATACATGAGTTAGTTAAGCCATATTTTTCATTGGCATATTTAATAGTTTCTGAGAAATGAATTTCAAGTTAGGAACTTGATCATTCCCTTTCTATTTAGTAGTGTGTAGTAAGGAGGAAAAATAGTGGTACTTACACCATTTCTTTGTCTCATTCTCTTTGTCTCCCTCTCCCTCTGCATCTCCATCTCCATCTCTCTTTTTCTTTCAAAGACAGGCAATAGCAACCACTCTTCAGGGAATTATTATCTCTGATTAGTGGTCACTGATCCTGTTGCCTGAAATTATCAGTTGCACACTTTATAACAAGGTTTTGTTAGTACTTTTCCTTTCTTGGATCAGTCAGGATGTGGCCACTGTCCAGAGAGAAGCTTGAAATTCTCCTAGATGATGATTTTTAGCAAAAATATCCAGCCATACAGGGTGGACATACAGAGAGATAGTAATATTCTCTTTGCGTGTAGAGAATCAGGTTTATTGTATGGTCAGTTTTGTAATACGAATAAACTTTTTAAAAACAATTAACAGATATTTGATTTCTTTTATTTATAGGATATAAACAATGGAAAAGCCCTTAGCAATCTAGCCTCCTACTATATATATTTTTTAATGTATGTATCACTATGATAGTTGGAATAAAGACTCCTCAAAGATACCTACACATTATAATCCTCACAACCTGTGAATCTGTTACCTTACATGGCAAAAGGGATTTTGCTGATATGACTAAATTTAGGATGTTGAGAAGCTTATCTTGGATTATGCAGGTGGGCCCAGTGTAATCACAAGTGTCCTTATAAGCGGGAGGCAGAAGTATCAGAGTCAGAGAAAGAACGAGAGCTTTGAAGATGTTGTGATGCTGGCTTTGAAGATAGAGGAAGGGGCCACAAGCCAAAGCATGCAGGTGACCTTTAAAATTAGAAAAGGCAAGTAAGTGGATTCTCCCATAGAGCCTCCAGAAATATCACAGCCTTGCTAACACCTTGATTTTTATCCCAGTAAATATTCTGACTTAATGGACTATAAGATAATAATTATGTGTCTTTTAAGTGAATAAGTTTGTAATAATTTGTTAGAGCAGCTATGGGAAACTAATACAACCACTCTTAACATGAGTGAACATTTCCAGTGGTGGGGGGCCTTGCTGCTCACCAAAGTGACTGATTCTCTTGTGAGACTAATGTAATTAATGCTGAGTCCCCTTCTGCCTCTAACCAAATGTCCCTACTTCCCTCTTCCACTTATTTACTGGTCCTCAGTATGCTCTTTGGAAGTTAGAGGGTTGATCTGTCCACTCTTTAGCATGACATCCCTGACACTATTCAGAGACAACTGGTGATTTTTCATTTTTAAATCATGTAAGGGATGGAAAATTATGTTAGAACTATTTAATCTTCCATGTACATCACTTGCATTGTTTTCTTACATATTAATTGAACCTTCTACAACTCAAAATTCTTTATTACTCTTTTTTATGTAATATAAGTTTTGATATATAACATACCGGTGATTCTTATGTTCTTGAAAGGTGGTAAACTCAACAAAGCATTATCATATATTTAGGAAAATGCCACCCACACTTGCAAATAGTACCTATTTTTTCCTAATATTACCTTTTCATACTATATATACATAATCTATACTGTAGATAAACTTAAGAATACGAAAACCAGATCATTTTAAAAATGCACATCTTAAGGCTATCTTTCTTAGTTTGTTTAGTCTTTGATTTAGACATGTGCAAATTTCCTAGGGGAAAGAAACATTAGTTTTAAATAAAAAGTGATGAAATCTATTGAAGTAACAATTTTCATGAAAACCCCAGCATTGCCTATTCCAGACATAGTGGTATCAAAATGGAAAGTTATTTTTAACTTTTGTATTGAAGAAAAACGTAATATATAAATTGTCTCAAATTATAGGTGTACAGCTTTTAATGCTCCAGACGCAGGTATAGAACATTACAGCTCCCTGGAGGCTCCAGGTGTGCCTCTTACCAGGCCCCACCCAAACCACAAGTCTTCACACCAGACTGTCATTTGCCTCTCTTTTTTAACATTAAAATGAATTTTAGTGAAGAACCCATATATTTGCAGTTCAACTGATAGCAAACTATTGAATGAAGGCCCTCTTGTTTGGCCAGGGGTAGATAATTAGAATTCAGTTTTCTTTTTCCCTTTGACTGACCAAAGCTAACTAGCTAACTATTTGAAACAAATGAACAAAAGAATACTGATTAGATAAGAATGATGGATTTATGCTAATAAAACACATGGAATATACCCAGAGTGACATCTGTGAAGTATTTCATTATCTTTTCCTTAATACTACTTGTTGAAATGCAAAGACCCACACATTGTGCAGATTTGGTAATCTTTTGCAAGAAGTTAGGAATGACTCTATTGGGTTTTCATTATTTGAGAGATGTGACTTAAGTATTTATGAGCAAGATAATAGTAAATGATTAAAAGAAAGAAACCTCTAGCATGGACTTTACATAAAACATAAAATTTGTGTGCAAATGATATGTAAACTTTATTACAAACATTGTTATAATTTCACACACATGCGTGAGGATAAAATATAAGTTTGTGTTACTACGGAAACAGAATTATTATGAAGAAGATTATAGATAAAACCCAAACAATTCTTATATTAATCAATCCTAATTTAAATGAAGTTAAAGACATTTAAAGAACTTATGTATATTCAATAAAATTTAATGCTTGTCTTCCAATATCTAAAAGCTATGTAGTATGAGTTCAAGAGTTATCTATGATGTTGCTGGAAAAATCTGGTAACAATCATTGATGATTTGCTTTCTTATTATCATAGAAGAAAGATTTGTGAAATTATATATATAGTTAAGTATTATTTTATTTGATTATTAGTTTCAAGTGTACAGTACATTGGTTAGACATTTACATAGTTTATGAAATGATCCCCTGATTACTCTATCACTGATCTGGCTCTACACAAAGCCATTACATTACTGCTGACTATATTCCCTGTGCCGTGACCATTACTACTGACTACATCCCCATCTCTGTGACCATCTCTCAACTACTAATTTGTACTTCTTTAACCCTTCATCCCTTTCTCCCAGCCTGTCAACCCCCATTCCTTCTGGCAGTCACCAAATTGTTCTCTGTAAGAAATTATATTATACAGGAAGAATAATAAACCTTCCTTATGTATTCCTTCCAATAGTAGATAACTTTGCTGTGAATTTGGTTTTTTCAAAATTGTACTCAGTTCCATTCTCTGTCATCATCAAGATAGACTCCTCCTCTGAATGTGATAGAGAAAATCAGTTCTCCACAAGGACTAGAATAGGTGAGGAAGCATAGCTGGAGAGAAATTATAATTGGCATAAACATATACAGAGAGAGTGGCCTTGGATGCATTTATATAGTATATAAGCATCACTTAATCTGAAGATCTTAAAATTAGACCCAAATAGACAGTAACTGGAATACATGTGATCTGCTTATGTGATAAAAATTTGAGTACACAGTTTTAAATTCTTCGTTAAAGTTATGGATTTAAGACTAGCCCTGGATTCAGTTTCTGATCTTGATGAATGCTGTGTTGGATAAGGTATGTAAAAGTACCTACAACCTCAAAATTTCTTACCACACCATTTGGGAAACAATTCGCCATTTGACTAGTGGTTTTCAGATTGTATTGTTTTATTTTTTAAGCTACGATATGCATGCTTTGTTCAAAGGAAATCCTAGAAGCCAAACAAAAATAGAAGCAGAACTGCTTTGGCTGAAGTTAGGTGGAAGGTCTTGGGTGGCGAAAGGCCTGTTCTTTTCCTTTGTATCTGGGCAGAGAAGTTGGGCAGGGAAGATGCATGTGGTATAAGTCCTGGAGCTTTATGATCTGCATACTACTTAGATGGATGGTAATGAAGGGTAACTGCAGTTTCCAAAACTTAACTCATATGCCTCATAAGGATGGTTTTGTCAAGGAGGGCCTACATATACTACTGTGGCCTGTATAATGAAACCGAAAAATTCCTACTGCCTAGTGATGTCATAGCTGTTGTAATGTCATAATGCAACACATTACACGTTTGTAGTGATGCTGATGTAAATAAACTAGTCATATAAAAATATAGCACATACAATTGCAGTAGTAATTACCATCTAGGTTTGTGTAAATACCCTGTATGATGTTCACTATCAACAAAATTGCCTAACGATGTATTTCTCAGAATGTATCCCCATCGTTAAGCAGTTCATGACTGTGGTTAAGATGCATATGTCTTACTTGGAGTAACTCAGCAATTAATTTCATTAATTTCATTGCCAATTAATTTCATTACTAGACATTAATTATATATTAGTTCCACTCTATGTTTGCAGTTTTTCTAAAAAAAAAAAAACAAACAGAAAAAACAAATTAAGGTGACTTTGGGAGCTCAGGAACACCTTAATGGATAAAGTCAATGAAGCTCAAGAAATTTTCCCCTAAACTGAGTCCTCAAGGAGGAGGAGAGGTTGATTTTAAATAGAGTCGATGTGATTAGCTAGTGTGGGGGGCAGAAATGTGGCTAGAGAAGGCTGGCCTGGGAGGAACCTAACAGAATTGAAAACAGAAAAACATTTCAACTGAGAAGTCAAAGTCATTCATTCTCTCAATCATACATGTAACAAATATTGTTAAGGGTCTACTGAGTGCTAAGTAGTTGGGGCCATGTAGCAAAACAGAAATCACACTGTGGGAAGAGAAGACACAGTTTCCGTGAACCAAAAAGTTCTGTGAAGTAGTACTACCTACAAACTTTGGTAAGTGACCAAATTCCTTTGGATAACACAGGGAGAAAAAAGCAAGGAGGGCATCTGAAATGGATAAACTGAGCTAGCTATCCCTGTGGATGTTGTTCAGTCAGCCCATGGCACTGAGCAATTAAGTCAGAGTTTAAAATTACTTAGATCTAGATAATTCTAACCTTTTGTCTGTACACTTTTCAATTTTGTCTTTTTGGTTTTGTTTTCTTTTAGATTTCTTAGTATTTTTTTTTCATGCTTGTTTATTTTAAAACGAGACTAAGGGAATGACAAAAATTGAGGACAGGGTTCCTGTAATCCTGCTGATCTTGTAAGATGCAGCCTAAGGGGCCAGCACCAAAAGTATGATTTGCTAAGGGATAATGGGATTTTGTAGAAGTAGAACCTAAAAGAAAGTATTAGTGCTAGACAGGGCTTCTTCTGGTGCGAGGGCCTGAGGGTCTCCTTTTCCTTGAAGATTCTGTATGTGGGAGAGGCCTGGCTGGCCACCACCCATAGGGACGATTCGTCTCTATTCCTGGAGAATATGTCATCTTTAGTGGATGATGCCAGGCATTTTAGATGCTGCTAAATGCAAATATTCATAAGAAGCAGCTCTTTATCCTGCTAGTTATTTACTCTTCAATGTGAATAAAAGATCTGGAAAAGATAATTCTCTTAACCTAATACCTCAGGTGTTAGGTAGGTCCCTGAGAAAAAAAAAGGAAGGAGGACATTGAAGAGGATAACGAAAGCATAGGATAGGAGTGCTAAAGATGAGTTTTAATTCAAGGTTCAGCTTTGGATGGGCTTTAGGGCCTCCTAGAGAGTGGAGACCACAAAGAAGGAGTCCGTAAGAGAAGGAGGCAGATTTAAAAGGCCCTGGCCGGAAGAGCTCTGTGCTATCCTGCTTGAAAGATATACACACCTGTCACCCCAGATTCCCAGTGGAAAATTCTCAGGGCAATTATGGCCTGGAAGCTGGTGGAATTCAGATCCTGTTTTCACAAACCATATTGGGCCCTTACTTCATCTTGAGCACCGTACATGGAGTTGGTGATAGTGAGATAAACATAATAGACACAGTATCTGTCCCAGTGGAGGCTGCAGGCATGGAATGAAGACATACGATAGTTTTTTTATTTCATAATATGCTATTTATAAATGTACAAGTTCTTGTGAAGAAAAAGTAACTGACGTTAAAGAGGAATATATAACAGAGTGACCCTACCTAGTCCTAGAATTAGGGAAAGTTTTCCAGAATAAAAGATGGATGTTTTGAGACATGAAGAATGAGTCAGAGTTATCTTGGTACAGAAAGACTCCCAGGCCTGGGCTATGGGTGTGGGCGGAGGGGCTGAGGGATTGCAAGACAAGTCAGTACTGTCAGGTAAGGGCCAACCAGGTAGGATTCTGTCAGCCATGTAACAAGGAAATAAGGAAATCATTTCAGGTAGAAATGTGGCTTTTAATTTCACTACAGAGCTAAATAAACACTCTGTAGTTCTGGCATGAGAAATTCTAATTACTTCCAACGGGTTGTACCAAATGAGGTAGGTAGCCATGACTTTTTTGTTGTTCTTGTACTGTTACAGACAAAATCAGAAATGATTTATAAACAAGAAAATAATAGTACCAAAGTTGAATCATCATTCATCTTAGTTACTTGTATAGTAAGTTTATTATAAATAGCCCCTTTCTTATAAGGAGAGAAGAACTGAGAATTAACTTATATATATACACATGAGAATGATATTATGACTTAAAGTTCATCCAAATTAAACTTTGTTGCTTTAGCATAATCAGGGGTGGTCTGGTCAAATGAGGATTTTCTTGCTTTAAGGGTATATGACATTTCTATCAAGAAAACATATTTAAAAAATTGGAGGTTTTAAAGAATGTTTTGAATCAGTTATAGAAATACACGTTGTCTTTATTAAGGAAATTTGATCAAAGTTATTAGAAACCATTAATATGAAACTATTGAAGATCCAGTGTAACAACCACTTATTTCTTTAACTGGGGCACCTCTCTTGATCTCTGAAATGCATGTGCATCCACTAAACGATGAGTCCCTTCCAATGTTGCTTGGTGACAAAGGTTGCATGCTTTTATATTTAAAAATTTAAAGTAAAAATTGTGATGTGTGGAGGGTTTTGTAATGTTGTCTATGTATGTTTTTGCCCCTACAGTTGTAAGGTGGGAACAGGTATATTTTCCTTTCATGTGTTCAGTAGAGAGAAGTGGCTAAGCATATTGATTTTAGAGTTGGACCGACCTGACCTGGTTTGACCTCCCACTCCAGCTCTGACAGCTCTTTCACTGCTTCGCCACTGTGAACCTTAGCTTGTCCTCTGGTGACATGTCTTGCCTTATAGGGCTGTTGTAAGAAGTGAATGAGCTGATGAATATAAGTACTTAGCACAGTGTGTGGCACATAGTAAGTGCAAAATGAAACGCTGCAATGAACACTCCTACTGTAGTTGGCTTGTTATGTGTCCAAAGTTGCCTCGATCCCTTAAAATGTTCTCAACACTGAGTGGGAACTTAACACTTTTATATCAAATCGTTAAAACTGTTGCTCTTTTGAATGACCCTATAAATTGCTCTTTACTGTAGCCAGGCTTTTTTGGGAAGACATGTGCAGGCATGGAGGCCCATAAACTTTCTGCTTAACACAACAATTGCAAATAGCGTCCCCATGTTTTCACAACTTTTATAATGAAAATAGTATGCTCTACTTTCCTAATATAGCTTTAATTCAAGGCAATAATACATTTGAAGTGGCTTTTCTATTTTTCTTGTTTTTGTCAAAGCAAATTAAATAGGTGAGTTGCTTTTATGACCTTGCCATGTAGAAGGATTTTTTCTCCTCTTTTCTAGAAGGATAGATACTTAATCTAAAACTACTTTCTTGGTGATGAAAAGCATCCAACCTGATTACTATATTTAAATATGTTTCACTGCCTTTGGAAATTTTAATGAACCAATCAGGTGTTTTATTCCTCCATCACTGTCTCCCCCCAAAAACTGTAAAATATTTGAAAGGAGGAAATATGTGGCTAAGGGTTTTATTGTTATACATATGTTCACATTATGAGCGAATATCAAGGTCTATATATAGGTACAAGCTTTTATACATATACATTCTGCTCTTAGCACATATAGAAAGTATTTAATCAATGTATATCATTTGCCACTTCATGTTGCAAAAAGCATTTGTATCAGTGTCTAGTCAGGATAACAGAAATCATTCTCAGCTTTTTGATCAGAGTAGAATGCAAGGACTTTTTTTTTTTTTTTACAAATGACTTGAAAAGACTGAGGGAGAGAAAAAGAGAAGGTGCCATTACTTAGAGATTAGTAACTACAGGAGGTCTCCACACTCCTGGTGCTGGAGGAGTGAAGGTTAAAGTGAACCCTAATACCTTACTTTGGTGGTCCTACTGCTGCTGCTGCTGCTTCTGAAACCACCCCCTCACTGCTCTGCAGGCATCTAAGAGCTCACTGTCCCACTGGTGCTACTGGACTTACTGCCCAAATGGCTGGTACCTACAATTGCTGGCCGCTGCTACAATTGTGCTGCTACTGCAGAGGCCAACAGTTGCCTGGTGCTGCTGCTGCCACCACTACCAGAACCCATGAGTGCTAGGATGCCAAGGCAGCTAGAACCAGACCAGAAGAAAAATATCATGGCTTCTTTCCTTTTCCTGACTTCTCCTCTCCTGCTAGTGCTTTGCATTGGCTGACCTAGAGAGACGCCAATTGGCAGGGAGCTCTGGGAGTGTACAATTTACAGGCTTCCAGACAGTAGCACATAGGCTTCCAGACCCAGAGAGTAGGAACGGTAAGGATAGAACTGATTGTCAACAGAGAAATACCCAGCGCTGCATTTACAGCACTTACTATAAGATTGTGGAAATTTAAGAGGGAGAGGCATTAACTAAGGAATGAAATTGTTTTAAATCCATCATGTTGAAATCTGAAGGATGGGTACAAGTATTTATGTTCAACACAGACCTCATGCATTTTAGTCTCCTATTGCTACTGTAACAAATTACTACAAATTGAATGGCTTGAAACAACACAAATTTATTATTCTGTAGTTCTGTAGGTCAGAAATCCAATGGTGATCTCACTGGACTAAAATCAAGGTGTAGCAGGGCTGCCTTCCTTTCTGAAGGCTTTAGGCAGAACCCATTTCCTTACTCCTTCTGGCCCCTAGAATTTGCCTGCATTCCTTTGCTCATGGCTACTCATCTCCATTTTCAAAGCCAGCAATTTCTTCTTCTACTGCCATCTCTTTGATTCTCTGCAGCTGGGGAAAACTCTAAAGGATTTGTGATTAGACTGAGCCCTTGGATAATCCAAAATCCTCTCCCCTCAAGGTCGTTAGTTCTAATCACTTCTGCAAAGTCCCTCTTGCCATGTAAGATAGCATTCACGGAATCTGAGACTCCGATCATGGGAGACTGTTGTTCTGCTTACCAAAGCTCAGCATTTTAGATTCATACACACTTGTAGTTATTCACTGGTTATTATCTCCCATCTCAAACACATAAGCTCTAAAACTAAATTAATCTTTCGTCAAGTGTGTTTTTTGCTTGGTTAGGACATCATCTTTATCCCACAGTTTAGTCTTCAAACTTGAGAGTGGTTTTTTTTTCTTTAACTGCCCATCAGATTGGCAAATCTGCTAATTTTAATTCCTAAATATTTCTCCAGTCTACCCCTGCTCTGTATCTCGCCACTTCTACCTCCTGCCAAGGAATGCAAGCATTGTAAATAAGGTACCCATATTGCGTACCTCAATGGAATTTACAATCTAGAATGGAAAATGCATTAAATAAATCTATGTGAAAAATGTTCTGGAAGAGGACATTTCTAATTTTTCTGACTATGGGTCATTTTTCAAAAATTGAAGTTAAAAATTATAAATATTCCAGAGAAAGACCATCAAGTTTGCTAATGTAAATGCAATCAATAGTAAGTACTTTTTTGAGTATGTATGTCACTTTCTCCTGGTTATGGAGTATAAAGATGGAAAATAAGACTGATAAATTACATGTCAAATATGGCAACTTACTTATTTGTAGTAAAATCAATCTAGAATGGCCTTTAGAGCTCATCTTCATCACTTATTGTGTAAATGGGGTTAAACTGCCGATTTGATCTAATAGACTCAGAATGCCTGGGGCCCGTCCTGGGATGCGCATTTGAAGTAGCCCATTGGTTTATTGTACACACTGACATTATGAAATTACTGAACCAATGTCAGCACACCAATACTCCCTTGATCTGTAAGTCAGAGGCCAGAAGCTGAGGAAGGTTTTATGACTTGCTCACACTGTCCTCTCTTTATTCTCACTGGAAACTCCTGTGTGCATCTTCTGTGAAACTTCCCTGGTGTTCTAAACACCTCCCTAATGCCCAGTCATAATTATGCAAAAGATGGAACACACTTATTCTATATCAGATATACTATGCTGAAATAAGCCTTTTGCATATTGTCTTTTTAATTCTTAAAACAATTTTCTTAAGATGTTGGTACTATTATCTTCCATTTTGTAGATGAGACGAAGTTTCATATTTTACAAGTACAATGTGACAGAGAGCAGGGGCTTGGTCTAGGACCTTCAGGTTCCAAGCTCAGGTGTGAAACCACTTCACTGAGAATTGATTTTTCTCGCTTCGTGCCACCATGACAATTCTCACATTCCTTTATGACAACATAATGGTGTTTTAATTGTTGGTTCACATATCTATTTATCTGTCTTTGAGTCTCCTGGCAGTAGGATCTGTGTTTTCTTCACCTAGGTAAATGATAGCACCTGGGTGCTGCAGAATCTGCAGCTAAGTGGGCACTCAATAAAACTCTGTCCCCTTGGTCATTTGTTATTTATTTATTTATTTATTTAATATTAGTTGTTTAGAGTGTGTCAAAATGAAAATACTAAGTTGAAGTAAATGTAAAATTTAGGTATCTATACACATGGAAAAAATTTTAAATAATACTTTGGCAACATATTCATATGTACAGCAGTCAATGTATAGGTATAATTAACTAATATTCAGACTTTAGTAAGAAACTAATGGTTAGAACTCTTGTTGTTGTCAATTACATAGAACTATAAAGGCACTTTTCAGGAACCCAAAGACACTAAGAATGCATGATAATTCAAAAGTGAAGCAAATACTTTTCAAAAATTTTATCTCACATAAATTGCACATAACATTATAATTTCCAATGTGAAAACATCAAATTAAATAAAAACAAAAATGCATATTTTGCTTCCCTTATCATTCTGTGCTTTTTCTTATTTTTTCATCTATTAATTCTGCACATAGATATGAATATTAGATATCAATTTATGTATATCAGATGACAAGGCACAGTGGTGTATAAACCTTATTCCTTCAGGTACGTATGATTAAGCAATCAATTTTTTGTTAGAAAAATATAATGGGAATAAAAACCCATAAAACCAACGTAAGTCCATCTCTTCTTATTAGAATTTGAGTTCTTTGAAATAATAATAAAAAATCCCTTAATAAGTATTTTAAGCCATTTGATTACAATGGTGGGGTGATTTTCTATTGTTCACATTATTATGGAAGAATACAAGTAAGATATTCACACACATATTAATAAAAATTAATTAACTGATCAAGGTTCTAGTGTCTGAATTGGCATTTAAGCATTTATCAAAGGGTAGCTCAGATTCTTCGAGATGATCGTAAGAATAGATGCAGAAGCCTGCTAAAGGACTTACTCTGTGCTTTACCTGCTAGATTTCTTAGAGTATCTCTAGACTACAGTGTTCCTGCTGCAGAAGCGTTATGTATCAGCAGTTTGACTAATTGGCCTGACTTCTCTGAGGTCTCCCTAGGCTGCTGGTCAGAATTCAAACCATTTTATGTTCTTGTCTCAAAAACTTGTTGTCATAACGGCATTATGGAAATTGCAGACTTACAGAACATAGGCTAAACTCTGACAAATGGATTTATTGAATTGCTGGTTCTTTTCATATATGATTTATCTCATTTAATATTTGAGATAAAAGTGAGACCCAGAGACGTTAAGTAACTTTCTCAAGGTCACAGTTAGCCAGCAGACAATTTGAGATTTTAACATGAATCTTCTAATGTGAAACCTAGAACTCTGCACTATGTGTAAGTAGGTTGCTTTGAAAACTGTTTGACAAGGTGCTAAGGAATTGTTTGCTTCAAGAGAAAAAAAAACAAAAAAACTTTAACTGACTTCAGCAAAAGAGAAGAATTGATTATTGGAAGGATTCAGGGGTTGAATGCTAGCAGGCCTCATTTAGGGCTGGGAAATGGAATTATCAGCTGAGGTGACTTTATCTCTTTGGTATTCTCAGATAACCCATCTCTGTTTCTCTAGCCTCATCATTTGCTGCCTTACAAGTGGTCTCTCTTTGCTCCTGGTAAGAAATGACTAGTCCAGCCTGTGTGCTGTGTGTGTATGTGTGCAGGCGCATGCGCGTGTATGAGTGTGAATGTAATACAGCAGGAGAAGAGAGAACAAGAAAGACTGGTGGTGGTGGGGCGGGGAGTGACGAGGTCACACAATCTGTGGCCCACGCATGGAGCTATGGGACGAGATACGCTGACAAAGGTGCAAGGGCAGCTTCTCAGATGGGAGTCAGAGTGGCAGTGGGAGGACATAATTGGTAGAGGAATGATCTGCATTATTTTTACAAAGCCTTTCTTGTACTGCTCTGTTCAACTTTGATAGTTAAATCCTTGGTTCTCCCCCTTGCCTGGAAGCAGTTTTATGAATCTTAATTGGCTTCTCTAGTTTGGGTTAAGAGAGTTGTATCTATACACTGATATATAAACCGATAGCTCTATCTGTATCTATGAATACATTCTAAATATGCATATTTAATTATTATTTATGTAAGCATTTTATTCCTGTTAATCGACTGGGAGTCATCTTTGTCAAATAAATATTTTGGTGTCTCTTCTGCACCACAAAAAGGAAAACATTGTCTTATTTCCATTTGTAAACTAATTACTTGTGCTTATAAAACTATCATGTGGTGAATATTACCAAGAAGAACCAGGTAGTGTCAGAGATAAGAAATGATGCTTTTCTTAGTAGAATGTAACTACCCGTAAGCTATGGGTTTCCAGCTCTTCTGACATGGTACAGTACCCTGAGTAAATATCTTTAGCAACAGACGTGCATGACTGGCCCTCATGTGAATTTTTGGAAATATTGCGTACCAAGAGGAAAACAGTAGAAATGTAGTCTTGATTTCACCAGAGGGAATATGAAAGATGTGGCTGATCTCTGGCTCTTGCCTTACTATCAATCAGTGCTGAGCTTTAAGTCTCTACTTGCTTCATTTTCCTCAGTGAAGGACTAGGCTGGAATCAATAATTTCTAAAGCTCTTTCTGGTTCTAGTATTCATGTGCTTTTTCGAATCTATAATATCTCAGAGAGATGATAGTCATATTTCTTAACAAAGAATAAATTGTAAAAATAAGCTGATCATTATTGAAGATAGGTGGCATATACATGGGTTCATTATAATATTTTCTTTACTTTTTTGAATGCAACTTTTCAAAGAGACAGAGACAGAGAGCCACAGCTATAGAGAATGGCAGCAATAATAAGGAAATGCTGTAAGGAGTAGATGAAACCATCCTAAAAAAACACGATACGTTAGTTTATTTTAATGAGTCACCTAAACATGAAAGGTGATATAGGCCATAGAATATATTAGGAAATAGAAATAGTGAAATTAGAAAAGCTTGAAAGTCTCTTTGAGTCATTTCAGTTGAAATGCTTTGTCATTTTGTTACGAATGCCATAAGGTGAATATACATTACAGAGATAAGTGGTTCATGAATTTACCATCATTTTAAATTATGCATCAATGCCCTTTAAAATCATTAGTTTGGAAAAGTGAGATTTGATTGTAATTTGCTATTTCCTATCATGCCCTGACTGGGCAAAGAAAGAAGCAATCTGGATAAGAGTTAGATTTCAGAGCAAAATTTACAAATGCAATGTAGTTGGTCTATAAAGTAGATAAAGCACATGGCATAATCTGCAATCAACTATAAAAGTTTGACCATGAAAATACCAATGAATTAATCCAAATTTTCAGCTGTAACACCAGAGCCCATAAATATTCTAAAGTCATATTCTGCACAGCTAAGTTTCTTCTAGGAATTAGTGCAATTATTTATCTAGACAAATGTTTATTGAGCAACCATTCTTTTTCAGAACTGTACAGTCACTTGAGGACCTTCAAGGTACAAGACCATATCTTTGCTATTTGAAACTGTGTACAGCTCTTTTCCTCTTGGGTCATCAGTGGATGTTTGATCTCACATGAAAGGACAGACTCTTTCCTTGAAACCAAAAGAAAGTGGTGATCTTCCTTTCAATGAAAATTTTTAGAATCTTAAATGGGACCTTTATATTCCCAAATTGACTCTGCAAATTTACTAACAACTAACTCAACAGCTAAGCTTTTAGAAATATTGTTTACATTTGTTTTTCCCTCATCCAGGCTTCACTCTTCGACCTGCTGCATCCCGCTTCTATCTCTACTACACTACATGAGTTACTCTTTCCAAGTCACCAATGATCTGTCCTAGTCATTAAGTCTACTTTTTAGTCCTTGTCTTACTTGAGTTAGAAAAAGCAGCTGGTGCTGTTGAGTATTCTCTTCTTTAAGAAATGTTTTTTTTTTTTTCCCTTTGCTTCCGTGACGCTGCTGTCATCTGCTTCTCTTTCTCTGCTTCTGTGAAAATTTAAATTAAATAATGTCTTCCTAGGCCCCTGTTCTGCACTTGGCATTCCCCTGAGTTTCGAAGTAGACTCTCTTCTCTGTTCATGCTATAGGCTTGTGCCGGGCAATATAGCACCACTCCTGAAACCTCAGTCATCATCTACGGTGATTCCGAATCTCCATCTCCGTGTCAGACCCATCTCCTGAACTTCAGAGCAATGCCTTCAACCCTGTACTGGATAGTTTAACACTGATGTTTCTCAGATATCTCATATTCATCATGTTCAAAACAGAAAAAACTTCATCTCACTCCAGAAAAACCCCAACATGTTGCTCTTCTAGGATTGCCTGTCAAGGGCAATGGCACTGCTACCTCTCAGGTGCTTCATCCTTACTCCTTCCTCTTCTTCACATTCTCTGCTTTCAGTTGAATACCAATATATCTGACAATTTTCTTGATTTTTGCCACCTCTTTCTATTCTTATTATTTTTGTAAAGATTTCCTATCATCTCTTTCCCCGATGACTATAACAGCCTCCTAACTAGTGTATCTATCTATTCAGTCCAGTTACCTAGTTCTCTTCCAATCTCTTCTTCCCAGTTCAAAGTGGTCCTTCTTAATGCATATCTAATTATGGCATTTCTCTGATTAAAACACAACGGTGTCTCATTTTACTTGAGATGAAGTCACGGTACTTATGTAGCTTTAAGTGTGTGCATAATAATCTAGTCCTATGCATCTCTATCCAGTTTCATCTCTTATGATTTCTCTTTATACTTCAGGTCCTGCCTTATTGAAATTCTTTCAGTTCTTCCAGGTTTTAGAACATTCCTCTGATAGAATATATATATATATATATATGATCTCTTCTGCTAGGAACACTCCTCTCCCACTGCTTGCCTTGCATTTGGCTTACTTCTATTTACTTTTCAGAAGTCCTTGTGTCTTTTTTTCCCTCAGAGGCATCCCCTAATCCTCCAAACTAGGTAAAGTTAGGTAACCATTGCAAAATATGTATCCATGATGATGACAATTATTTTGTTAATTTTTTTTATGTGTCTAGGGTAGAAAGAGACAGAGACTACGTACTTTCTAAGGTAGGAATTATGCTTATTTGCTCATGATTGCATTGCACTCCTGAACCTCCATGCCTGACAAAGTACCTGACACAGTTTTTTTAGTTCATACTTGCTGAATGACTAAATGCAGAGAGAGAATAAAATTTGATATGTGTCATGTTTTCCCATGACCAACCGAGAGAAACAAGAGAAAGCATTTCAATATAATGCTAAAAGACTACTTTTCACCTAAATTTTTATACCATATGGAATAAATGATATGCCAGTGAATAGGTGGGGGCCCTATGGAGCTTTTTATGTGTTTGAGCTTATATGACTCTTAACACGTAACTGTACCTATAGGAGGCAATCAATACAAAATTATTGAATTAATATTTTGAATAACTTTTATTTGACTTAGGGATGGAATTAAGCTCAATAAGTGCTGCTGATTTTATTCTTGGGGCCACTGAATGCACACGTAAGACTAAGAGGAGCTGTAATGAATATCAGACTAAGATAATCTTTGGGATACTTTCTCTTTCAGCTTTATGTATTTTAACTTACTAAACTCTTTTCATTCACTCTTTTCTTTTACTAGAAGTTACTTGTATCAGAAAATAAATATTAGTACTTAGCTATTTCAACAAAGTATGAAATTTAATATAATGCATGTGCTCTATACTTCATCCAAAGATATTGATAATGGGAATATTAAACAAAAATTGTTCCAACCATATATAGCTATAATATGTCTAGTTAAACAGCACAGTCTTCCCCTACAAACTAGATTCCTTGTATAGTTCCTACCTCAGGAATGGCAACATCTTTTTGGAAAAACTAAAAACTTAATCTATTTGATACCTTTTTCTGCCTCATAACTTAGGTTTATTTACTTCCTGATTATCTCTCACATTGGTCCCCTTAGATCCATTTCCACAGTCATTAATCTAGTTTAAGCTATTATCATCTCCTACCAGAAGATTTGTAACAATTTACTAAGGAGCCTCTCTGCACTAACATGTCCCCTGCCAATCCATTCTTCACTCAGCAGCCAACCCAACCAGATTATGCCCTGCTTAAAATCTTCAAAGGCTTCCCATCAGCCTTAAAAAAAATATTCCAATCTTTGCTGTTTCTTCTGACTCTACGGTGCTACCAAATTTGTTCTTTACATGTCCTAATCTAATATAGATTTCTGACTTTTCAGTTTCCCATCAATCTTTGCACTAAATTAGATGCAATTAGGGTAAACTTTTTAAAGGAAAATGTTGGCATAGCCCACAGGTACTCTCTGATAGGTTGGATCAGTCATTTGTTTAGACACTAAGCTTAAAATTTTTAATAAAAACACCTTAATGCTGTCCTCTGCCTGCCGTATTGTAAGACAGCACGGTCTTTCCTTTCAGACATGTTTTTGGATGACGGTTCAAGAGCTTCATGGACTTCTTTAGGATGCTCATAGACACTATGATGTAGATGAGCAGAGTCCTCAAATGGAATAAATTAATTGTTCAGGGGCACATAATGAGTTAGTAGCAGAAAGAGTGTATAACAAAGGTCGTTCTTCTCACATCAATGTTCTTTTCATTTTTTCATTTTGATTTGTGTTGGAACAGAGTATATACTCAAGAATTGCAACTGCGTAGGATAGAAAGAGAAGAATCAAAGAATTTAAATATTGCAAAATGTATAGATTTATCTGTAATAAAATTAATCTGGTTACAGAGTAATCTATTATTCTTGCTTTCAAAAAGCAAAGTATAGTATAAACTGGGTAGAGAAAGAGAAGGAAGGTGAGAGAGTTCCATGAGGAGGTCATTATACTAGAGTGAATTCTGGTAAAATGTATTTTTTTAAATTTCTTCCTCCATAAGTCAAAGCTTTATGTTTAATGCATTATTTTTATATAGTGACTTTAAAATTGGCTTGGTATTTTAAAAACAGATCAGAAGTGTGAACTATATAATTAAAATAGAATCAAAGTTATGCTATTATAATAACCTAAGCAAATATAGATAATATATAACTATTAATCTTACCAAGCACATATCTCAAAGAACAGATAAGTGTGGCTAGTGAAACAAGGAGTCGAAGAACATAAAGAAAGCATCTTTAAAATATGGAATAAAGGTTGTATACTTTACCACTAGCTTGCTCGGATGTTTTAACAGGAAAGAATTTTTTAATCCAATGAATTGGAAATGAGCTCCTATATTTGGCTCAGTGAGTAGTAATATGTAAATACAAAAGTTCAGCTGATTCACTTCCAGAAGGTATTCTTGGTATCCTTCCAAATTAGAATGGAAGAAATTATTATGTGGGTAAAACTGAAGATTTCAGATAAGATGCAGCTATTATATTTTGGCTTGCTTTTTAAAAAAGCTTCATAGACAATGGCCAAAACCCTATCAATCATATAAGAACATTTTAACATATTGAAATTTCACAACCATTTTGAAAAAAGTAAAATTAACCTTATGAAGAAATTCTTGTAGATATGTTAAACAACGCATTTTAAAAATAAAGCACTAAAGATAAAAATACCAAAAAATCCCATGATAATTGCTTATGAGTTGCTGGCAGGGAAGTGAATGTGGAAATAAACAATGGCAATGTGACAGGAGAATTGCTAGAAGGTGGTTGAGTCCCATGTACGTGAGGGCAGAAAAAGGTTTCTTGAGTTTGTCAGGTTTCACAGAGGAAATGTAATTTGATTGATAAGCATAATTTTGCTAAGAGAAGTGAGGAAGGAAGTTAAAGGCAAAGAGCATGGAAATAGTGGAAAACCATTTTAAAAAATGTGAGAAAGAGAAGGGTGGGTACAAGATGGGTAACTAAATAAGCAAGGGTCAGAGAATCAAGACTACAGATCATGATAGAATTTTGCTTTCTATCCTGGAGTTGAAAGGGAAGCCATTGAATTTTGATCAGAGGAATAACATTTATCGAGTGCTTATTGTATGCCAAGATCTTTACACTATTATTTCATGCAATATCCATAAACCAGTCATGTATGTAGACATTGTTATCACATCCATTTTGTAGATGAGAAAACTGAGTCTCAGAAAGGTGAAGATACAAATTACAGCTCTACAAACAGTTACAGAACTAGGTTTCAATACAGCAATTGAAACTCCAGGTGGTTCTCTTAATCTTTGTGCTATACTGCCTTTACTTTTGATAGAAATATATAGATTAGAAAGGAGGAAGAGGAGATTGGAGTGAGGAGATTGGCACAGAAACAAGTCAAGGTATAGAAATACTGTGGAAAATGGGTGAGTTTGGATTGATTGGTTATCAGTGATAAAAAGGAAGGAAGTTAGGACAATGTTCAGGTTTCTAACTTGGCAGCTCTGTGGAGAGTGGTCCATTTTACAGCAACAGGGAGTGCAAGTGGGG
The DNA here is from genome assembly GCF_902729225.1 of Pteropus medius. Lineage (NCBI taxonomy): Eukaryota > Metazoa > Chordata > Mammalia > Chiroptera > Pteropodidae > Pteropus > Pteropus medius. The sequence goes on along the minus strand of NW_024347791.1, from coordinate 18,045,750 downwards.
GAACAGATTGAAGGAATTGTGGTGGCAGGAAATGACACATTCCCCGTAGAGTGTGTGGAGATGGAGATCCCTGTGGAAACCAGTGGGTGCCTAGAGAAGGTACTATGTGAGGGCTGGAACACAGGAGAGATATGGTGTAGTAGTGAAGCAAACACTTAAAATTAAATCCAGACTCCTAACCATGATCACAATTATTTAAATTGGTGAAGTGGAAAGAAGGGACTACTGTTATTAACTCTTGCTTTTACTGTTGGTAAAACAGTCTTTGGGTTTCAGAATCTTTATCTGAAAAACTAGGGGAGAAGAGTAGATATTTGAAAGATACCTTTGGGAGTTCTTTTTATATTTTCTGTACTGTATTATATAAAATCTCTCTGCAGGTAATCTGGAAATTTACCTCATTGACCACAAGGGGGAGAACTCTAATTCTACATTAAGTCATTTACAATATAAAATAATCTAAGTACTTGCTATATGAAGTTGGTGATAGGCTGTTTCATTTTCATTTGTGGAAGCTGAGGGAATTCAACGACTATAGACAGTTTTAATGGAATTGAAGTGTGGTTTTGTGTTGCTAAAGTTGTGATAAAGTCACTGAATGTAAAAATCTATTTGTATTCAGCAATAATTACCCATGAAGGAACCAGATGCCTCTTTAATTAAAATAAAGACAGTAAAATTTAAATTCACCCTGGAAAGGTTTTTCTTTCCTAAAAACATTATTTCAGTTATTCTTCAAAAAACTATAATCTTTCTGAAAGTCCTTGGTCACTCTGAAACAAATATTAGGTCATAACATGTCATTCTATTATAACGATATCCATATTAAAATAAAAAGATTAGAATAATGCTGGTCACACTATTTAAATGTTACATGTTCATTAAACGTGAGTATATGTTATATGTTCATTATTACATGAATGTTGAATATTATATGTTCAGTGTTAAAAATGTTAAAATATGTACTCTGGTTTTATGTAAAGTTTTATTGTAAGGAAACTATAACTCTCGTTGGGTTGAGAATTATCTTATGAGATTTCCTAAGGTTTAATGAGCCACATTCTTGAACTTGACCAAATTCAATTACATTCGTAGAGTATGAATGTAATATTTCTGCATTTTATCAAATATTTCCAAACATACACAGCTAAATGAGTGTTGTTCTCATTAAAGATATAATATTAGTGAGCTGTACAGAAATCTCAATAATGCAATTGTTACTGAAAACATATTTGTGTTTCCCCTTAGAGTCAGTAGCACACTCTTTTAATATGTTCAGTGACAGCCAATCTTCCTTTGAGAGTGAGTGTAATACTTAAAAACAAGCATTTCTATGAACACAGATTGAATATTAAGGTCACCAATCAAGTTAGAGTATACATTATTTGAGGATCAAAGGAGTAGATGTAACTAAAATATTTAAAATCCCTTTGATTTATAAACCTCTTTAATTCATCTACCATAAAAGAGTCACAAAGTGTTTTCAGCAATGATGTTCCTGGAATAAGGAGAAATCCTCCTAAGGTGGCTACTAGGAAGGGTTACTTTCATTTGAATAAACACATTCTAGTGTGTTCACAAAAATAAATAAATAATTACATAAGTACTTTAATTTATTTATAGTCATGTTGTGTTTATTTTCCAGTTATTTTCACAGTTGACACTTCATAAATCCTTTAAATGTAAAATAATAGTATACTAACTCAGTAATGTTATCATTTAGATATTTTCTATAACTTCCTCCAAAATGACTCAGATTTTTAATGTTTTCCTTTGGCTTGATGAATTAATTTTCTATCAATATTTCTCACACTAGAAAGTATTATAGACCAATAAAAGATCTATGCTAGACAGTGTGGAGCATACACATTTATTATTGCTTATATATTCAGTTTGGCACAGTGCTTGGCCCTCTAGTAGGTATTTACTATTAGATATTTAGTGAATATTAGTTGCATAAATGAATAAACAAATGATAATGAAGTTACATATATAAATATTATATAATATACAATTACATTTTATATCTATTATTCCTGTTACTTAGGAATATAATATTATTTCTGTTAATTATATATCATTGTTTCAGACTGCTGATAATCATCCACCCAAAACGTAGTGGCTTAAATAGACGTTAATTGTTTTCCACAAATCCACAATTTGGACAGGGCTCAGTTAGAACAGCAGTCTCTGCTCCACTGCTCCATACAGTGTCAGCTGGTCTGGCTTGAAATCCAGGTTGACTGGGAGGCTAGAATCACCCGACGATTCACTCATTCACATGTCTAATGGTACTACTGGCTGTTGCCCAGGATCTCAGCTGCAGATGTCATCTGGAAAACTACTATTGTTTAGGTTCCAAGAGCTACCATTCAAATGATCAAGGCAAAGTGCATGACATTTTTATGATCTAACCTTGGAGGTCATGTGGGACCACTTCTGTTGTACCCTATTGGTTGAGGCAGTCACAAAAGTCAGTCTGATTTCAAGGGCAGCTGATGTAGAAGATACCATTCGATGGGAGGAATGTTAAGGTCATGTTGGAAGAAGAGCATTTGGGATGGAATATATTGCAGTGACTAGTTTTGGAAAATATAATGTAATATATACATACATGTATATATGTAATTTTATTTATAAATTGTACTTTTGTTCACTAGCTAACTTTAGAAAATACTGTTCCCAAACAAAATTTACCCTGTTAAAGGGATTCTGTCAGATCCAATGAACATTTATTGTTCATTTCCTTCTTCCTGTTTCTGCTCATTTTATGTTCTCTTACATATGCTCATCTGCCTTCCCGAAACTCTCCTCACATTTCTTCAAAGCGTAGAACAAGGTTTGCTTCTTTATTGTTTTTTTTCTATTTATTTATTTGGCCTGGAGAGCATTTACTCTTTATCTCCACTCATTTTGTCATTGAACATTTACTATGGATGGTGCCTATGTCTTTTTCACAGTTCAAAGAATAAATAACACATTGCTGAATAACATTAGGTATTTATTTTTTACTAAACTGATAAAATGTTTGTAAATTATATACTCCTTTTTAACCAGAAGAATTACTTCTTGTTTTATCTAAAATATACTCTTTCCGTCACTAAATTTAAATGAACAGAACTTCAAGTTCAGCTAAAAGTGAAAAATGTCATTATGTATCTAAATCTGTATTGCACAATTTAAAAATAAAAATAATCTTTCTTGAGATTTGATTCTTATATGGAACAAATGATGACAAATTATCTGCATATGACAAATTTAAAGTGTATACTGAAATTACTATTTTTCAGAGACTGAAAATCAAATAAATAAAAAATGAAAATAACATTTTCTTCATTAATTTTACAGTCTGTTTCATAAGGTATTGAAGTATTTTTGCATATCCTTGAAGTAGTGAAAATATTAATGTCATTTTTAAACAATCTAAAATTTTAAATAATGCAAAAAAGCATTCATCCTGAGTAAAAGAAGGGAGAGACCAACTTGAAATAGGTCATATAGAAATTCCATATAATTAACTTCTTTATAGGAAGTAACTATAAAAATAAGCTTATTTTCTGAATTCAGGAATCATGTAGAGATTACTCTTTCATTTGTGCTCTTAAAGTCTTTCAACATACTGGTACTATAATAATGATCATATCATATCATGTCATATATATTTACTTTAAAAAATAATTGCCTCGAACTTTAGATTGCAAGCAACACAAGGGTGGTGTTTTCCCTCTAAGTTCTGTACTTTGAGAACAAAATTGTCTTTCCTGAAATTTGATTCTATGTGATGGAAGCTGCTCATTGACTATTCAGAGGATTAATGAGAATCTGAATCACTGGTCTTTTCTCATCCATACTTTTTTTAAAAAAATTAACTTATTCCATTAAAATGATGTTAACATTTAAGAACTTATTAAACCCTACCACCTATTAAAATAATGCAATAAACTTAATATCAGGACCAACATAAATTTTCAAGTTTAGCTCAATATACTCTGTAAAGATTAGTATATTACCTTTGTGCACATTATGGTGTTGTTTCTTTTTTTTAAAGAGAAGAATAGCTTTAGAAATATTTTCCTTTTATTTATGTAGCATAAATTCCTTGAGAGATTTGACCACATCGACCACATCATCTCTCTCAGTCCTAGAAACGGGAAGGTGCAGGCCATACCACCTCGGAATCCAAGGTGATATGTATTGGTTTATTAAACATGTTTAGGAACGTTTCTGGGTTCAGGAATTCTTCAGATTTGCACAAGTACTTTATTATTTGTTCTGGGAGGAGTAATTCAGGTACGAGTTGGTGCAAGTTATCGCCTGGTCCTTTAGTGCCCACTTTAACTGTCTTAAAAATATAGAGTGCTAGTTTATGAGTTTGGGTGAGAAACTCTGTGACGACCTCCTCTAGGGACTGTGACTGTGTCACGTCATCGAGATACATGACAGGCACTTTTATTACTGAAACATACCATTGCATGAAGATCCTTGTAGGGATGTTATGGGACATGACTATAATTTTCATTCCTTGGATAAAAAATTCTCTTTCATTCTTTTCACGGTTGACATAATCTAAAAGAATCCGGTAAAGAGTACCAGAGGAAGACTCAAGGATATGCAGAATAGAAGTAGGATATATGAGCAATAATCCTGTCACTGTTTCTCCTAGGTGATACTTTAAAATTGACTGGAATGCTTGTTCATAGTATTCGGTAATATCTTTTTTTTCTGTGTTGGCTGTTGTTTTGGCCACTAGAAACATCCTATGAAGAAGTAATTTCTTTAGCTGTAGTCTTAGCTTCTCCTCCTGAAAATGCAAGTAATTGCTACGTGGAACTTGAGGCGATAGAAGAGCCTCCAATTGGAAAGGTCTTTTGATTGCCTTTTGGGTATGGCCTGAGAAGGACATCATGAGTCCTAATTATTCTTGTAGATAACTTATTGCAATAAAGATCATCAAGATATCTCTTCAGTGGTGAACTCTTATTTTTATTTCTTCTGACAAAAAGAAAAAAAAAGGAGTTTACTTAGTTTGTCAAATGCTACTGCACAGCAAAATCCCTTCCCAGGGGTATCAATGAACAGTGTCTTTGAAATGAAAGAGAATATTAAAACAAGACTCAAATTATGGAGATTTTAAAAAAAGTTTACAACTAAATAACTAACACACACCTTAGGAAAAACTCTCCAACCAACTGGGGAGTGGAGAGAAAAGAGAACTTAATCTAGAGAAGTCCACTCTGTTTTTGCTTACATTATTATTTTCCTCTTCAATTAATAGTCCATTTTTTCTTGGCCCTCATCCTTGAATCACACACACACACACACAGTGTGAGAGAGAGAGCTCACAGTCCCTGACAGCTGCATTGGCATTACATTAAAATGTCCTTTTATTCATGGAACGGTGATCACAGATTGTCCTTGATTTGTCAAGTTTTTAAAATGGTATTTTATGGTAATTCCCCAATTTATTTTATAAATTTAACAGGTCGATGATATTTTTTAAATCTGGGGATCTCTCAGTCCTAATTGGCTACTTTACCCTTTACCCAATACATTGAACGTTAACAATGTCGATTGGATAATAACAGTAAACTTTGTAAGTAACTAATTTTGATTGTCTTTTCAACAAACCTCAGAAACGGCTCTATTGCTTTTCTTTTTTCTGTCCTTTTCTTTCTTTTTTTGATGGGGTCAAATGAAAAATACCTTTATTTTTAACTTCTTCTTACAATTTTTTTTCTTCTCTCCAGGTCAACTAAACATTTCTTTCTTTCTTCAAGTGCTTCTTTCTCTTACTTGTCCACAAGGTCCTACTTGCCCTCTATCACTCTTCCAACTGCCAGTGTGTCTTAGGTGCTCTCAGCTGTCCTGTGTTCTATTCTGATTTCCATAGTGCCTGAGCGAATCAGAATGTCAGTAGTGTTAAAGGGCCAGAGCACCCTGGCAACTCCCATTTCTTAAGTTAATGAGGGTATCTCAATAGATCTCAATATCACGAAAAAAGAAATGCGGGCTTCTTTTCTGGAATGGCTTATTGTTAGCCAGATGCCTTTGTAAAGCAGACATCTTCCTAGACATATTCTTTTCATTTTCCCCACAATTTAGAAAAGAGGAAGCTAAAGTAGGGAATAGTTAGTTATATACCTTGCACACAATTCAAACATACTCTCAATAACCTCCCTATTATGTCTACCTAGGGTAAAGAGATATTATAAACTAACTAAAGACTATAAGAACATATATCAGATGTTTGGTTTCCCAGTGCATATAAAAGTTATGTTTACACTATACTGTAATACTGTGTAATAGCATATATCTAAAAGATGTTCATACCTTATTTAAAAATACTTAATTGCTAAAAAATGCTGACCATCATGTGAGCCTTTAGCCAGTCATAACCTTTTTGCTGATGGAGAGTCTCACCTAGCTGTTGATGGCAGCTGACTGACCAGGGTGGTGATTGCTGAAGGCTGGGGTGGCTTTGGCAACTTCTTAAAATAAGACAATGAAGTTTACTACATTGATTGACTCTTTCTTTCATGAACAATTTCTCTGTAGAATGCTATGCTATTTGATAGCATTTTACCCACAGTAGAACTTCTTTCAATATTGGAGTCAATCCTCTCAAACCCTGCTGCTGCTTTATCAACTAAGTTTATGTAATATTCTTAACCTTTTATTGTCATTTCAACAATCTTCACAGCATCCTCACCAGGAGTAGATTTCATCTTAAGAAACTATTTTCTTTGCTTATCTATAAGAAACAACTCATTCATTCAAGTTTTGTCATGAGATTGCAGCAATTCAGTTATCATCAAGCTCCACTTCTAATTTTAGTTCTCTTGCTATTTCCACCACAGTCACTTCCTCCACCAAAGACTTAATTCCCTTAATGTTATCTGTGAGCATTGGAATCAACTTCTCCTAAATGCCTGTTAATGTTGATATCTTGAACTATTCTCATGAACCATAAGTATTCTTAATGGCATCTAGAATGGTGAATCTTTTCTTGAAGGTTTTCAATTGCTTTTCCCAGATCCAGGAGAGGAATCACATCTACAGCAACTATAGCCTTATGAAATGTATTCCTTAAATAATGATTGAAAGTAAGAATTACTCCTTGGCCCATGGGCTTCAGAATGGATGTTGTGTAAGCAGGCATGAAAACAACATTAATCTTATTGTGTGTCTCCATCAGAGCTCTTGGATGAACAGGCACATTGTCAATGGCAGTATTATTTTGAAAGAAAATTTTTTTCTTTTGTGCAGTAGGTCTTAACAGTAGACTTAAAATATTTAGTATACCATGTTGTAAATAGATATGTTGTCATCCAGGCTTTGTTGTTCCACTTATAGCACATGGGCAGAGTAGATAGAGCATAATTCTAAAGGGTGCTAGGATTTTCAGAACGGTAAAAGAGCACTGGATTCAACTTAAAGTCACCAGCTGTGTTAGCCCCTAACAAGAGAGTTGACCTGTCTTTCGAAGCTTTGAAGTCAGGCATTGACTTCCCCTCTCTAGCTATGAAAGTCCTAGATGGCATCTTCCTCCAATCTAAGGTTGTTTCATTTACATTGAAAATGTTTGGTTTAGTGTAGCCATCTTCATTAATCATCTTAGCTAGATCTTCTGGATAACTTGCTGCAGATTCTACATCAGCATTTGCTGCTTTGCTTTAGACTTTTGTTACCAAGATGGCTTCTTTCTTTAAACCTCATAAACCAATCTCTGCTAGCTTCAAACTTTCTTCTGCAGCTTCCTCATCTCTCTCAGGCTCATAAAATTGAAAACAGTTAGGGCCTTATTCTGCAATAAGTTTTGCCTTAAGGCAATGTTGTGGCTGGTTTGATCTTCTATCCAGACCACTGCACATATCAGCAATAAGGCTGTTTTGCTTTCTTATCTCTCGTATGTTGACTGGAGTAGCACTCTTAATTTCTTTCTAGAACTTTTCCTTTGCATTACCAATTTGGCTAACTTTGGCACAAGGGGCCTGGTTTCCAGCCTATCTTGGCTTTTGACATGCCTTCTGTACTAACCTTAGTTATCTCCAGCATTTGATTTAAAGTGAGAGACATGGGAATCTTCTTTTCATTTGAACAATTAGAGGCCATTGTAGAGTTATTAACTGACCTAATTTTAATATTATTGTGTCTCAGGGTATAGGGAGGCCTAGGAGAGGGAGAGAGACAGGGGAACGGCTGGTCGGTGGAACAGTCAACACACACACAACATTTATTGATTAAGTTCTCTATCTTATATGTATATGATTTGTGGCTCCCCAAAACAATTACAATAGTAACATCAAAGATCACTAATCACAAGTCACCATAACAAATACAATAATAATGAAGATGTTTGAAATATTGTGAGAATTACCCAAATGTGTCTAGGACACGGATACATGAAGTGAGCAAATGCTTTTAGAAAAATAACACTGATAGACTTGCCTGAGGCAGGGTTGCCACAAATCTTCAATTTGTAAAAAACACAATATCTGCAAGCACAACTAAAAATGAAGTACAATAAAATGAGATATTCCAGTATAAGAAAGTTCTTCCATAGGTTTGGTTTTCTTATTCCAAAGGGAATTGAAGTTAATTTTTAGAATAAAAGTTAATAATACCATACCTTAAGTTACATTTATGTGAGCTCTAAACTATAATTTTAAAATAAGGTTAGAAAATATCCTTATTTAATTTTTGAAAATTAAACCTTAGAGTATTTTTCCCCCCATAAGGTTTGTGTTATTCAAACTAATTAGCTGGTTTTAATAATAGACAGTGACAAATTATCCCAGAAAGTAGAAGCTGAGAGATGATTTAATAATTCCTTAATTGTGTGATTCACAAAAATTGACTATAATTTCTCATTGTTATTTACTCTGTCACTCCCTGAAACAATACGATCTTTCCCAAGGTACATGGAAACTTGTCATTGCCCAGTATAAGAACAGTTCTTACCCTCATTCCTCTTACTGCTTTGCAGAATGTAATTATGTTGACCACAACGTCTTTGATGGCCTTCTCTCCTCCCTTGGTTTCCATAACTCTGTACTTCCCCGAAATTCTATCCAAATCTTTATTTGCAGCCTAGCCCAGTTCCTTCTCAGACCCAACTCTGGGCAATGCCAAAGCTCTGTGCTCATCATGCAGATCTTTTCTCACTACCTCCTTGCCCAATTATCTCAGCACCATCTATGTTTCTTTCCTGTGAGGGCAGGTGGGTGTTCCCTGATGTCGCTCTTGTACCCACATTGGATGATTGACATTGCTGATTGACCATGGAGTGTTTACTGTTGAGTTTAACTTTGGACTTGGACTCTTTCTCAGTTTAAGTCTCATGGCAGATATAATGAGTTTGTCGAGTTTGACAAAGAAGAAAAAACTGAGTTTCCATTCCAATATTTTCTCTGTACAGAAGATTCCTAAATCACAATCTTATTTACAGCTCTTCTTAGATGCACGGCTACCCTTTCAAATTTTAAATGCCAACGCTGTAATTATTTTTTTTATATTTCCCTTTAAAAAGACCCCATTTATGTTTTAATTAACATTTTTTTTTCTCTCATCTCCTAGGCCAACATCCTTGGTCTTATCTTTTCATGCTTCCTAAAATTTATTTCCCAGATCTATTCTGTTACTAAGTCTTTTTACTCATTTTAACTGTATGATGAGTTCTTGATTTTCCTGCCTCCTTCATAGTCCTAGCTATTTATTTGGATTATAATAAGAGTCTTCTACCGTTGGTATTTTTCTAGATTTTTCCACTTCACCTATTCAACTATGAGCATGAAACTTTAAGACCTTAAGATGCTAATTTTATGAAGTTTTCTGTTTACTTCCCCTTGATGGAATGCTAGGAGAGGGAGCACCTACCTTTATTATGTTCACAGTGATTTTATTTTATTTCCAATCCCCGATAATGTATTATATCAGATAGAAAATGGGAATATGCAATGGCAGGGTTTGTTACCTAACATTGCCTCAGTGAGAAAATTTATAGGGCATTGATATTCAGAAGCCCTTTTTGAGTGCACGAACTTAAACTTTTATTTATAGGTAAGAGTCTTCCTTTCATGACACCATTCTTACCTGCAGTATAATTATTCTACTTTTTTGCCCCTATACAAAAGAGCTCAATTGTGATTTTTCTCCCCATGCATGTTTTTTGTTTCCCTTTTATAACTTGGTTCCTCAATATAAGCCTAGTGGAAAATGATAATCTTTCATCATTATAATTTCTATAAAATTAAAAACTGTCTGATAGTTACAGTTTTGTGTGGTTCAACCTGATGCATTTAGAAACAATACTTTTATCACTACATATAATAGTTTGATCTACATTTTCCCAATGTATTTTTCCATTTCTCGATGCATTGTTAGTTGTTAGATTGCTTCTTCCAAATTTGCATTCATTGTCACATGGCTATCTGAGACATTTAATGCCAACTTACCTTGTTTACTTGACTTTTATCAACCTTACTTTTAAGTATCAAGAGTAAAAGTTTTGAGCAGATAGAAATAGAATCAACACAGTTTGATTGACTGGTATATGTAATTATAATGGTATACTCTCCTCTTAATGGATGCTCAGCATTTGAGTTTCCAGATGTCACAATCCTTATGTTGCATCTTTTAAAGACCAGTTATTTACCCTCAGGTGATGACACAAGCAGAACTCTTCCATCTAGCCAATGGGATAAGGAGACATCAATGTTTTTCCTCCCAAAGTGATCTGTTTAGACCAGATATCCACATTCAAACAACTGACAAGTGGCAGAACTTGAAACTTATTATGATAAGGAGTCCTCTTTTAATTATTCTACCTAACTAACCTTGTCATCCAACTTGTCTTACATAAATCTACAACATATATTTGTAACTCAAGTCAAGCAGTGAAACTTCATATTGACTAAATACTTTATGTTCTGGTTTTATTCTCTGGAACCAAATCTTTCTGAAAAACCAACCTCTCAGCATCATTCTGTCTTTGTAAGGCAGATAAAAAGGATTAAAATGATTACATGCCAGTAATTATTTACCATGTATCATGTACTAGATGCTTTTACTTGTATTAATTTAATCTTTACAACAATTCTTTAAGGTAGACACATTTTGCCCACAATTTATAGAAGAAGGAAGTAAAGCATAGGGTGTTTAAGTACCTTACGTACATTCAAGCATCCTCTCAATAACCTCCCTACTCATTTTACTTATGGTAAAGAGAAGAGAAATTATTTCTTCTCTTTATCCATGGCCATAGGGTCATTCTTTAGTCCTCTATGACACGACAGTTCCTCTGGAAGTAGAGGATAGCTTGTGGATTGGATAAAGTAAGTTGAAAGGTAAACCAATACATCATACCTGTCATTCAACAAAATTTATGTACTGTCTTTATCTTTTCATTCATCTCATATTTATCTACACCTTTGGTGTTTGCCGGGTAATATTATAGGCACTCTAAGAAACACAGACATGGAAAACAACTGGTTTCTAATTCTATGAGTTTAGAGTCCAGTAAGAGTGATGAGATGTCCATGAATCACCACAGTACAGGGAAAAATATAATAAATAACATGTGAATGATGTTCAGTGCTGTGGAAACACCGAGATAGAAAAGGTGGTTGGAGTTTCTTAGAAAGCTTAGAGGAAAAGTTCTTATTTAGGCACAGCCTTCAGGAAACAATTGGAGAATGGCTTTGTAACTGTTTCTTGGATTCATTTCTTTAGAACGTGAGGATGTGCATTTACAGAACTTCATTTCTGGTACCTGAAATACCAGATTCCACTTTAACCTTTCACTTGTGTTCATGTGCTAGAGAAACAGAAAACTCTAGATCACTTCCCCTAACTTTTTCTGTGTTTTGACATATCTAAATAATCAGTGTAAGAGAATTCTTGGTCTAAAGAAATGGCTAACAAACTTGGGTAGAGCCTTTCACTAAGAGCACATACATAAACTATTAAGTAGACAAAATACACTTGAATTAGCAGATCAAAGCAGAATGAACTTAGTTACCAAATCACTAGATATTTGAAGATTTATATAAAAAAAGAAAACTAGATTACTTTCTCCAGCATTTTCTCTTTGCTGAAAATCTTATGGAACAGTGTTTGGTAATTATTTATCAAGGACAGCTCAGTCTACTTTGTTATTCAATTTAAACGTTTAACGTATGTCTTCTATTTGTAAAAAAAAAAAGTGCCAATACTGTGGAGAAATTCTTATGAATCCGTTATTTTATCTGTAGATGAAAAACTCAGTTCCATTATACTCAGTACAAGGGCCAGAGAGAAGAAATAACAAAGATGTTAACAATGAACATCAGAGACACAAAATGCTGGAACAATTAAACCTGGTTGCAAGAACGAGCATTTAAACTGGGCATAAAAAACAGATGTGATTTCTGTGTGGGTGTGGGGGCAGGGTGGGGAGGGTGGGGAATCAGGGAAGGTATGAACAGACTGTATCTTTGAAACATAAAGGGCTGAGGGCACATGTTACAGTGTTGGCAAATGTGGCACTTCATTAAGAAAACAGCAATAGTCTGGTTTGGCTAGAGGGTAGTTCTCAAACCACAGAATCTGAAGGTTTGTTATATTGCAGATTCCTGGTCTCTAGCCCTAAAAAGTTTGAGTTAGTATGCTTAAAGTGAAGTCTAAGAATTATTTGCATTTTAAACGTGTTCTCCCAGTGTCTCTACCTATTTCACTTTAAGAAAGAATGGGCTAGCTTGTGGTGACTTAAACCCTGGCTGTCTATTAGAATCATCTGGTGGGGAATTAAAAAGAAACAGTTCCTAGTTCTTATTTAATTAATGTGGAAATAACTATCATATTTCTGAAAGCCTCTCCAGGTGAGTCTCAGTGTAGCTTGGAATAGAACCACTGGCGTAGGCTAGTGTAACTGCACACAAACTTCATTTCATTTCTTTAATATATTTTTTTCTGATTCAAGCTAGTTTTGGCCAGATAATGGCATTGTGACTTACTTACTTTTATCACCTTCTACCTTTGTATTCCTGCTCCTTAAATCATTATGCTTTAGGACATAAGATTTATTGAGCCTCAGGTCTGTAATCATGGGGACAATAAGTTTCAGTTACACAAAGGATAACATTTTAGCCTTAGGTGTGTTTCAGTTCCAGGCACATCAAAGCAGAACAACAACCCCATGGGCCTGGGACCAAACAGGATGGCACCTCAGCTGATTTCAGAACCTAACACAATGATCAATTACCACAGCCCCGACCAATTGTCCAATCAGTAGCACCCACACCCCCAACTCCCTTAGTTTCCATGATGACTGAGTTTTCCCTATATAATCAGTACTCCTAAAACACCTGGAGGAGCCAGGTTGGAGTAAGCATTAGCTCCTCTGTGTCTCCAGGACTTGCAACTCCCTGAAAGAAATCCTTACTTTTGTTGCTGCAAACTTGCACATATCTTTCCTTTGGAGTGCAGGCAGACCTTTTGTTTCCGTAACACTAGTGGGTGAGCAGACAGGACACGTGGAAAGGAGCAGAGAGGAAGCTGCAGCCAGTGTGTGAAGGACTCGAATGCTGTACTCAGGTTTGAATTTTACTCTTTAGGTAGTAGAATCACTGAGATTTCTTGAATGCCTATAATCTATGTTTTAGAAAAGTGCCTAGGAAGTGCAGAGGAATTAGAGATTGGGAATACTAGAGGCAGCCTGAGAACTTTTAAGAATTCTGCAGTTGTCAGATGAGGGCTCTTCTGCTTTTCGAAGAGTAAATTGGTTCAACTTTTCTGGAAAGCAATTTATGATATAGATCATGAGCTTAAAAATTTCATACTTTTTGATTAGGTAATGCATCTTCCAAGGTACATATCATAAAGAAATAAAATTACTGACAAACATTTTAACATAAAGATGGTTATAGGAATGAAAAGAGAACTTTGAAAAATTGAATAGATAAATTAATTATGGAATACTATGGTACCCTGAGACCATTTTTTGAAGTATATATTAAATGCATGCAAAAACAGTTATTCTCTAAAGTAAATGCACAAAATTATATATAGTATGTGATACCGATTTTATTTTTTAAAAAGATATAGAAACCAGAGTAGAGAGAAATCTAGCTAAATGTTAAAATTGGTGATATTTGGTGGTGATATTTGTTTTTCATTTTCCAAAATTTCTAATATATCTACATTATTGGCTGTTCAGAAAATAAATAACGTTAAAAACCACTAAGGTTGTGGTGACGTTTTGTGAAAGGTAATGCATGTGTTGCTGTTTGTGAGTCTGGGATAGTCTAATTTAGGAATCTGCTCATGGCTAGAACTTGTAAAATGGCAGATGCCGGTCCAAGTCGAACAAGGAGGATCAATACTCAGGGATCTTTGGGCCTAGTGACTGAGAATCAAGATAGGAAGACAGGTGAGAGAGGGAGCCATTATTAAGACATAGTCCAGGAACCTCAGTTCAGAAAAACCTTGCATGAAGTGAGATCTTTATATGACTAGCCTAAAGGATACACCTTTAGGAGAGAAAGCTGGGTTTTTAAAGATTTAGTGGAGTGGACAGTTGGAGCCTGAACTGAGGCAGTTACTAAGACTGAGGAAGATATTCAAGTCATCACCAGCGTAGGCATGACATGATCAACTGGATGTAGGAGATGACATATGCAAGGATTTAAAGATGACTCTGTGGGCTTGAATGTCAGTAACTGGGATGAATAAGGTGTTTTTTCGTTTGTTTGTTTGTTTGTTTTGCTAGAGATGAAAGAGGAGAAAGCCCAGATTTAGGAAGAAAAATAGCTTGTATATATTATGTGGAAGGGAGTTGCCATAGAAACATCCAGGTATAAAAAAAACTAAAGTCTGGAGATCTGGAGAAGTCTGGATTGTGATGCAAATTGCTTGTCATCTGCATTGAGGAAAGAGTTGATTGCTAAGATAATGAGAGAAGAAGGTAGAGAAGGGTACTACTATGTGGAACACCTAATTTTAAGAAGTGGGCACATGGGAACCAATGAAAGAGTAGACAAAACATCACAAATAGGTGGAGAACAAAGAAAACACTGGGCCACAAAGGTCAGTGTATCAATGTACAAGAGAAGTTTAAAAGTGGGTGGTAGTGGTAAAATTCTGAAGAGAGGCCAAAAAGCCTGAGGACTGAGGTGGCCTACTATTGGCAGCTACAAGTTTCCTGGAGATGTAAGAAAGTAGGTTCACTAAAGTGGTTGAAGGAAGCCAGGCTGCAATCATTGAGTGAGTCAATGCAGAATAAGTGGTGGAGGACTAGACCCCTCCTCCAAACACTGGCTATGAAAGCACTCTGATAGTAGATCGTAGAGGAGAAGAATTACAGGGTAATTATGTTACAATGATCCTGGGTTTTTCTCTATTAAAAACTAGCATGCTGTTTTTCTTGTTTTTGTTTTTGTTGTTATTTTTGTTTTTTTTTTTTAACTGCCAGCCAGGAAGGTGGAGCAAAATGGAATGCTGTTGTATGATTTGAAAATATTTAAAGATCGTCAGTTCTATACAGAGATTTTGGAGACTTCAAGTAACTTTATGTTTTATGAATTATGTTTACTTTTCCTCTTTTATCAGATTTATTTTTTGCTGCTTTGGAAGATGGAAGAGTTCTAAAGACATGACTTACTAACATACTGGTGCATTTTATGTCGGGTGACATAAACACAACAAATCTTAATTTTTTATGACTTTAAAAATCTTTGAGTAATAGCAAAGTTGCCTTCCACTTACAAATATAATTATTGTTGGGGTAATATCTTTGTAATTTCAGTACAAGTATCTACTCTGGTCCATATAATCTATTAAGATAAAACACCTATCAATAATTTAATATCTTAGTGCTTGCTTTTGGTTTAACTTTGATTAATGTGCTGTGTGGAATGGAGAAAATTAAACTAATAGAAGTTTAGAGTTGGAAGGGAGCTTAGCACTGCTGATATAACATATTCCTTTTACAGTTGTGGAAATTAGCACATAGAAGCTAATCGATATTACTACCTTCAAGTTGCTTACCTTATAGCAAGGTTCACAAAAAACATTTACATGAAATACTGATATAAGAAAGATATTTCTTACTAGAGTACTTTTCAGGAAATATGATAGATATTTCAGTAAGTGGTGGCTAGAGCTATTCAAAAAGACAGTCATAGGAATCTGAATTTTGTGATGCTCAACAGAGAACCATGAAATGTTCTCTATTACAGAGAAGTAATATGATGGGTGCCACTTTTAATGGTGTTAGTAACTATTCAGGATGTTTGATGAGGCAAAATCTTAGGAATGCCTACTAAAACATTGTTGTACGTTGTATATGCAATGAGGATTTAGGCTAGAATTTAAAACTTTAAAAAAGTTTTTCTTTTTTAAAGTAAAAGTAATATGAATCCAAGTCTAAGTGACTATATCATTTTTATTTCATGTAACCAGAGCAGCAATGTAGGAAAAACAACACAGTAAAATATTTTTAAAGATTGGCTGCGCACTAAATATCCAAACAAATTTTCTTTAATTTATCCAACAGATCTTTATTAGCCTTCCATCTTTTCAGCCTAAACTAAATTTAAAGCCCTTTTGCCCATTCTAATTCAGGACAATTCCATATTTCTTCAGAAACTACACCCACTAACACTAGGAGTTGTGGACATTTCAGAGCCTCATAGGATACTAATGTGGTTTTACTGTATGTGATCATAAAGTACAATCACTTTTTTGTGAAGTGAGTTTTAGATAGTGAAATAGACTAGGGTAATCACTTTGTTTGGGAGGACAAATTCCCAGGGTCCACAGTAACTTTGCAGTGGGGGAGTGCAGGCGTCTGGTCTTCTATCATCATCTTTCAGTGCTGGCATCTGCTAGAGATGCATGAATGCCTTCCTGGTTCATGCCTCATCTGTCACTTTAGTTCCTTGTCTCGATGACAGGCACATCTCAGCTATATATGTGCCTCTGTTGACCGCACATAAAAGTTATTTCAGTATGGATACTTATTCCAGTAGAATTCGTAAGCAAAGTTATTTTGGACTCTGTGTGCCAAAATATGAATAAATAATCATTTTGTGTCTCCTTTAGCCTTGAGAGGTTCTAAACATTACATTTTGTAAGTTATTGACTGAACTAACTATAAGGCCTTAACTCCCATCTTGATATTCTAGTTAGTAGGAATAATTATGATTCTATGTGAATATTTTGTATTCCTAACAAAACTTCAGTTGGCTAAATCACTTCTGTTCAATTGTGATATAATCAGAAAAATCCATCTATTAATAATACAAGATGAATGAAAACATAATTATAAAGGCATAATTCTCAGAATCATATAATAAGTGTCAGGGCCAATATTATGATTGTTTGGATCACCAACTCCTTAGAATTATCAACTTTTTTTAACCAAAACAACTGGAGTGTTGATTGCACTTGCTGTGATTAAAATTGTTTATGATTATAATTTTTGTTAAGGATATTTGGCTTTGAGAGAAGCCACATTTTTTTTTTTTTTGGTTATGTTTTGTTGAGTAAGGTACCTTTATTTTTATCGTAAAATAGAGATTAAAATGTAAGATTAATTTCCTATCTGGCAGTTTTATGAAACATTTTTACAAGATAGAGAAGTAGCCTGCCTGCCTTAGTCATTGGTTGATGGGCTAAATCTCTAATCTACTTCCTAAAATATTGCACCTATCTACCTTGGACCTATATTTAATGTCTATCTCTCTCTCTCGTGTGTGTGTGTGTGTGTGTGTGTGTGTGTGTATGTGTATATCTTCAATAATAAGATAATACCACAGTAAAAAGGATACTTCTAATCTTTGAGTCTTGAATAAAGGCCTTTTTTTTTTTTTTTCCCCTTTTGGATTCCAGGTCACAGGGTTTGTGGGAAGTGATAATAATTAGTTTCCAGAGGTGGAGGCCGATGGTGTGACTTGTGTCCAGTAACTCATCCTTAATTGTTAGAAATTTGCCTCTAGTGATGCGTTTGAGAACCAAGCTGGTCTTAGATTTTTTTTAGGAGGTCATTTTCTAAGACCTGTCCTTCATAAAAGGAGGGAAATTCTTCTTGGTCATGTTTTTATTATATTGGAATCCAAGTTTGGGTCTCTGCCCTAGTGGATATCTTAGCCTTTAACAAGCAGTTTTCTTCGTGAATTAAAAAATAATCAATAGCCTTTCTGACTGAAGACAACTTTACACTTATAACCTATACTTTCAAAAAGCTAATTTTTAGAAAAAAAAATCCTTTTAGGGAAAACAAAAGCATAGTCATGCTCTGTGAAAGTTTTAAAAAATGATTATCAGGTTGTAATTGCTATTCTCTCTTTAACTTTTTAATGTAAGTGGCATAATTTTACTATCGTGTTTTATAGTTAAGCCATTTTAATGTTAAGTATAAAAGTGGGCAATGAAAGGAACAAAAAATTTGCTATGAAAAGTAAAATTAAAGAGGAGATTTGTATTGGTAGGATGATGGTAAATTAAAAATAAAATTCAGCTATACCATACAGGGAGCTAGATTAAATTTCGAATGTTCTATATTACGTTGGTAGAAAAGAATGATCCTTCTGAATATAATGTGAGCGGAGAGAGTGTTGCTGAAGCAGTATCTTGGAAATACGATCAGTGTATCTGAAGCCAGCACTTATTTATCTGAATTACTTATTTTTTCTGAGTAGGTGCAGGCGACGATCTTAGTGCTGGATGCCAGTCTCTTTATTCATGATACAGATAAAACTGGAGCTCTCTTAGATTGATGAGAGCTATACAATATGAAGGATCTCCAGGTATAACTCTTCTGTAAGATTATGGACTGATTTTTAGATTTTTCAAACTTTTTTGGGGGGTTGAAAGTCAGTATATAATTGTTTTTAAAATAAATCCTTGAGTACAATTAAATCAATTTTTTCCTTTCTGCCCTCCAGAGGGTATAAACAGAGTATTCAAAATACCAGGCAGCATTTTTTCTCCTTCAAGATTAAATTCTCTAGCTAAAGGAATTCCTACAATTAAAGTGGAAAAGACAGCACTAAGGTGTTAAATTCTCTGGATGTCAGGACCCTGCTGTGAGTGTGAGCTATAGGGTGAAGGATAGCATCAGTCTCTGATGCAGCTAACACCATAAGCCTATATGACACCACATCGTGGGCTGAGCAATTGAGCTTGAACTTAAATACTTTCTCTCTTCCAAAAGGCAAACTGGAGAAGTGGTCTGCTTTTAAAAAATATAAATAAAGTTTTAAAAAGTCGAACTTCTTAGGCGTTGTCAATAAGTGCTATCAACTTGCAGGGGTAGAAGATAGGGTCGCAAGAGGACAATGAGGTAGGTTTCCTTGTCCCCAAACTGAACAATGTACCAATGATTTAACCATCTTCTCACTCCTGCTTTATACCTCTAAAATATATGTGCATACATACTTATTCGTCAGGAGAAGGACTTTAAACATTGTGACTGCTAGCTTTGAAAGATATACAAAATCCAATCAAATGTTTGTGTAATGTATATGTGTACATTTAAAATGTTATTTTCTTTTTTTTACATCAAAATATTTTTTTGCCTTTATTGAAATATGATAGACAATTAACTGTTTGTACTTACATTGTACAATTCAATGGGTTCTTTTTTCATTTATAGTTGGCATACAATAATGTACCAGTTTCGGTTGTATAGTATAGTGATAAGAGATCCACATTACTCTCAAAGTGATCACTCCATTAAATCTGTATCTAAATCATCCCTCTTCTCCCTTACATATTTACTGCATTATTAACCATCTTCCCCATGCTGCACTCTACATCTCCATGTCAATTCTACAGCTATTCATTTATACCTCTTAATCTCTTTGCCTTGTTTTTTGTTGTCCCCCAACCCCCTCCCATCTAGTATCCCTCTAAACATTCTCTATATCTATGAATTTATTTCCACTTTCGTTGTTGTTGATTTTATCCTGTAGATTCCACATGTATGTGAAATTATGCAATATTTGTCTTTATCTGACCATTCAGCACAATATCCTTTAGGTCCATCAAGGCAATATTTTTTTCCATCCTCTTCCTTTTAGTCTGTGTGTGTCTTTTGTAGGCAGCATATGTAGGGGTCTTATTTTCTTATCCATTCAGCCACTCTATCTTTTGGTTAGAGCACTTAATTCTTTTCCATTTGTGGTACTTGTTGATAGGAATATAGTTATTACCATTCTTTAGTCCTGTTTTTGATACATGTTTTTTCTCCTTAAAGAGGTCCCTCCAACATTTCCTGTAATGATGGCTTTGTGACGACAAATTCCTTTAGCTTATTTTTGTCTGGGAAACTCTTTATCTGTCCTTCAACTCTAAATGATAGCTTTGCTAGATAAAGTCTTCTTGGTTGTTGATCCTGGGTCTTCATCACATTGAATATTTTGTGCCAAGCCCTTCTGTCCTGCGTAGTTTCTTTTGAGGAATCAGCTGCCAGTCTTATGGGTGCTCCCTTAGAGATAACTAACTGCTTTTCTCTTGCTGCTTTTTAAGATTCTCTCTTTGTATTTAACCTTTGGCATTTTAATTATGATGTGTCTTGGTGAGTGCCTCTTTGGGTTGCTTTTTTTTTTGTGTGTTATTTTCTTATTATATTCTATTATCTAGACTAAATAAAATCTCTTACTGTAGCCATTTTGCACAGGGTCAGTTTCTTCATGTTTTAGATATGAGTTTTCTCTACTTTGGCAATCTATGCTATCCACATTATTTTGTAGAAATTCAGCAAAACAAAATAGAACTTAGACAAAAGTTAGGCATGGAAGTTACGCATATTGTGTTAAATCCCAGAAGACCAGTACGGTTTTTCTTGGTAAATGCCTTTCTTTTTAGACTAAAAGTTAAAGATATTATCACGATGTTATTATTAGTTTATGTATGTGTGTATGTATAATATAGACTATACTTTAGATATATTCTCAGGATATATTTTATATATAATAAACATGGTTGCATATAAATATGTGATATGTGTGTAAAGATGTATATAATCTGAAACTTACCAAAAAGTTCCTAGAGACCGTTGGCCAATCCATGAGCACACAAGCCCTTATATGTCAGAGTCAGCAACTGTGAGTCACACCCTTTTCACACTTAGAATCTCTGACTTCCTCAACAGAGCATCCAGGATAATCTCTTTATTTTAAAGTCAATTGATTAGTACATTTAATTACATCTGAAAAATTCCTTTTTCCATATAGTGTAGCATACACACAAACATGACACAAGTTACAAGGGCATGGTCATTTGGTGGTGAGGGGTGGTGTCCTGCCTATCTCAGGAGGTAATTTAAAACTATTTAAATGTCTGTTCTTCATCAAATTTAATTGTTTCACTTGTTTATATCAGTATAGACTCATGGATTCCTTTTTTTTATTTATTCCTATTTAATTGTTTGTTACTATTTGGCCACAGGAACCCTTTCGAACTGGGTCTTCTATCATTTTGAAACGACTCCTTATTCTTTGAACGCTTTTGCTTTCTGGCACACTGGATAGTTGTTTCATCTTGAGCTTTCTCTGCCTCGGCCCTGTAATCAGCTATTTCTCCAAAGTGTCTTAGTTTCCTTCAGTTGAGAATGACATTTAGATATTAGTATCTGGGCACTAGGTCCACCAGTTGTTGTTCAGGTGAAACTGATCTTGATCCTCCTCAGTGGACAGTTTACACACACACACACACACACACACACACACGTTGATATTTCTATCTTTATGTATATTGAAAACTATCAGTTCATACTGATACCTCCAATTCTAGTCCATCACCACAGGATGTGTTCTAGTTTTCTCTCTCCATGTTTGTAAATCCTTTCTTTAATGGAAAGAAATCTGGTGCTTTCTCCCCATGTAGATTACCTTTTCACCATGCTTGAGCTCCATCATTCCATAACAACTGCCCACCACTTGGGTGGTTAGTGCTGCTCTGTCTCATAGCTTTATGACTTAATGGTCCATGAAAGGAAAGGAAGAAAGGGAAAGGGTAAAGAGATTAATAGGGACATTTTTTTCTGTTTAAAACACTTTTATTATAATTGCCTTTTAAGAAATAAACCTTTTATGTGAGAATACAATTAGGTTTACAAAAAAATTGTAAAGAGTGTAGAGAGTTCTGGCATTCCACACATAGTTTACCTGTTTTTAAGACCTTAAATTTGTATAATACGTTCGTCACATCTAATGAACCAATATTGATATGTTTATCAAAAAAGCTCGCACTTGATTAACAGTTCTAGTAACATTTTTAAAAGGGAATAAAAGATTTTATTCATGTGTCTTCAATTTACCCTTTATCTTGACTCAGTTGTTCTAATAGGAACACTGAAATTGCTGGTGTGTTAGGCATTCTCTAGGATATCATACTATTTATTTATAGATTCTCTGGTGTTTTGTTACAGCAAACTACTATCTGTAGCCCAGCTTCTTTAATTTTTACTGGACAGATAATCTAATGAGATAAGTTCTGTAAAGTGTCTGGCATGGTGCCTAAGTCACTTTATCGGCACCAGAGACATGATATTAGGGGACTATAGGTTTTTCAGTGGCCTGCAAAATGACAACAACAACAATGAAACTCATTCCTTGAAACTATGAAAAGAAAATGGTAAAATCTATGTGAATAAATGTTTTATTAAATGTTTATGAAGCATAACATTATGTCAACTTCATGAGTTGTTAAATTTAGTATTCATAAAAATCTCATATTTGAAGATAATCTGTAGGTTACATTTTCAACAAGATGATTGCTGAAAAATCAGTTACTCTAATTAAATGAATAACTTATAGCCAATAATTTCAATAGCAAAGTGATAATAGTAATTAAGACCATGTTTTCCTCAGCTGAGATCATTTTAATGTGGATTGGAGTGAATTTTAATATACTTGTTAGGATACCTATGACAATCATAAAAATTTCCCATGTAGGCTATATTGAGTGATCAACAAATGTTACTTCTCTTTCCTTCTTTCTCTCTACTTGAACAAATATTTTGCACTGGGGGAATAATGAGTTGATAATGTAGAAAGTGCACTCATTGGCAAATTCCAACAGGCAACTTGAAGATTTGAGTTCATTTTGAGGATATCCTACAGTATAGGCTATAGTGAGAAGTCTAGACTTGTAGTCAGAAGCATTGGCAGACTTTCTGCTCTACCACTTAGTTTCTCCTAAAATGAGGATGCTGCGTGGTGGCTCTAATTGGCAACTGTATCATCTGCAAAATAGGGACAATAATTATACATGTGCATCTACATTGAAGTAATGCTTGTGAAATCACTTAGTAAATGGTCAGGTCTATGAAAATGTTAAATGAAATTACTGATCGTGATTCTTATTGTTGGTACCACTATTTTTTATTTAGATGTCAGAAACAATAGGTTGACATAAATAGAATATTTTAGGCTCTTCACATAGTTTTTAATGTCAATATTTAACAAAAAAACATATTTTGTAAGTAAACGGCAACAGGAGATTTTAGAGTGCTTGGCTGTCTTTTCTCCACTGCCCATTGTGACACCCTATGAAAGTGCATCCCCACTTTGTTTTTCCTTGATTTATTCTTGGTTCCAATTGAGAGTAGAGTACCTGAGGCATTTTAGAGCCAACACCCAGTGGTAGATCCCATCAGCTACTGCTGGGTGCATTAGAATATTCACAATCATCTAGAATGCTGCTTCTTTACTGATTTGTACCAGACACACAAAAATGATTTGGCTAAACACGATCTCATAAGTTTTAAAAATCTATAAAGATAGAAAAGAATCTATTTAAAATTTTCCTCCTGAACAATTACATGAGTTTCTAGGTATGCAGTTATTATAACAATCTATAATTTATTTAAAAAGGCCTGTTCTCCAATAAATTTAGCAAAATTATTCTGAAGACTAGTAGAAATCTTGATTCTCCTGTTTAATTGACAGCTAGGCATTTATTAAAGATTTCTCAGGATGGTCGATCCATATGGTTTGGCCAGGTAAAGAAACTGATCAAAGTTTTACTCAGGATATATAGCTTATCCTATTAAGCTTTTTAAAGATAACTTTTGAAGTCTTTTTAAATATTTTTAATCAATTTTCTGAACTTCATGTCATTTTAAGCTGTAATGAAAGCTCCATCTCAAAGATTATTCTTTGGAAGGACAGATAATAAATAAAGGATATTTTTTGCCACTTCTTTTTTTAGCAGTACAGTCAAGACTTGAAATGAAGGAATTATTTTAGTCCAAAATAATTTAAGAACTCTAAGGTGGGCATACAGTTTTATAATTGGTGACATCTTTTGCGGGATGAAAAGAAAATGGCAAAATCTAAATGAATAAATGTTTTATTAAATGTCTATGAAGCATAACATTTTATCAATGTCATGAGTTGTTAAATTTAGTATTCATAAAAATCTCATATTTGAAGATAATCTGTAGGTTACATTTTCAACAAGATTGCTGAAAAATCTGTTATCCTAATTAAATGAATAACTTACAGCCAATAATTTCAATAGCAAAGTGATAATAGTAATTAAGATCACATTTTCTCCAGCTGAGATCACTTTAATGTGGATTGGAGTGAATTTTAATATACTTGTTAGGATACCTATGACAAGCATAAAAATTTTCCACCTAGGACATACTGAATGATCAGCAAATGTTATTTCTCTTTTTTCTCTCTATTTGAACAAATATTTTGTACTGGGGGAATAATGAGTTGATAATGTAGAAAGTGCACTCATTGGCAAATTTGTAATTATATATTCTTAAAAAATATGTTTGAGAAATCAAATGTTTGAAAAATAAACAAAATACTTGATTTTTGAATAGAGTATGGTGTTCCATCTTTAGAAAGTTATGTATTACTAGTATATTGTTGAATACAGTCCCTGCTGGTACTGCCCCCTCCTCTTAGGGGTCAGTCATCCCCATGGGTGCATGTGAACCTTTACAGTCACAAGGGGAAACAGCTGCAGAATGGATCCTGCCAGCTTCCTCCTGGGAAACAGAAATGTCAAACTATGGTCCTCCCTCTCACAGGACCACTGCCTCTCGATGATCCCTTCCACAGAGCCTCGATCTGAGTGTTGGGTGGCTGTCAGTCTCTAAATAACCTAGACAAGCCCACAATGTTCTGGAGCATGGCTAAGACAAAGGGGAGTGTGGGACACATATCCCACACTTGCATATGTGGAGACTCCTCAGCTGCCTTCAACAGGAGCACTGCTAGTTGCCTTCTCTCCTTATTGCCATACTCTTAGCCTGGAGTTGTGTTAGAACTGAGGAGGAAGACAGAGTTTGGAAGGAAAGGGAGACTGAGTGGGGTAAGAAGAAACTAACCATGGGTGATGGTAATGCATGAACTGTTAATTTGAGGTGCCCTAAATTCTAGAAATTTGCATAGGACTCTTCAGCATGGAAGAGAGAAGTAAGATTAAAAAAGACTGGATGTACTGCGGTGAACTCGGTCAGAAAGCATTTTGATTTTTTGGATTGGCTGGTACTTCTGCAAATAATAGTTTATAAATGCCACAGCCACATCGTGAAAGGCTGACCTCTTTTCCCTTGCCCAAACTCTGTGGTTTCTGTAAATCACTCTTAGTTCTAGTGTGAAATTCTGAATTTGGCCTATGATGGTTTAGGGCATAGATTTATAACACAGAGAAGTATTGTGTAAATGTTAAGAACCACCTTTGTGAGTTTACAAAGAAACCACAGTAAACCATAATTGGGTGGTAACAATAGCTCCTAGCCAAGTCAAATCAGCAACAAGTCCAGGTCTAGTGGGCATTTCTAAGTGTTCATATGAATTCCAAAACTGACATTCATAGTTGTTGAAATCTTACTTCAAATAGAAGAATTATTTAAAGAAAGGGCCAGATAAAAATAATCTCTATGTGACTCTACTCAATATTCTCAGTTGTTTTTGTTTGTTTGTTTTCGATAACCACAAATGGGGTATAGAAATCCCCAACATTTTCAAAACAGATCTACTTTAAATTTTTAAATGTGTCTCTTGTATATGTGGCATTGTGGGGATGAAGGCAATATGGTATTGCCAAAGCTGGTGCTGCTAGAGAGTTGCAGTTCTAAATACAATGACAATTATTTATACTAACTCCTATTTCTAAATGATATGTTTTAGTCACATGCAAGGTTACCATGCACTTGCAGAAATTTAGAATTACAGCCTCATAACCAATGCTTATAGGTAACTCTGAAGCAGAAATATCAAAGTCAAACATTCTCTCTGGAAAATGTTGATTCCTTTCTTTCAAAAGTTTATTCCTAACTAATAATACTGTTTTATAAAATATAAGGGAAAAAACTACAATTCTTAAGAAAACATCTATTATTTTCCCAGTTGAGAAAAATGAGCTGTTATAACTTAACTCATGTACCGTAATCCACCCTATATAGATGTAGCATTTAGATCAAAGTTCTACTACTGATTTTAGTCTGACATAACGTATACTATTTGTGTATTATTTGAGGCTCTTTTTATTATGAGAAAGAATGCTGCAGCACCATTGGCTTTTGGGAACATTTTATTCTCTATTGTAATACCGTAGTGCGCTAGAGGTGGAAATCCAAAATTTTCTCTATGGTTTGGTGCTAGTATGAACTGTCATTGATTTGTATCTAAATCAAGCTGCAACCCTATTTAGAAAGATTATGTGAATATAGAGCAAACTAGTGGTATATTTATCCTTTTACCATAGTGATATTCTAATTAGAGTTTTCAAGGGAATGGGACTATATAGAAAAGGTCTTTCATTAGTGTTAGTTGAAGTTGAAACAGCTTCGGTTTTATAAAGAAGAACAATTTAAAAAGCAAACTTTATTTTTACAGGAACCAAAAATAAAGGACACTACATATTAATTAAATAGCCTCATGATAGTTTATCCACAACTAATCCTGATTTGTTTATCTAGTCATTTCTCTGCTTAAAACTCATTAACATTATTGCCACCACTGTTTATAGTTATCGTTAAATATGGTACTGAAAGGGAAGACCTTTCTTTCCTAAAATGTTTAATTACCTCTTTCAGCCTGGGAAAGGATGAGCAAAAAGATAGTGAGCTTTAGCACAGGAACAATTGAACAAAGTTTTATTTTTAGTCTGTCACTTTTCCTCAATTGTAAAATTGATCCTTTTAATCAATGCAGTGGAGAGAAAAAGAGATAATCCCATAGGGAAGCAGGGGACAGAATGATACAGTTCAGTGGGTCTTGACAGTAACAACACAATTTTGCAGTGACATAAATTCCAAGAACAGCTCTGTTCATGGTCATTTGTAAATACAAATAAAATAAGCAAACAGAATATAAATGTTTTTCCATTTTGATTTAGTCACATTGTTGGTTCTGTCTGCTATGTGGAGTAATCAAGAGTCATCTCATCAAGCATTTACTTGATAGAATTTTTTAAGCGATGATGAGAATTACCTGTGTGAGTCTACTTAGAAAAGGTCACTAAAAACATATTGCATGTACACAGTAAAAGGGGCAGCAGTATGTAAACCACTCAGAACAAAACACTCAAAAGCCATCTCCTTGATGACTATTGCAGAGTTACAGCGCAGCCTGGGCAGTGGTCCTTCCTGTGAATGTAAAAATATAAAGTCTATCTACATTTGCGGTTCAGATATATTCTGACATGTCTGGCAAATTTATTACTCCCTAACTGAAGCCACAGTTCTAGACGGGGCAAAAAAATGTTTCTAAGAGCAAAAGATCACCACAGGCATCTTAGACGACTAGCAGGAGCACCAGAGTCAGGATCAGGGCTTGAGTGCTGGGCAGGAAGGGAGCGGGGAGGAGATTCTGTTGAGGAACAGCTGAGGTTTCCAGTAGAGTAAACCAGACACACTCGGCCATAACCCTTCTCAGTTCCCAGACACCATGATCTTGTGGCAAACTGAAAAGCTAGACAAGAATGGCTTCTGCTGTTGGGGCCAATACACTTGTTGATAGTTAGACACTAGAAGAGTGTTTCCTTATTGGTCTGAGATAAAGAAAAAGAAAATGTAAATAAGAAAACTACTGACAGAGGCATCAAGTTTGGGGAAACAAAAGCCAAGGGTTCTCATGCTGGCAACCCCAGGAAGAATGAGCGGTAACATCAGTGCCTGAAGGAAGGGGAGAGTGAGGCAGCTGCAGCAGAAAGACTGCTGTGCTGACTCTGGGGTTTGGTTTATGCATGATAATCTTCTCTATGACCCTTTTTTTTTTTTTTCCTGAGAGAGGTAGAAAAGACAAAGGAAGTGGGAAGGCTGAGTGTTCGGTATATGAGGGCTACTAACTAATTCAATTGCATGTGGGAACCTAGCCTTGTCTGGCACCTTCAAATTAATATTGTTTAAACACCACTTGTTGACCTGTTTCTGACCCCTTGCTATATCTTTACCTGCTACTTTGTAATCGCCCATAAGCCTGATACTGAACACAACCCCTGTGTATTAGCACTAGCTTCCTGGCTCTGTCCTTGCTTCTTACATGGCATCTGACCCACCCCAGAGCCTGGAACCCTATTCCGGAATTCAAATTAAATTTGCCCTAGCCTTTAGATGAGTGGGTTTGTCAGACAAAATAACATGAGACAGAGATTTATGGTCAGCAGGAATGATCAAATAGGTCTATGAAGTAATTTAGGACAAATGGTTAGTGGATTATAATAGTTCTTAGTAGAAAAAGCAAGATTAATCTTGTAGAGCCATAATCACTGAAGGAAAATTGAATGGTTGTGGTTTTGACAGAGGCCTTAGAAACTTCCAAACCTAAAAGGTGATAATATAGAGTTTTTCTAGTATCTTTTTGTTCTCATCTGATTTTGCGTTCAAAGGCAGCACCTTTCTAAGAAGGTAAGAACTGAGTGGGATACTGTGAGAGATGATCATGGTATAGAAATAAAAATATTAATCTCATTTTGCAGAATCACATTTCTTAGAATGTTAGATACATTGTGGGCAGAATTAGAGGTCCTGGCATTGGTGATAGCGATAATGCAATAGTTCATGCACTATAGACTCTTTTAGACACCAATAATCAACTAACAAAGAGAAGATTGCAAGAGAAAAAAATTACTTTATATAAATCAATGACCACAGGGCACTAGTCTCTGAGAATCTGGTATATGGAGAAGCAGTTGTACCAACTAGACACTCTGAGACCCCAGGGACACTCACACTGCAGCCCAGATACTCTCTTTCCCTGACTACTCCACACACGTGCTGGTGGACTGATTCTTGTGTCCTCTGGTCACTTACAGTGTGGTGGGGTCAAGCAGAGTATTCTGTTAGAACCTAGGAGATCTGGCCTCTAGCCCTGATGTATCTGTTAGTATAAAACCCAAGTAAATCACTTTTTTTTCTTGGTCTTCAGTTTCCTCATTTTTTTTAAACGATGACTCACTCCTATACCTATATGATGATGCTTCTCACTTAAGCCCTTTCTATATCTTAACCAATATCTACCAAGTCCTGTTTGACTCAGTTTCCTCTTGAATCAGTACTGACCAGGCCCATTTCTGCCCTCTAAAACAGAGCAATAAAGGATGAGGAGCACTTATTTTTTCACTTATCTCCTTTTTGAGGATTATGTTTTGAACTGCAAAGTCAACAGATATTTTTTTGAGAACAAGTCCATTAGTGTTTTAATAAAATAAGATTTCTCATAACAGATGATTTAAGATTCTGCAAGGTTTAATGATCTATGCACTTAAAGTCATCATAAATGAACTGTAGAAAAAGAAAATACCTAGGAATGAATGATACAATATTGTCAGAAAACACTGTCAACTCAGACATCATACTTTAATTTAATAAGTTTAGTACTTCTATTTTTCTTGTTTTTTTTTCCTACAGCTGAATTTATGCATTTGATTAGAATATTTTCTAACACTTCAAAACCTTTTCATTCACACAATAGACTGTAAATACCTATAACACTTTATTTTTAAACTGATTCTAAGCAAATCACTTAACCTCACTGGACCTCCTTTTCCTCATCTGTAGATTGAAAAGGTTGGAATAGCTAATCTCTAAGGTGTCTTTCAGTTTGAAAATGTTATGATTTGGTGTTGCTTCTCTTTTATGGTACACAGTGAGAACAACTATTTTAGCAGCCAGGCACAATAGAAAACCTAATGATAATGGCTTCAACAGGGGCCTAATTAGGGCTTTTAGATATAAATTCCATTTATGCTAAGGTCTTTCTCAAGAGCCTTAGTTTGATGGTAGCTTTAAAGCATCTTACTAAGCTTGGGTGAATTCCAAAGCATCTTTATTGCATGGCTCCAATAGTTTTGTTTTACAATAGTCATATTAACATATTGTTGTAAGTGTAGAAAGACTTAGGCAGTGAGGAATTTTTAAAAAGGGAATGATGAATATATTTTGCGTAGAGTTACGTAATTGGATAACCAGAAAGGATCCTGGAAAATTAATGCAGACTTACTGGTACAGGAACAATGTTAAAAATAAGGCAATATATGGACCTGATTCATTAATTGGAAGATTTTATATAGAGAATTTTCTAGCAGAAAATATTTGGGAACTAAATTATGAAAGTGAATTTATTTCCGAGATAAAACAGTTGTCCCCATTATTCTTACCAGATGTCATATAGAAAAATAAGCAGCAAAAAAGAAAACAAGTTTGAAAATTGTATAGATTAATGTTTTCAAAATTATATTCTGTGAACACTAGGTTTGCAAAAACCTATTGCTCAAAAAGTATTGTGTTCAAATAAATTTGGGAAACACTGGTTTAAACAAAATTAAATCATATTTCAAATACAGACTTTTTAGGAACCTTATATTCTAGTGAGTGATATATACTGTTAGTCTCCAAGAGAAGGTACAGCACACAGTATTTTTTATGAAGTTATTGATTTAAGAATTTTGATACAGATCAAAATATAACTTAATAATTATAAAGTTTGTTAGTATAAAATTTTAAATTCTGTTCTATGTTATAAATTATTGAGGTTAAAATATTTGTGTTTTGTATTATATAAATATATATGTGCGTGTGTGTGTTTGTGTTTGTGTTTGTATTTGTATATATGCACATAAACTAACAATCGTTTGGGCAAATATTTAGAACTTTTGTGATAATGCTGATTGCCTTCATAATGTTCCCAGCTGTCTTCTAGAATTACATTTTCACTGTTTTTTTCTCATCTGAGCTCAAGCTCCGCTTTTTAAACCGTTTACTTAGTATCTGGACTTCACTATCTTACTTTACTATCTCACTATCTAAAACTGAATGTGACCCATCCTAAATTCTTCAGCCATTGCCCATCTTTGACTTCCTTCCACTCTCGAAATCTCCAAGACATAATGAGTACTCCTTCTTCAGTATGCCCTGTATATCTATATATCTATATCTATATATGTATACACAGACACATATATATTTGTACAGGTAACTAAAACTGCATGCTCTATGTTAGCAAATAGTACTACAATGTACTTCATCATTTATGTCAGAAATTTGGGGACCGTTCTTCTCACTTATTATCACCAAATAATTACTAAGTCCTGTTAATTTTACCTTTTAAGCATTTCTTGAATCCATCCCATTTTTTCCATCTCAGCTGCCAAGTTTAAGTTACTGACCTCCTTTCTATTCACTATCGTAACAGCTTTCTAATCATCTCTCCAAATGTACTTTTCAAGTTTTTTTCTTATTATCACATCAATAAACATTTAAAACACAAATGTAATCATACTTCTTCATCACTCAGTGTCCTCTAATTGCTTCTTTCTTAAAGAAAAATACCAAAATCCTTAAAATGATGTTTAGCACTCTAGATTTTTCTGTTGCTGAACTCTCTTTTTATTTTTAAAATCAACTTTATTGAGATGTAATTAACATACAATAAAAATGCAGCCATTTAAACACATATTTTGCTAAGTTTTGACACATTTATGTACTATGTAATCAGGATATAGAACATTTCCTTCACCCCAGAAAGTTCTCCAAACCTAATGGCATACCAAATTACCCACCAACATCACTCATACATCTGTTTTTAGTTTAAACACTGTTTCTCCAGTCATTTAGAAGTGTGCTTGGCTATGCAGCTGTGTAATAAATATTAGTTACTATTTTAATGAATAGTAAGTTGTCTAAAAATAAGATTTTTCTGTAACAAAATCATAGAAAAATATGTAACAAATTACAGTTCTGGCCAGTTTTCAAAAAGTATCAATACAAAGTGAGATAGTTTTGAAGAAGATATATTGTTGATTTTAACAATTTCCTGAAACTAGAAGAAAAACTCATTTTTCTTTAGTTTTTTGTTGGTCAGTTCGTTTCCTAAGATGCCATCAAAGGTAGAATTTAGGGAAAAAAAATAACCAATTAGATCATCTGACATATGAAATATTCTATAGTTGTAGGAGTGCCCTGACTGTTGCCATTACTGCTCCACCAAATAAGTCTATCTTTATTCAGCTACTGAATTGTTACAAGGATAGAGAGAAGAGAAAGAGGAAGTAATTGTTTTGCTGGGGGTTATCTATTACTCTTTAATATCACACACGTTATTGAGATTAGATGTCTTCTTTCTTTAAATGACCTATGAGGTCACTATGAGCACTGTGTTGACCAGAACACAGTGAATCCATTTTGCCAAAGCCACGTGGACCTAAGCTTGTTCTCTAATTAAATAGCAATCATTATTTCGGTAATGTTTTCTTGGTGAGGCATCCCTTTTGTCAGTAATGAATCATAAAGCTCAAGATGAAGGAGTAACTAGTGAACCAGTGTGGTTCTATTAATAGGAAAATAAAATAAACTCATTTTAACTAGAATTTGAGTTTAAACTTTGCAAATAATAATTTAAATAATTTTCTTTCCAGAGGAAACCTAAAGAAGATTCATATAATAACACTGGCTAAGATGCCACAATTTGTTTCAACTTAACAAAAATTAAGAGACGTCGGTAGTGTTTATTTTAATGGCTTAATTGAATTTTATTCATGAGTCCCCAGAACTGAGTAGCCTGGAAGCAGTAATTTGTTTGTTAAAATGTTAAAGAGTTAAGACATTTATTGTTTTACATAATCCTCTTTGAGATGAAAATAAAAAGTATGTTGTTTTAATCATAAGTTGTGCTATATTTTACTATGAATATGATATTGCACCAACTGTATAGTATCATCAATATTGTTGTTGGTTATACTCATCTTACCTGACTTTGCATCTTTGTTTTTTTCCAAATATTAAATGCATTTGTAAACCATATAGATCAGTTATTTCAGTTGCTTGAAGAAAGTTAGTTGAGCTGCTATTTAATCACTGATTTATATTTCATAATCTCTCATGTGCCTGCTGACATTTTTTCACAGTGCTATACTGGCATAATTTGTTTAGTGAGCATGCTCTAGTTGGACTAAGAGGGAAAGAAAAAATACTGCAGGTACTTCTGGAGAATTTCTTATAAAGCAAATCATACTTGATTACTACAAAGGAATTAGACTGAGGCTTGTGTTGCCAAAGGGCATTAAGGAACTCAAATTATGTAATTTAAAGTTTATGCTGATCACATTAACCAGAGCATGAAGTGATCCATACTAAAAATGAAAATTTATATTTTTAAAAAGGCTGTCAAATTGAAAGATGCATAACAGGTTTTCTCTGCAGTAGAGTTTTTGACATAGAACATCAAAGTCAGTTATGTTATTTTTTCTGTAAATATAATTTCCTTCTGGAAATGCAGCAATTGCAAAGCTCTGATTTGTCTAAAAAAATGTATCAATTGGTTTATTATAGAATTGTAGAAAGGGAAGTAAAAAGAAAATTAAAGACCTTGTCCAGCTCACTTACTACTCTCAGGCAGGGAAACTTATAGCCACAGCACTTTTTGGATTATTTTTTCTATTATATTAATAAAAATTTTCTCCATTACAAAAATGTTCAAGTTTGAACATTTGAAATTTTGGAAAATACAGAAATACCCACTCCATGTAAACACATACAACTGAAAACCATTTAAAATTCAATTACTTAAATAATAGAATTTTTTATTCTATTTTTTATTTGATTTGCAGCCAGTGTTTTTCAACATATTGGAATCTCATACATGCCTTTTTATAACTTTCCTTTTAAACTCAATATCTTCTTAAAATTTCCTGACATCTTTAAAAAAAACTGGTATTGAAATAATTTCAGATTCCCATAAAAGTGTAAAAATAGTACATCTTCTTTGTATCCTGTACCCTGGTCTCTCCAATGATAACATTTTGTAGACATGAAGTACAATGATTAAAAGTGGGAAATTGACATTGGTACAATATTGTTGACTTAAGACTTCATTTGGATTTTGCCAGTTTTTATAAGTATTCATGTGTGGGGTGTGTGTGTGTGTGTGTGTATCTGTGAAATTTTATCTTTAGTGTAGCTTTAATTTGTATTTCTTTTATGGTGAATTGAGTTAAATATCTTTTTATAAGGTTAAGCATTTATGCATCATTTTTACATTTTTTTATGTGTCTGTTTATGTCTTTTGCCCATTTTTCTAGTTTCAGATTTTTTTCTCAAATTTTAAGAGTTATTTAAATATTAGGGATATGATCTCTTTATTTGTAATATATGTTGCAAGTATTTTCTCCAGTCAATTATCTTTTGACTTTTCTTGTTTTTTTTTTTTTCTTTTTAAAGTAATGGTTAAATCAAAATATAGTTCACATACCTACAATTCATACATCTAAAGTGCACACTTTATTGTTTTTTAGTATATTCAGAGTTGTACAAACGCAATTAATTTTAGAATATTTTTTATCACCTCACCCTAAATAATCTCATAGTTTTTAGAAGTCACTCTCAATTTCCTTCCCAAACTCGCCAGCCTTAGTCAACCACCAACCTACTGTCACTGAAGATTTGCTTATTCTGGGGATTTCTCATTGAATCTTTAATTAGTCCTATACAATATGACATTTTAAAAATGGCTATGCAGTATTCCATGCTGGTAATGCTTCGATATTTATTTAAGCAACTAGTGATTATTAAATATTTAGGTCGTATCCATATTTTCACATTATTAATGATACATTTGCTTAACAGCCTAATGAATTTCTGTTTATATCTTAAAAACAAATTTTTAAAGATCAAATTGGTTAAAGCATAGGCACATTTTTTCACATTTTGCTGAAAAACTTTGAAAGATGTTCCCAATTCGAACTCTCCTCAATAGTGGATGATAATCTTTGAGCTTTTACCAAAAACTAGAATTAGACATTTAAAGAAATAGAATTTAAAACGTGTTTCTAATTCTGATTAACAGGGATTCTAAACTTTCCTTCCTTACATTTCCCGAATGTTTATAGTTTTCTTATGATAGTCTATTCATTTCTGGTCTTTGCCCATTTAAAGTTGAAATGATTGTTTCGCATTGATTTCTAACAGCTCTTCATTTGTAAAATAACAAATTTTATGTCATGTATAATGTCAATTTTCCTCTCCACTAGTTATCTATCTTTCAATTTTGTTGTTTGCTCTTTTTGTTATATAGAGCTTAAAACATGTATAACCATCTTTATCAATCTTTTGTGCTTTAATCTTAAATAAAAAGTTTTTCTAATTCTCTTATTTCCTTATACCCATGAATACATATGGAATTAACTGACTTAGCATGAATATTAAGTGAGACACTGTTTTCCCAGTTAATTAACTAATTCTGACATGTTCATTCTGAAGAAGGTGATGGCCAAACGTTTTAGCCTGAATGGTACTATTTCTGATCAGAAAACACATCAGTGAAAATTGTATACTCCCATCCAATACAGACATTTATCTTATACATTATTTCTGTTTAAAGTTATTTAAATCAGTACATCAGTAAACATTTACTAATTTAGGATCTCATATATTAACCATCATTTTTTTTTTCACCTCAGGAAACACACCTAAAAGTTTTTTAAAGATTCAGGCAACTAGCACACTTTTCCACTCAAAGTAATTTCAATATAATTTAAAATTGATTTGAAGGTCTATTTGGAAGATGAGCATAGCTTTTTCTTAAGTTCTATGGAGAAATCAAAGAGCTTTGGATCTACACTAAATATTCTCTTTCTAGAACCAAGAAAAAGCAGGAGTTGATTTTTGTTTATTTGTTTGTTTACTTTCTCTGTTGCAGGTCTATCATTAGATCACAAATAATCTTGGTCCCACCAAAAAAAAAAAAATCAGGAAAGATTATTACTAACAATAATGATTGTCTGATGGTTTCTAAATTAGTCATCTCAAGTGTTAATTATTGCTCTTTGATATCACCTTTAAACTGAACCCAGTCTGACTTCCCCAACCCCCCTGCACTTTCACCCTGGAGGGAAAGCAAAGCAAAGCAAAACAATGTGAGAAAGAAATCAATCTTCTCCTACCATGTTGCCCTTAGGAACAGAAATGGTAGCCAGACTGGAGAAGCAGAGTTGCTCTTCATCTGGTCTAGTCATTTCTTTTCTTTTCCTTTTTTTTTTTTCTTCTTAAATGTGTATTTTATTGTAATAACATTTAACATGGGATCTACCCTCTTAACACAATCGTAAACTCTGAGGCTTTTAGGTTGAACTGTTGTTAGTTTGAAAATATAGCCATATTATTAGTATAGTGAAGCCAGGCTAATTTGAATGATCTATTTAGTGCTAAACTGATATTTTTACCCAATGCTTTTATTTTTTAACCTGATATGAATTTATACTTGGGTAATGCAAATTTGAAAATTTTAAATTCCTGTTCTTTTCGTTATTTCAATTTGACTTTCTTTTGCTCTCCTATCTTCCTCTATTTTTTAAATATTGGTGAAGTTAGATGAATCAGTTTAAAAGATTACAAAGAAAAATGTTTTCCTCTATAATTAGAACTATCTAACTTTTCTAACTTCAGTGCAGTCTTACCTTTCCTTTATAAATTGTAGGATTTTGAGGAAATTATTTAACTTTTCTGATTTTATTTTCCTTATCAATAAAATGGGTTGAAAATAGGTTGTCTTTTAAGGTGGTAGTGAAGACTAACTGAGGTACTTCAGTTAAATTATAAAAAAAAAAAAAAAAAAATTAAGATTACATGTGCCTGGCCTGTTTCTAGGGTATTATAATACTAAGAGGAAGAAGGTAGGTACTCAGCCTTCAAGAAATGTTAAGGCCAATAAAGAATATGGAAACTTAGAGTCTGAGTGTTTAAAAAAGACTGGTTCTAGAAAGGTATTATAGATTTTTTTTCATTATTTCTGCTAATAATATGAGAAAAAATCCACCGCCATTCTATTTGAATGTTTGTTTCATCTTTAACTTAATTGAGAGCCTTAATTCTATTGACCTAGTGTGAGAAGGCCAAACTTCTCAAATTGTCTGTGCTATTTGTAAAACAAAAACCAAAAAGAAAAAAGTTTGAGAATAATTGATTTTGTATTTGTGAATCCTAATTAGGAAAAAGAGGAAAATGAGAACCAGAGATCTGAAGTGATATTCTCAGTGTTTTAGTGATAAGAACAGGGCTAGAGCCAGGTTCCTAGTTTATTTTTTGTACTATTAGACATTTCCACACTTATGCCAAAATCACTGATTTTGTTTTTCACTCAGAAACGCTATTGAGAAAACAAGATTAGATATTTTTAGGTAAATGATACAATTTAAAAATTTTTCAGATAAAGAGTTCTTCACCAAGAATGGGGCTAGTTTTCATATCTATTTGGGTTTTTATACATACCAGTGAACTCTAGCCTTTTAAAGTATAGATTTGAATGAGAGGCTATAATCAGAAATAGTTTGTCCTCCAGAAATTAAAGATACCTTTAGAGTAAGTGGCAGTTGTATGTGGAAAAGAAATATTTTTTTTAAGAAAAATTGTGTAAAAAAGCATCTTTATAAATAACTATTGTTTTAACCAAATGCAATTGTAAGAACACAAAATAGGCTGTATTATGAATTATTTTTTAATCGCGGCTAGTACAGATATTATATCTCCAAAATTTAGCTAAAACCTAGAATTATATATTTAGACAATAAATCAACTACACAAAACTCGGTGTTTCATAATTCCAGTATTGTCTATACGAGGAAAATGAACTAGTTCTTTCTAATTGATTAAAAAAACTAGTTTTTCTTATTTTAATTCCAATAATTTTAAGAGTGCAGAATAAGATACATGACAATGGAGTTAGAGAAATACAGTTTTTTTTTTTTTTAAATAACAATCCCTTGTTGACATTTACGTTATAATAGTTTATAAATTCTCTCGACTGGAGTCATAGTATTAAAGGGTTTTACATTTGTCAAAAGTTATTGACGTGTACACTTAAAATGTGTGCTTTTATTGTACATAAATTATACCTTAAGTAGATTTAACGAAACATTCAGTTGAAACTTGATTGATGTCAGATGCTGTTTACCAAACAGATTTCTCATTCAGTCTTTTAGCTCCTTATATTTTGGTTACTAGAAATGTAGCCCATGGGAGATGAATACAAATAATAAATTATTAATAAAAGAGATGATGAAATACTTACTTGCAAAATGTTTTAGAACAATATATAATAAAATTTTGACATCTATGGACTGCCCCAGCTCTCAATGGAGTTCAGCAGCAGCATTTTGTATGGGGTGCTACTCAGCTAGGGGTCCATATGCGGTATTCTGGGTTCTCACTGTAACTGGAAGGAAAACTTTCACAATATCCAGAACACTTGATGTCCTACAAATAAAGAAGGGGAGGATGTCTTCAAATTTCTTGCAGTAGGAACTGATTTAGTTGGCACCAACCTTGACTTCCAATTAGAACAGTCCATCTATAAAAAGAAAAGTGCTGGCGTCTACATCAAATCTGAAGAGAACTTAGGAGATGTTTCAGCTGGCAGCTCATGCCATTATTGCCATTGAATACCTGGCTGATGTCAATATCATATCCTCCAGGAATACCAACCAGCAAGTCATACAGAAGTTTGCTGCTGCCAATAGAACTATTTTTATTGCTGGCTGCTTCACCCCTGGAAATTTCGCTAACCGGATCCAGGCAGATTTCTGGGAGCTCTGACTTCTCGTGGTGACTGATCCCAGGGCTGACCACCAGCCTCTCACTGAGGCTTCTGTGTAACCTGCTTACTGTTGTTTGGTGTAACACACTCTTCTCTGCACTATTAGGACATTGCGAAAATCTCATGCTGTAACAAGGGAGCTCACTCAGCGGGTCTGAGGTGGTGGATGCTGGCCCAGGAAGTTCTATGCATGTGTGGTGCCATCTCCTATGAGTACCTGTGGGAGGTTATGCCTGATCACTACTTCTACAGAGACCCTGCAGAGTTTGAAAAGGAAGAACTGGCTGCTGCTGAAAATGCTATGATGAAGGAGGAATTTCAGAGTGGATGGACTACTCCAGCTCCCAAATTTACTGCTACTCAACCTGAGGTCCCAGACTGGTCTGAAGGCACTCAGGGGCCCTTTTGCCTATCCAACAGTTTCTACTGAAGACTAGTTCGCAGCTCCCACTGATCAGGCCACTGAATTGGCAGGAGCAACCACTGAGTAGTCTTTAACTGGTTCTTCCACAGACTCTTAAACAGAAAATGGAGATAATGTTGAAAGAAAAGAAAGTCTCTGAAAAAAAAAAAAAAGGAAATAATGCACTAATAGAAAAGATACCCCTCACCGTACTCTCGCTCCTGAACAGAACCACAGTATTCATTCATTTTAATCAGTTGATTTTTATATTACTTTAAAATTGGAGATGTCCGGCAGCTACATCTTCATACCACTAGTTCTCATATGTGCCTCCTCATGCAAGATTTTTGAATCCTAGAAGATTTGATCCTATTCTAAGACAAAGGTAATGAAGAATGGGCATAGAGCTTTTTATTCCTGCTCTAAAACAAGAAAGCTTTTACAAAACACCAGGACTATTACTAAATGGACAAAGAATCTATCTGAAGGAGGCTGTCACCGTGGAAGAGATGAAAATGTAAGCTTGAAATTGTAAGCAGTTTAAATAATAAA
Organism: Pteropus medius; assembly: GCF_902729225.1. Classification (NCBI taxonomy): domain Eukaryota; kingdom Metazoa; phylum Chordata; class Mammalia; order Chiroptera; family Pteropodidae; genus Pteropus; species Pteropus medius. The sequence continues at coordinate 18,005,760 of NW_024347791.1, read as the reverse complement.
AGTCTATAAAAGGCTACGCGTTCAAAGTGAAATAAAAAAGTGAAAATAAAATGTGCAATGGGAAAGTTGTAATGTCAAAAAAGGTTAACTTTGATAGTAGATGTTTGGTTTTTATTGATTTTAATAAGTAGAATGGAATGCATATATACATGTATTATACATATACATATAATTATATACCAGCAGTTTATCAAATAACATCATTTCATTCAATGGATTTGTTATAACTTTGATGAGATGCCATACAAACTTAACTATTGTTTATATCAGTTAGCCTGTGGTAAAAATTTTTTTTGCTATATATTTTTTCCTTAAGTCACAGAACCTATTAACATTAAGTGAAGACTTACTGTATTTGTATAGTGATTACTGATAAGCAAGATGACAACTTATGCCTGAAAGGGGAAGCAAATACAAATTTTTTGAGTTTATTTTTTCCTGCATATGCAGAGTATCTATGCGTGTGTGTCTGTCTAATCTGTATAAGAAAGAGTGAAGAAGACTAATTTTGAGTGAGCCAAATATTCTCTGTAAAGGTAGGAATTCCGCCAAGAACTCTGAAAGAGTGGACATTATAGCAGATGCCTATTTACCAAATAACTCCAGCACATGATAATTACGTAGAAAGATTGTCCATCAGTTGATCAACTCTGGTGGTCATACGCATTAACTAATTAATATCTTGTTTCAGGATGATAATTTAGCCGAATGTTCCAAAGGGAAGAATTACTGGGTCAGATTTGAACATTTATTTTCTAGTAGATAAAATGGTTCAGTGAGCACTCTAATGATTTTAAATTATAGATAAAGGCAACAGAAGGTTTTAAGCATAATAAAAGACTTGTGTAGGTGACTGTACAAGGATGATCACATAGGCAGTAATAACCATTTAAATAGTAAATAACACATCTTTTCTGGAAATGATGTAAAAGGATTGGAATTGTTCTATGATGAAACAAATTAAATCATCTGAGTTCTGCAAAGAATCACTAGGTCCTTAAACTAGAACCAGCAATGGCATTTAATCTGAGGTAGAATTCTATTTTTGAAGTGAGTAGAATTATTTTTATTCTAGAAAGTTTTAAAAATATCTAGTTCAAATAATGACCCTCAAGAGAGTAGAAGACTAGAAATCATACTAAGATGAATGAATGAATAAAACACATAAACAAATAATTAAATTGCTGATCAGCACCCTAATGAACACCTGAGGGAGACCCTCTGAAGCTTTCCAGGGCTGTTTCTTTGTTTACTCTTCTTTCCTGTGAGCACTGAGCAACTTGGATTCTCAGTCTCCTCAACTTACAGTCCATCAGCTCTGCTTCATTTCCGCTCTTTGTGCCATGACCTGGAAGCTCTCTCAAAGGAATGAATTGGGGCACTCGTAGGGTTGGCTTCGTTTGTTTCTTGTCTGTCAGGGATCAGTGCTTTCTGTTGGCTGATGTCCAGTGTTTTTGAAAACTTTTGATTCATACCGTTTGCAATTTTTTTGGTCCTTGCAGGGGTGAAGATAAAACCTTTTCTTGTTAGTCCATCTTGTCTAGATGCAAGAGAGCCCATTCCTGTTTAATATTTTGTGTGACTAAATGAGAAGTACACAAAAAGCATTTCTGTTGCATTCTGAAATATGATGATTGTCTTAAGAAAAAACACATGTCTATTTGAGTTGAGAATTGAACGACCCCCTTCTTTTCATGGAACACAATTTTTACTTGAAAGATTAACTGATAAATTATGTTTATTTTAATACTCGGGTATTTGGCATATATTTACTTAAAAATGAAAGAAGTGATCTGGTCATTTCAAAGGAAGTCAACTGATATTTGTCACCATTAAAAAAATTCAGGCTTTCAGGACAAAATTAGAATTTTGTAAAACTTGTGACAGCTACTGTGAGTGTGAGTGCCTCTTATTCCTTGTAGACTTTTTTGTTAAAGATAGTGGTGATATTAACAAATATATTTTGTTTAATAAAATATGTTAATGTATGAAATAATTGCATAATGCAGTGAACCAATATGTTTCAAGTGATCAATGGTAGAAAATCATGCAAGAGTTAAAGACCATTTAAAGTGAAAAGTAGACCATTTAATGTAACAGTATATAACAATGCTCATTGATTTGGTTTCAGGTTGCATATTACAATGAAGCTTTAATAAACTACCACTTGTTGAGTTTTGGTGTAGTACCAAGAATATCCAAAGATTTCTGAAAATCTATTAAAATACTCTTATTTCCAACTACATATCTTAATGAGTTTGGATTTTTTTCAGATATTATAACCAAAAGAACATAGTGTAGCAGATTGAATTCAGAAGCAAATTTGAGAATCTACCTGTCTTCTGTGAAGCCAGGCATTAAAAGGATATGCAAAAATGTAAAATAACACTACTCTTTTCATTAATTTCTTGGGATAAAATAGTCATTTTCTACTAAAATATTTATTTTAACATATAATGCATTTATTATTGCTTATGTAAATATAAACATTTAATTTTTTCAATTTTAATTTCTTTCATGGTATTTATTGATAAATAAAACCAATTTAAACAAAACCTCTTTAGAATTCTAAATAAAGGGATTCAGATACCAGAAAGTTGGAGAACTGGTTCTCTAATCATTGTAATATTAGAGATATAGCTAACATTTTTCAAGCACTTACTGTGTGCCTGTTGTTATCCAAGCTCTGTGAACATACTCTTGGCTCATTTAATTTTCACAAGAAGACAATACAATAAATGTTATGATAACTTTCTTTTTATAGATGTAGAAAATGAGGCACAATTTTCCTAAAGTCACATAGCAATTAAATGTGAAATGTTGGAATTTGGACACAGGGAGTATGGCTCATAGTCTGCATTGTGAAACATCTTTTCTATATTTCTGAGCTATATCTTGTCTAAATTTTACAATGGTTTCTATATTTAAAAGAAATTTTTTAGAAATGTTTTAAATCAAATATCTATATTGTTTGACTAAGATTGTAAATGTGAATATAATCTAATTTGTCAAATTCACAAGTTTTTATTTTTGTATGAGAAGTGAGTAAACATTGAGGGGTATTGATTGCTTAATGTTTAAACAATGATAATGGTTTATTGGAGTTTTAAGACTAATATGTTGAATATTAAATCAAGTAGAGGGAGTAGTGAGTGTTCTCCACACATAAAAGCTGAAGTACTGAGGAAGTGTACAGTCTAGATACCAGACATAATTGTAAAAAATGATGATAAATCACATAAAAGCCTTGAACTATACTTGAATTCAGCGTATAACAACCCTGTGATTTGCACATCTTTTTTATTTGAGGATGATGATAGTGCTTGACAGTGACAGGAGAAGTACTAAAGACTCTCGGATACTTTAGCAATTATAGGCAAGGGTCATTCTATTCATTTGCTAATTATGGATTAGTTAAGATTTATAAGCTTTGGGTATCACTTGAATTAGACTTGCTTATAAAACTAAGACGAAGAAAATCAAATTAATATTTTCAGCAAATCAAATGAATTCTTTATTCTTAAGAGATTTATGAAGAAGTATTTAGAAGTGAAATACCATGATGTTTACAACTTTTCAAATGATAGAGCAAATCAAACAAAAACAAAATTTGTGTGTGTGTGTGTGTGTGTGTGTGTGTGTGTGTGTGTAGAAAGTATAGATGACTAAATGCTACCATTGATGAATCTAGATGGAGAGTATATGGATGCTTTTTGTAGTATCATTTCAATATACTTTATATGTAAAATTTTTCACAGTGAAGTTTGAGGATGGGAGACAGGACTCTGAAAAATAGGATTAAAAACAAAGGCAAATGTAGATTTTGAATTTTGTTTGCTTGTGTTGTCAACAATTTTGAGAATTCATTATGTATTCAAGGCTAGGCTGAGACACATAGGACCCCCCTGTCAGTGTTTTTTTTTAACATTTTATATTTGGAAGAGCATTGAAAGTAATTTTCTATAAATAAAAAGTATATTTATTTGTTAAGCTTGAAATAGGTATTTGTTACCTATACTAAGGAGATGCTAATATTGTCTTTCATTTTACATTTTCAGCCACTCCTACTTTAGTCAATAACTATAGTAGTAAGAGCAGGGATTCACATTACTTAGGTTCTGACATTGTAAACCCTTGGGCAAGCCATTTAAACTCTAGATGTCTGTTTCCTAATCTGTAAAACTGAGATAGTAACGGAAGTTACCTCTTAAGAAACTTGTGATAAGCCTGTAATACATATTAGCTGTTTTTGTTATAATAACCAAATAGTGTTAGGCAGTCACTAATATAACTTAAGTAGAGCTGCAAGTATTATAAATAGAACCAGACCTTGCACTCCTTGGGTTCAATATTTCACTTAAGTGTAACTAGACTCTGCACAATTGCAGTTTAAATGTTCAATTAACTGTCCCTTCTGCCTTCAATGGCTGATAGTTAGGTTATTTTAAAGTTGTCATTTTAACTGTCAACTTTCTTGTTAGCCTTAAAAAAAAATTAATTACTGGAGGCATGGCTCGTCTTCAGTCTTTTTTATTGGGGGTTGGCAGGACTGGGTCCAGTTTATGTTTGCTTGTTATTTAAGGAGCTTTTTAGAAAAACCTAAGTTCCTAGCATCAAATTTCTAATCAGTTTTAGTAATAGGGTCCCTAAACCAAGCTGAACATCTCATTCCCTGAAAGCTATTAGCATGTCTGCCCTTAGCCTCAAGGAAAAATGCTGAAATAATTAGATCCATCAATAAGGCTAGTTACAATACTAGATCCAGGACAGTTGGGTCATCTTGGTGTGATTATGCAACAGTTGAAATAGAGAGAGTGGGGAAGGACATTCTTTGGAGTACTGCAAAGTGGGAATTGAATCCTTCAGTGGCTACTTTAGCAGCTTGACCTGGGGCAGGTTCTTCATCCCTTGCACACCTTATTTCTTCATCTGAAAATAAAAATAGACATAATAATCACCACTTTATTGGATAGTCACGAGGATTAAATTAAATAATCTATACATAGCACATAGCATATAATGAGCATTTAACATATATCTTCTTATACTGAAACTATTTTTAGTTTGGCTACTTGGATCTTAGCCATTTTCCATTAGGCAAGAGTTCTCAAGCCATTTATCCTCAAGATTTTTGTAAGTGCTGGTTCCTGTGTTGGCTTTTCTTAGTGAATGACACACATTTTTGGTGATCCTATCAATAAGTATAATACAAATTAATATTCACATAGGAGATGTATTTTAAAAAATATTACTACAGACTAGAACTGGCACAATATATTCCCGTAGCCTTCCACAGACACAGAGGTGTTTTCCCTGCCCCATTCATGGCAAAGCTATGCTCAGGCCCTCCTGCCAGTAATCAGCTGTTCATCTAAAGTATTTCCTTCCTAAAGATTATTGACATTGTTAATCTGATTGTTTGGCAATTTATTCTCTCCTATTGTTGGGTTCTCTGCTAATGAATATTCCCTATCTGGATAAATATATTCTAATTGGAACTTTTTATGAAAGAATAATAATACATTTTTTTTACAACAAATATTTATAAAATAATAACCTTGTATTTTACTTTCATAATGGCACCACATAATCTTATTAGTTTTAAAAATGTTATCCTTAGGACTAATTCCCTTTAGAAATGGAAATATTCGTAATTATGTGTCAGAATTGATCAGACTCACTGACCAGAATTCCTAAAATATTTAACTCAGTTCTATTTGATGGGCATTAACTCCTTTCCATCAAATTAAATTAACTTCCTAGGATAATTTTAAACCGAAATGAGACTGACATGAATAAATTAACTAAGAAGTTACTGGATTGGACAGAGAGAGAACCAAGAATTAGTGTTGTTATCCTAGACAGAAAAGAGCTGAGGGAGTTCATCATCACCAAACCAGTATCACAAGAAATGCTAAAGGGACTTCTTTAAGAAGAAGAAAAGAATTTAAAAATATGAATAAGAAAATATTGCAAAGGAAAAAAATTCTCACTGACAAATGCAAAATACATAATAAAAGCAGTCAATTAACCAACACAAAAACTAGTACAAATGTTAAAAGGCCAAAGGAAGAAGATCATGTGTATTGATAACAGTAAATTAAGAGAGAGGCATATATATACACACAGAAAAGAAGTTAAAAATAATGACAAAAACATGAACATGAAGGGAGGCAGTAAAAACAAGTGATTTTAGAATTTGTCGAAACTTAAGAAACCATCAACCTAAAATAGATTGCTATAAACATAGCTTATTGTACATGAAGCACATGGGAACCACAAACCAAAGATCTATGAGAGAGAGAGACAATAAATAAATAGAAATCCAAATATAACACTACAGAAAATTATCAACATAGAGGACAGCAAGAGAATAAGAAACAGAGATGAACTATAAAAACAATCAGAAAACAATAAAATGGCAATAACTACATACCTATCAATAATTATTTTAAATTTAAATAGATTAAATGTTCCAATCAAAAGACAAATGGACAAAGAAGAGGTACATATATACAATAGAATATTACTCGTCCTAAAAGAGAAGTCTTACCATTTGCAACAACATGGATGGACCTAGAGGGTATTAAGCGGAATGAAATAAGTCAGAAAACAACAAATACCATATATTTCCCTTATATATGGAAGTTAAACAACAAATGAGCAAATAAAAGAAACTTATAGATACAGAGAACAAACTGATGGTTGCCAGATGGGAGGGCAGTTGGGCTAGGTGAAAAACAGAAGGGATTAAAAAGTATGAATTGTCAGTTACAAAATAGTCATGGGGATATAAAGTACAGCTTACAATATTATAATACTGTAATAATTATGTATGGTGTCAGGTTGGTGCAAGACTTATTGCGGGGATCACTTTGTAAGTTATATAAATGTCTAACCACTGTGCTGTATACTGAAAACATAATATTGAATGTCAACCATAATTGAAGAAAAATTAGTATGTTATAGTTGCGTTTGGAAAAGTAGGGGAAAGTGGTATGTGATATGATGAAAAATTTTCTTAGTCAGAAAACAGCTTCAGGTAAACATGGGTCTATAAACAAAATAGGCTCAAATAAAATGGCTTGAGATTAAAATATTTTCACATTAGTCCTTCAAGAAATTATTGAAACTGAAAGGGCTTTTGGGAACCCCCTGAACTTGCAATTGGTGTCAGAAGTTAGGGCAGCATTGGGGACTGTGCTCTCATAGTTTGACTAACTCTGGGCATTCTTAATAAACATTATAAGCATTGTTAATCCTGAAATGCCTTCTGAATTTTCTCAGCCTGAATTATATTTAGGAGTTTTACTGTTATTTGGGGCATGTTCTATTTTTTAGGAAAAGATCCTCAAACACTCGAGTTATTAGGATATTTATTGATTGCCTACTATGTATTTTTAGCTAATATATATTATTATTCCAGATATTTCATCGATAGGGATATGTCATAGTTTCAGCCATGCTCTGCATTCTGCTTAGACTATACAATATAAATAATATACTTTGTCATTAAGTGATACAATACAAATATTTGGGCAGAACAGTCATATCCTATTCCAAATCCATCTTAATTTTAATATTTTTAATATGAAGCAAATTTGGAGTTTTTTCTCTGTTTGATTTTTCCTAAGGTTGTCTGAATGACCTGAGAATTGGAAGACTATTTTGTTGTGTCCTCATCAATGGTACAAATGAATTGAATCAGCCAAGTAAACCGGTTGTATTTGATTAGTCTGCTTCAACTATTGTCATTTGTTGTGAAGTGAGATTACAGAAACCAGCTCTCCCATGAAGTGGAACAGTGCCAAGTCTGTTGGGGGAACATAAATTCTATCACAGTTATATCTCAGATTCATTGTTAATAAAACTTTGCACTGTGGGCTTCAGCCTGCAGCAGAAATTTATGAACAGGTCAGGAAATGAAGAGTGGAAATTGAAACACTGGGCCTTTAATTACAAGTGCACAAAAGGTAGCACCATAGCTATAGAATTATTAAAAATCAATTAAGGAAGTCGCCACCTGATCTTTCTGCACATAATCTATTTAATGAGGTAGTGTGTTTCTGAAATCAAATGTTTCTGGACTCTAAGACTTTTTAATAGCATACCATTTTTCTTTGAAAGTATAGTCCAGAGATTCCATGGGTCCTGTTATTTGAAAAGAAGACATACAAGAAATAATTGCACTGCTGTGCACCAATTATCTATAACCCAAGCTTCTTGGGGGAATTCATCTAGAGTCCTTTCAAAATGTAATACAATTTTTACCAATTAGTCCCCAAAACTCTTGAGCATTTCCTAATATTTATTTGACATGCTCATCAACAGAAATAATCATGGTGATTCTGGAATACAGAAAAATAATCTTTCATTGAAATGTGTCTATAACTTCTATATTCCTTATTAGAAGAATTTAGGATTTTTCTACTTTAAAAAGTAACTAAGGGGCATCTAATTATATTATTGATGTCAGTGACACCCCTGTAATAACTCCACCATTCACTAGTTACCGTTGAATTCTAGCACTTTATACTTTTAGCTCATTTATTCCTAATACGATGAGAAATTTATTAATACTCTCATTTTATAGATGACAAGACTGAAACTCAGATGGTTTCAGTAACTTGAGCAAGTAGATTTAAATGGAACTAATATAAAAAATCCAGTGATTTCTGGAGAATGGTTTTTCTGTGATGCCACTATACATCATTCATTGAATAAAAAGAATAAATGAATAAATGGATGAACAAATGAAGTCAATATCAAACTCATTGACTCATATGTAAATCACAATAGAGATTATATATTATTTTGGCTATACTGAAGTGTTTTTATATAAAAAGAGTCCTGTCGATGCCATTCATCCATTTAGGGATAAAAAGAAAGCAAAGAAACTGTTTAACAGTCCAGGTTAATATCACACTTATAATTACATCAATTAAAAAATATTTTTTAATGAAAACTATCAAATATGGAAAAATGGACATCATAAAAGACCCCCATACACCTATTACTTCGAGTGAACAAATATTAACATTTTGCACATTTGCTTTTTAATTTTTTTGCTGAATAATTTTAAAGTACATTGCAGCTATATTTCAAACCTAAATACTTTTGTTTCAACTCTAAAATAATACATTTTCTACCATTGCTATACCAGACAGTATCGTTATTGCACCTAACAAATTAATAAACTTCTTTAATATCTTTTAATGTGCATTGCATTTCCAAATTTCATCAATTAATCAAAAATGTTTTTTAAAAGTTTATTTAAACTAAAGATCCAGTTAAGGTAAGGCATTATTTTTAGTTGACATGTTTCTTTGATCTTTTCAGTCCCAGCACCCCTCCCTCCCCCTATACTCCCACTTATTTGTCTAGTTGCTTCCTCTGCCTTGTAGTGTCATCTAACTTGTTTCTCTACTCCTTTTAGTACTTAGCGATAAATAAGAAGTTAGATTTAGCAGCTTGATTAAAATCAGGTTAAAGATTCTTGGGAAGAACCCCTCATAAGTGATGTTGTGGACACATTACATTCCATCTGGATGCACACAAAGTCTGATTGTCCCTGTGTTTATTTTGCTGAGAGTGATCTGTGGATTCAAGTGGAGACAGTGTGGATCCTCCATGGTAGACTGTGCTTTTTCTTTTCTCCATCTGTATCTTGCTGTGGAAAATGCAACTGGAGGCTATACATTTTTAATTTTGAGTTTTCATGCTAATCATCGCTCCAAGTCACACAGCATTCATTCTATTTTATATTTTCCCTAGCTTGACTCATATTTTTGAGATTTATAATAGGAGACATAGGGAGTTAAAACTTGATAGTTTTTGTCCATATTCTAATTTGAACAGATTTCTAAAAGCTATGATACTGTTCATGTTTGTGGTTTGCAAGCTGGAAGTCCGCTCAATGAAGCAAAGCCATCATAGAAATTCATTTTCTTTAGGTTTAATTTTTGAAAGAGCCTAGTTTCCTACATTTTCTCTAATCCCACCAAGCAGGAGGAGCAGGATTTAATTTTGGAAAACTTACAAGGGAAGATCTTGATGCTTTAGTGAGACAAGTGATGGTTCAGTTGAAAATCATCTAGCAATCAGTCTTTCCTCAGTTCAGATCACCTCAATCTTCATCTATTTTATTTTGGACTTCTGATTCTATATAAAATTTTCTTTAAAAGGTAGACTAGTAGAAAGAAAATGTGTAAAAGCACACACGTACACAAATAGTAACAGACGCTGCACAAAAAAAAAATGCCACATCTGTCCCCGTGGATCTTATTATATAGTGCGGGGACCTGAGAATCAGAAGATATTGCCCCCAAGGAAGAAGCTGGCAATCTTGGTCACTGTAGTTCTCTGGAGATGAAAGGCAATAGGCAGCCACTTAATGTTTGTTAGTGTAACCCACAGGCATGGTCCATAAAATGTTTTTTATCATTTCTCAAATGACACTAGTTGTTTCAAGTCATTGACTTCTGCTCAGGCTTTTTTTTTTTTCCCCCTCTCTTGAGATTGTTCTTTCTGCCATGAAAACTCTTAATTATCCTTTAAAAGCTGTGTATAAGTCTTCCTCTCTCCAAGTCTTCCCTGAGCCTCTCTTCTCTCTTTTTAGTACCAAACTTTGTTTGCAGTTGATCTGTTGGTGTAATTGTTTTCTCTCTAAACCAAAAGGTCCTCAGGGTCAGCTTTCTCATCTCTTTAATCAGTTCCTAGAATCTTGTAAGCAATACATATTTAAGGCATGAATGAAAAAAATGTAAGCCTCTATGATATTGGAAAAGAGGTAAAGAAGAGTAAAGAGGGGAAAAAGGAGAAGAGTAATTGATATAGTGCTCTGAGATCTGATTTAAGTCTCTGGCTTTGGAATATCACCAACTTCCAATGCAAAAAGGCACCAGTGATCAAAAATATGCTGACACTGGCAAAACATTGTAAATTAAATTGAACATTTTAATTTAACTATTTATGACATTGACTTAATGTCATAAATAGTTAAGTCACGTATTGTTCTAAATTCCCAAATTAACATCCTTTGGAGTATGAGTCTAATGCATTTTTTATTCTTAAAACCACCTACAGAGTCAACAGTAAGTATTAGATATGCATATTGAGCGGAGCAGAAATAACTGTCTGCCAAAAAAGAATAAGCATAAAAGAAGAATCCCAAGGAGAGATCAGAAAGTCTCCAGCTTTCTGAAAGTTTATGCAGTCCCTGTGAAGGAAAGGAACCAAGAGTGAGGGAAGAAAGAATCCAACAAACAAACGTTATCTCAGTGTCTTCAGGGATGTGCTAGTCAGAATATGTAAGTAGATATTTATCTACACATTCAATTTGGATGCCTTTAGGCTTGGCACTGTTAGATATAAACTGCTAGCAGGTGACCTGAGATTGGAGCTCAACTACTCACAACACTTCTTTTCAGAGGCACAAGTTGGAGCTGGAAGGATAGAGATTCATTTCCTCCTTAGTTTCACATTCTGTTCACTGGGATGATGAAAAAGGAAACACAGTATATTTCTCTATGTGAGACTACTGTATGTACGTTTGTATACATTTGTGTATTTATATATGCTTTATAAATGTATGTGGACATGCACACATACATACAGTTATTAAAGGACATGCAGCTAACAAATATTGCCCCTGAAACTTAGAAGAAAATAGAAAATGACAGCAAAGAAACTAGAAACAATTCTTCAATTTTTGGCAAAGGTTATAACAAAAGTAATATTTTAAATTTGATAATTTGGAATACTTAAAAATAATTTTAGCCTAAAGTAGAGTTTATTAAATTTAGTAAAATTACCTATATTTTAGAAAACTAATAAAATAGTGTGTACACACACACACACACAGACACAGTGTGACGTGAAAAAGAAGGGCACAGAAAACTCTTCAACAAAATTCTATTCATTTTAATATGAGCTTCATTCTTGTGAGTATATTTTTCTCATTATGATAGTATCCTGTCAAAAATATATGTTTGAACAAAAGTTGTTTCCAATGCTGCATTAAGAAATAAAAAGATTCCTTCCTTCAATAAAATTTTCCCTTTAAAAAACATTTAACATTTGAAGCTTAATTTTTAAACAATTTCTCTTTTAAATACTTATTTAATTTATTTTTTTTAATGCCTACAGCACCTGGTCTTCCTAGGTGACTCCCATCCAAGTACTAACCAGGCCTGACCCTGCTTAGCTTCCGAGATCAGATGAGATCAGGCATGTTCAGGATGGCATGGCTGTAGACTAGATACTTATTTTTAAAGCTTAATTTTTAAACTGCTAGTGCTATTAAAATGATAAAATAAATAGTAAAGGCTTTAAATAAGCTTGGAATAATGTGTGTACAGGTTTGATCAGGAAAATCAGCAGAAAAATATCAAATGTTTTCTTCAATAACTATCTAGTCCACACATGTCTGGCATGGGACTGCAGGGACTCTTTAGAGTTATATTATTTTCATAGCCTTTGCATTCCACTAGGTAGGATGGATTTGAATAAAAAAAAATTATAAGGAAAGTTATAATTGCAGCAAAAAGAAAATACACATGTATAATAGCAATAAGAAGAGAAGATGAATTCTGCCTAGGGATCTAGTTAAGCTTCCTCTAGGTAGTGACACCTAAACTATCATGGTTGGTATTATGTAGCTGTGATAATTTTTTGTTAGTTGCTTTGTTTCTTTGTTGGTTTCTTTTCTAAATTTGAGTATAATTTCTTCATTTTTTCACATGCAGGAAGAATATAAAGGAGAAAAGAAAACATGCTGATAGAGGCACAGACACATAAATCACACATAGTGTTTGGAGAATTATTACTAATTTGGTATGGCTAGAGCTGTGGTTCTCAGTCAGGAGTGACATTGCCCCACAAGAATATTTGGCAATGGCCAGAGACATTTTTGGCTCCTATAAGATGAGAGATGCTATAATATCTAGTGGGGAGAAGCTAGCGGTACTACTAAATATCCTACAATACAGACAGAACTTTCCCCACAACAAAAAATTACCTATCCAAAAATGTTAATAAAGCCAAGCTTGAGTAAGCCTTGACTGGCTAAGCATGAAATCTGAGGTGATAGGGAGAAATTAGAAGAGATAAGGTAGATAGTATCCATATTATGGGGAAGGGGGTGGTAGCTTGAATGTCAGCATCAGCAGTAAATAAATAGTGTGAGTAGTGTCAGTGATGAAGAAATAAAAGGCAAGATGCAGGCCCAAACATACAATTGCTCAGGTGTGCATGGCACAAACCTAGGGAGTGCATTCACATAGGTTAAAGTGCACAGTGTCCTCAGGTGTTGTGCAAAGAACAACCTCTACAATGAGTTGCCTTGAAAAATTCTATTTACAGGTATAAAATATGAAAAAAAAACTGAAAGCTGAAATGATGGTAAGCAGATTTAGGTTTAGATGATGTTTAATATAAAAAGTTTTTTTTTTAAAACAAGTTTGTGTCTAATTTTAGAGATTATTGGCATGATTTGCAGAAAGGATTTGGAAAGGCATGTAGATGGGAAGAAGTATTGGAGACAAGAGAGATCAAGAATTATGCCATAGAAAAGTCTGACTTAAATGGAGGGGTTAGAATGGAAAGTATTGAGCCATGACATAGAAAAATATAACATTATTTGATGGAGGACATTGGATACTAGTTGTTGCAAGTTTAGATTTGATGTAGTGAGTTAGATAGAGTCCTTGGAAGTTCAAGAATAGGAGAGAGATGAATGAAAATGGCCTTTGAGTAATACTGTTTTTTCAGCCCTATACTAGATAGGTCATAGCATGAAGAAAATGAGGCCCATGACAGGGTGATCAACTAGGAGACTGTTGAAGTTGTGTCTTCAATTTACAAACAAAATAGCTGCTCACTGTAACCCATAAAATATTCCTTCATGTACATGAAACGTGTTATTAAGTTTCCTTTCAATTTTCTTGGGTATGTACACTCCATCTTTTAGCCTTTGCTCATCAGGCACATTTCCTAACACTTCAGTGATTTATTTTGCTTTTGCATCTATATGCTCTCCGATTTTGTTTTTCTATATTTCACTTCATTTACCATGATTCAAATTGAACAGAATAATAAAATTCAAATCAAAATTATGAGAAGGAAGGTTATTGTCTATTCGAAAGGAAACAGTTGATATGTTTTATTTTTTTAAATAACGAAAGATTAAAGAAAATAGGAAGGGTAGACTCAATCTAACATTTTGTATTTCTATCATCAATATTAAATAGGTAACGAGATGTGAGTAAACTGATTAACTAATGTGAGAACAAGGAAAAGTACTATAATAAAAATTATTTCTTAAAAATGTAAGCTTGTCTTTAGTGTTTATTTAAAGCCATTTCAATTATAGTAACTATTTTAAAATAATAATTGAATAATTGTAGTTAAGGTAATTTTAAACTTGTAGAGTTGTCATCTTTATATTCTTGCCTAGTGAAAAGACTGTGACATCCCCCTGCCTTCCATTATAAATGTAATAAAAATGCACCAGCTAAAAACTTGAGCGTAAGTCAATGCAGAAAATTCTCCCAAGTTCAAGACAGATTAAATGATAAAAAAAAGAAAATGCTTCCACTTCAGATAAAAAAAGAAAAGACTTTCACTTCAGACAATAAACTGGATTTACCTGTCTGAAACCAATTAAAAAACAGTCAAAATATTTAAATCAATGACTCTCAAGACATTTTACATGAGACAATGAAGACAGAAAATTCCTATGAATTTGCGGGGAGGTGAAGATGAGCCATGTACCATATCAGCGCCTCAGTTTACTGCCCGGAGAAATTTTCTAGGCACAGCACAGGAACCCAAGTAGAGCTTGCAGTTACCTGAATTAAGGAGATAGAGCCTGGGGCCAAGGTTACTAAAGTTTGTAGGATTAAATACTAGAGAGGAGAAGATACACAGAAAACTCTGGAGATCTGCATTGTATCCCTTGTGATTCTTCAACAGAGTTCTTATCACTTCATATATGTGTGGAAACTACCTGAGACTTTGGAAAGAATCGCCCAAAATGATTAGAAAGAATTTTTTAAAGTAGTGTCTCTTCTCACCAGCCAGAGAAAAAACTTGTAATTCACAGAGAAGAGGACTCAGAATTCTTGTATCAGTGAAAAATTTGCCCAAGACAAAATGCCTAAGAAATTTAAAAGCAAGATTCAAAAAAGTGTAACTATATCTGAGGAACTCACTCATGCCACAGAACAAGGATAAAAGCAACAAATGAACAGGACAAACAAACAGAGACTCATGGTCATGGACAATAGACAAGTGGTTACCAGAGGGGCAGGGGAGGGAGGAGGGAGGAGGTAGATGGGGTAAAAGGGTCAAATATGTGGTGACAGAAATCTGATAATGGGAGATGAACACAGTGTAAACATATATATGCCCTACTGTTGAAGTGTACAGCTGAAACTTATTGGATTTTGTTAACTAATGTCACCATAAAAAATAAAGAAAAAACAAAAAAGAATATTGATGATTGAAAAATATTCAGTATCCAGTAAGTTAAAGTTCACGATAAATGTTATCCAAACAAAAATTACAAGGCATGCAATAAAGAAAAATAAGAAAATATATATATATATATATTGGTTGTCATTAATAGCAGATTAGAAATTATAGAAAATATTAATGAACTTGAATGCAGAAATAGAAAATATCTAATAGGAAATACAAAAAAGACTAAAAAATGTAAGTAGAGCACTAATGTGTTGTGAGACTTCTTCAAGTATCCTAATATACATATGACTGAACTGTCTGAGGAGGGAGCAGGGCATAAAAATATTTTAAATAATACTCGAATATATTCTAAATTTGATGAAAACATAAATCCACATGTGCAAGAACCTCAATAGCAACAGAACCATGAAGAGAACTATACCAAAGCACATCATAATCAAATTGCTTAAAACCAGTGATAAGAAACAAAATCTTAAAATTATCCAAAGTAAAAAGATATTCTATGTAACAGAGGAGCAAAGGTAATGATGATAGTAGATTTCTTTGGAAACCATGCAAACTAAAAAGACAGTGGAGCAACATCTTTAAAATACTTTGAAATAATAAAACCATAACTTAGAGTTCTTCACCTGCTAAAAATATCCTTTAAAAACAAAGTCGAAATAGACTTTTTCAGATATCCAAAAACTAAAAGAATTCATCACCATCAGACCAACACTATAGAAATGGAAAAATATTCCCAGGTAGAAATCTGGATCTACATAAAGGAATTAAAATCATTGAAATGTTAACTATGCGGGTAAAATAAAGCTTTTTTTTTTTTCAATTTAAATTCTTTTGTAGGTAATTGTTTAGAGCAATGCCAATAATAATGCATCATGGAGTTTATAACAGAATTGCGTAAAAACAATAGTAATAAAGTTTTGGAAGGGAGAAATGGATGCCTACTCTTGTATGGTTCTCATACTATATGTGTAGTGGTATAAGACCCTTGATAGTAGACTGTTAAATTAAGGATGTATCTTGTAAACCTCTAAAGCAACCAGTAAACACAACACACACACACACACACACACACACACACACACACACACACACACACACAGAATTGTAGCTAAGGAGATAAAATTCTCAATTCGAAAGGTAGAAGAAGAGGGGAAAGGGAACAAAGAAGAGCTGGGACAAATAGAAGAAATATAGCAACATGGTGTATTTTTACCCAATTATATCAATAACCACATTAAATATATATTTAAAAATATATAAAGCAAACATCAAGCTGGATAAAAAGGAAAGATTCAACTATGCGCTGCTTATAGAGAATCCACTTTAAAAGTAAAGACACACACAGATTAAAAGTAAAAGGATAAATAAAGTGAAAGGATGGAAATATATGTATTATGCTCATGCTAATCAGTGTGAAACCCCATTGGCTGTGTGGACCATGGGAAGGTGCTGAGCTCCTACAGGTTGGCTTTGACCTTGCATTTTTCAATACTTTCCTAAGTACCTTAGATAGGCATGTAGAGAAATGTGCTAGATTATGGACAAAGAGTACGTGGTAATTTCTGCATAATTTATGTTCCATTTGCCTATTTACTGCTTAGCGCTGAAAAAAGTAGGAATTAAAAGTCTTGAAAAGTACTTTTTCATACCTTTCAGAGCATATTTGACTCTGAAATGTGAAAGGAAGGAAGCAGAAGCAAAATAGAAAAAACCTACTTGAGATACTTCTCACTCTCAAGTATTGGGAGAAGGAAGAAGCTACTTGTGTCCTTTTAATCCATTTCCCATTTGGCCTGAGAACACTCACCTGTGGCGCTTGCAATTGCAGCATTTACCTTGAAATAACTCTTGGATTACAGTCCTAACCTTACCCCTAAAGTTTTCCATGAAATATCTCACTTTTATTATTATTTTCACATCGCTCTAGTATATCGACAATCTTTGGAAGCAAGTGATGGCATTCTATTTATAGCATTTTATTTTTAGGAATTCGATCTCTGAAAATGTCAAATCCTAGCAAACGTAGCATTCCTACACATGATGTTAAAGGAAAGCTGGCAGCAAACTGCACTTGTTTTTTCTAAATGGGTAAAGGGTCAAATTGTCAGTATACAATTCTCTAAGAAATATGCTAGAAATTGGTTTATAGAAAAACACAGAAGGAGAGTATAGCAAGTGAGACAATGTCTCCAAGTGATCATTCTTGTGTAATTCCCATATAAAAGACCTCAGAGATACAAATGGCCACTCTAAATAAAGGAACATCTCTTGTTTTCCACTGATAGATTCTTCAAATCTAATTAGCATGTAGTGGTGATGGGAGGGCAGAGAGTTCATCCTGGTAGATGTCATGGAAGAAATGAAGCCCCAGATAAAAAACTAACTTACAAGGAATGCAACAGTCAAAAGAACAATTCAGCATCTGGTTCACCTTGCAGACAGGGCAAAACCGAGGCATGGCACCCCAAGAGCATGCGTCATGTTGTAAAATCTGGGAATCAGTAAAATGCTATTTGATTTCTAGCTTTCCAACTAGCACATATATCATTATTGCAATGCAAAATATATTTCTTACTGTGAGTCATGGTCAAAATAGTTTGAAAACCACTGCTTTGAGAGGAGTTAAAGTCCTTGACCCTTAGCTATACAAATTGATTGATTCAAGTTGATTGCAGCATAACAGTCTGAATTTAGGCCACTAAGCTATGTTTGAAAATAAGTGTGCAATTAACTTTGAGCTATAGTAAAAAAAAAAAAAATCAATTTATGTTCTGGGGAAACAGCAAATTCTAAAAGTCTAAAATTTAGAGTTTCAAAGGGTATATGACAAAAACGTTCTCTCCCACTTCTGTACCTTAGACTTTCAGTTTCTTTTCCTATAAGCAACCAATAATAGTTTCTTATGTATTCTTTCAGAGATATTTTGCTGATTAGCTATGTGTTTCAAGACAAGTTGAGAGAAATTTTTGCCTAGATTGATACACCCTGAATAGGTGGCCATCTTTATTTTGCTCAGGCAGCCTGACCTATAAAGTACCCAACACTCACACTGCAATTCTGCTTTCCAACTCTTTTTACCTTTCCACTCCCAAGAAGACTCGATTAATTCTGGTTGACCTTATGAGAAAAAGGGCCCATTGGCCAACTCTCCAAGACACATACCTGACTTATGCTATGTTCTTTTTGGGATCCACAGGAAACTTCTAACAATGGCTAACAATTAATGAGCCTTTCCTTCGTTCTATTATGATTCTAAGTTGTTTACACATGATAAACCACTTATTACATATACACTAAAAAATCTGTATGCGGCCAATACTATCATTTTACAGATGAGATGACTGAAGTGTTTAAATAACTATGCAAATTCACAGAAGTAGCAAATGACAGCTCTTGGAGTCAAACTAGGCAGTCTGGCTCCAAGTTTATGCTCTTTATCCCTACACTCTACTCCCTCTTACCTACCTTGATAAAATTATTCTCTTTTCTTGCTTGAATAAAAGGAATATAGCTTTTTAGGATCCATGTTTAATGTTGATAAGGATAACAAGACTGAAATCTTTTGAAGGCCTTTGTAATTAGATCTAGCACATTTTTAAAACTTGGAATTGCATAAAGAAGATAGGATTCATAGCTTTTGCGTTGTTTTTTTTTGTTTGTTTTTTGCTTTTTTTTTTTTTATTTTAGGCAACCATGGTTGACCTCACAGATTGAGAGGACCTTGTCAGTTTACAATCCCTTATTTTTTTTATTTTTTTCGCCTACAGTACCTGGTCTTCCTAGTTGGTCTCCCATTCAATTACTAACCAAGTCCAACCCTGCTTAGTTTCCTAGATCAGACAGGATCGGGCTTGTTCAGGATAGCATGGTCATAGACTAGGAGTCATAGTTAATAATAGTTATTTTCGGTTTTATCCAACTGCTTTCATTTTTAAACTAATAGTGGGATTTAACTTTTGAATATCTTGATAAGCCTTATAAATCTTCAACCTCAGAACACTATACCACCTACATCTCTTACTAGATTCTCTGCACAAGCAGGAGGAACCCTAAAGTTGTGGTTTCCATAATTCGTGGGTCTGCCAACATAATAATAATAGCTAACATTTATTTTTACTATAAGCTAGGTAATGAATTAAATATTTTACCTCCATTTTAAATGTGCAAAACATGCTTAAATGAAGTTGTCATTTAGCCATTTAGAAATGTACTGGGAACCAAGCTTTCAACTTAGAAAATACTAGGAACCAAGCTTAAAACAAGAATTTTTATTCTAGAGACTGTGCTCTTAAGCATTACATTTCTTTACCTAGAATTATCTACTCTTGACTCATAATTTATCTAATTCATAAATAGCAAGGAGATCTAAGTTCTCCCTCTTCCTCACATTAGGCTGATCTCTAGCATTTCTAGATGGGTCTTACCCACTTAAATTCCCTTCCTCAAGGTTCTTTCTTGAGTATAAAGCGTTTTGTGGCAGGAGTTAAGTTTGGAAGACTTCCAATCCTTTCTTACAAAGGACTGAAAATAACTTTAGTGAAAAAGAAAAAAAAATGAATTTAAGCACTCATATAACTTGAAGTCAAGGAATAAGATGAAGTTATAATTCTTTATGTGATTTTAAACCTTTCCACTTTTTATATAGTGATATTAGTTCAGATGAGACAGAGGTAATAGGACATACCTGATATCAATTAATATTTTATAGTAGATGAAAAATACAGAAAATATAAAATAAATGCTGCCAAATTATGAGCTAGACTATGGTCCCTGAAGTCTTAGGGCACAATTGATTATAGTGAAGGATTTTGAGGCAAGTACAGATGTGATAAAATCATTGACAGTAAGACCATAATGAATTATATTTATATTAAAATAGAATTAATGTGTCCTTTGAAAGGGTTTTCAAAATGTTATAGCCTAGTGAAATACAGTGGTGTTTTAAAAAATAATGATTTTAAAAATAATATTATGCTTTTGAGAAACACAACAGTAGCAATTGTGGACCTAATGATGCTAACATTTTCCAGCTATAAGGTGGACACATTTTCAACAGTGGTTTCAGGAAATAAAATAGCTTGAGATCGAGCTTATTAATAGAAAGATATATAAATATTGCTTGAATGTCTAGGGGTAGATATATAAATGAGTCTTATGAAAACACTAAATATCGTTAGTGTCCATTAAGTATTTATTTTGCTTAATATCAGGCCTCTTTGTCCACTGAGTAGATAGAGTTTGTTGGGTTTATTTTTAGGAACACTCTTCATCAATAAGATGAAGGGCGATGTAGGGATGTCACGAGCTCTGCGTGTATGTGTGTATGAGGGAGTATATTTCTATAGGTCATATTTAGTGGTAATGTTTTATAAACATTTACAAAACAACTTAATCACTTAACAAAACCAATGATTTAAGCACAAAAAATGGATCAGACTGTTTTTTCATCTGTTTTGTAAAAGTTAATATAAGCCATACTTAAATAAAAGGGCATAAACTTTTCTCTAACTGGTAATATTATCAGGCATTTTAAAATCATAGTTAATTCAATCTATTTTTCTGAACAGATATGACTTAGGAAGTTTTATTTGGGGAATAGGAATAAATGTACTCTTTAATGTTCTCTCTCATTTTTTTGGAATAACATATTGGCACCATAATTTACAGACATATAAATAATGTATTTTGGTTTAGACTCCACAATTTAGATCTGACAGTTCATAAAATAGTTTGTAAATCAGACCCATTAAGACAAAAATATTTTCACAAGCAATTATATGCAACTAAGATCCCAAGGAAACATTTGCATATGTATCCATATATGCATGTGTAAAAATAGTTTTATTTAAATGTGAAATAATGTCTGGTAAGTTAATATTATATAGTAGATATTTGAATAATCAGATCAAGAATATGTGCTGACCATGAAAATATTTTCTAAAATATATTGCATTTATTTTTAAATAACAAACTAATGTAAATTTCCTAGTCTACCTCAAAAACAATAAAGTTATCATAGAACTGTATAAATTTCTCTATTGAGAAAATCATTAATTTATAAATATTTAAAATTATAAAAATAATATTTGGTATTGTATATAAACTCTGAATTATAATGCCATCTTATGTCCTCATTTCTTTTAAAATCTGGTTATACTGACTTCTTTTAGATATAATTATTAACTCTACTTTGTTATTATTTATACAACCAAAATTTATTATATTTGATCTGACAGGAAATGCTCTTGCTCTGTGAGATCTGGCTTTAGACTATTACAATATAAAATATTCTGGAGGATAATGGTATATTTAAAACATTTTCTTTAAATAAATTCAAAAATAGGTATAGAATTAAGCTTACAAATTATACTTGTGGCATTTAGCAGATTTACTATGTTTTAATTTGTTACTCAACATTGGAATATACTTTCTACTTCCTCAAAGTACTGCAAGTGATGTATTTATTGTTGATATAAAAAGTGAATTAAAGTGGGCTTCATGAAAATATTTTTATATATACTCTGGTGGATATACATAAAACCATGTTTGGAAATCTCTGGCTTCAGTATTTTTTTTTTTTCATGTTCAGTAATAAATAGTCTCCTTAATTGGATCAAAGCAGTTACTCAGTTTTGTGAACTCATTCTAAGTAAGATTATTGCATTATGAGAATCTAAGTTTTATATTTATAGGCCTGTGTCTGAAATAATCGGATTGTTTTTGTAAAGAATTATGTTAACAAAAAAACAATGAAAAGGGAGTGAGAAAAGAAGAAATGATGCATATAAATAGGAAAACACAAATGAAAGAAATTATTTAGTTACTATATTAACTAATGTGAGATACAAAGGAATCAGAATACTTATTAAAACAATGACCTTCAAAATTTTTTTCTGATCTTTACTTGGCACCTTAAAATGCCAATAAATACTAGCACCAGCATATTGATTATGTAATGTTGTTTTAGGTAACACTTTTAGCTTTGCTATTTCATATTCAAAGTAAATTATTTATTCCTGGTAAAAGTAAAAGTGGGTAAAGTCTATCACAGAATCACAATAGTCAATCACACTAAATTCCTGCCTAGGATGCTGACTGCCTCGGTTTAAATTATGAATCTTTACCCTATTTATAGTTTCTTTCTTTTTTTCCCCCAACAAATATACATTAATCTGCTAGAGTGTTGCAGACATTGTTTTAAGTGCCAGAAACACAAAGTGAGTGAGATACAGTCTGTCTCCATGGGGTTCTCAGTCTACTGAAAATGAAATCCTGTATATGAAAAGCAATGGACTTGTACCATGAATAGTTACTATTATATGTACCAATTATGTGCCAGATACTATTAAATGATCTCATTAACTCCCTTAATATTTACATGGTATGGGTGAATGCACAATGCCATGGAATTGAAAAGTTGGGGCCATGAGGCTTCAGAAAGGAGAGAGCAGTGCACTAGAGAGAGAAGACTTTGCCAGCTAGGACATTTGCTGTTGAGGAAAAACATTTAAGTCAGATTTTGAAAGGGCATGGAGGCTGAACCTGAATAGTGCAGATATCAGTTAATATGTAATTGCAAAGCCTTTAGTACACGATGCTAAGGACTTTGTATTTTATCTTTAGCAGAAGTGGGAAGCCAAAACATATTTTTTCTTTGTATGAGTGTTATCAATCTCTCAGGTGTATCTGTCAGGTTTTTACTTGGCCTCCTAAAATCTTTGATACTCATAGTCTTTAGTATAGTCTCATTGTAATAACAATCCTTCTTACATCTTAAATACATTTACAGTATGACTTTAAATAAATCTTCCTCTCTTTTTTTTTTTTTTTGGTCAGAATCTGAGATAAGTAGAGTACATTTTATCTCCATTTCGGAAAAGGGAGAACAGAAGCTGTGTGTCTCAATGGTCCATATAATATCCCTCAAATATTTATCAGTAGAAAAAGAGTAAAATTATGGGAACAAGGAGATACAACAAAGTGCTTTTTGGGGCAAGTTAATGGCATGTTAGGGGAGAAGAGATAATCAATAACGTGGGCAACTTATAATCACTTCAACATCTCCCATTGGCCAGCCTCACTCAAATGCTTACAATATTGTTTATATAGCAAACTACTATTTGGCATGGTGGAGGAAAGGAATGTTTTACAAAATCAAGTATTATGTTTAACATAACATTTAGATTAAGTGCTTTGAAATAAGTGGATAAAAAACACAGTGTAAAATTATGCATCTCATATTTTAAAGTTTCTTCGATCACTCAAAATCTACTTCAGTATTACTCAGTCTCCCTGAATCTTTATAAATTTAAAAAAGACAAAATTCTTCATTGATTCAAGCCACCATGTTTGGCACTGAGAATGCAAAGGATGTAAAGATGAAAGGTCCTAAGGAGTTCACCATTGAACCAATGAGTCAATCATTTTACTGATTAGAAAGCATCTAATTATTCTTGACAAAATGAATGACAGACCTAAGAATAATGATAAAAAAAAAAAGAGGGTAGAAGGGTAAATTAAACCCATTGTACATAGGAAACGATGTTAGGAATTGTAGCTATCATTGTAGTTATGCAAAAATTGAAAGTAGTAGAATATTCTGGGTGATAATTTGCTCCACATGTCTTAAAATTATCCCTTAGTAGATTACTTGTTATATTACAGTCATGTGCCACTTAATGAAGTTTCAGACAGACTGCATATACATTGGTAGTATACCAGCTAGCCTAGGCAGGTAGTAGGCTATACTATCTAGGTTTGTGTAAGTACACTCAGTATACTCTATGATGTTTGCACAACACCAAAATCACCTAATGATATATATCTTAAAATATATCCTTGTTGTTAAGTGGCGTATGACTGTACTTAAATTATTTTTATGAAATACATAATCATGTGATTTTTATGTGGTATTGACTAAGACAAAATAGTAATTTCCTGGTCAAAGAAATTTTTATTATTTTATTTTTATAAGTTCATTTTTGTAAACCGGCCGAAACTATCCCCTTGTACTCAGTAGGTGCCTACTATAAAACTAGATTTTGTTCTTGATTCTTGGATGTTTACACTGTCATTTTTTTTCACCCTTTCTTCCTTGGCATTGTTAATTATACCATTCACTACCATACACCACATACCATTTTCACTTTACTCTCACTCTTGTCTCATTCTGAGAATCCACCATCTCATACCAAGATGAATGCAGTGTTCTTACTCATCACCTTACATCTTCTCATTGCAGTCAAAGTAATCTTTTTGAATAATAAATCTGATTATATCATAATATCCATCAATAGCTTTTTGGATAAAAACCTATAACATGGCTACAAAGCCCATCAGTGGCCTGATGTGTCCCTCTCCCTCTAGCCTTCTCTCACACTTCCTTCCCCTTGCTCATTGTGGCCCAGCCAAACTTGCCACTTTCAGACCCTGAAATGCACTACACTACTTCCTGTCTCATAGTTTTTCATGTTCTATTTCCTCCCCTTGAAATGATCCCATACTCCTGCCCCTCTTTTCCCCACCTCTTGGCTCCCTTAATGCTTATTTAGCCTAATGTCAGCTCAAAAAACCCTTTCTCAGGTAACCCTTTCCTTGTCTCCTGGAAAAGTCTAGTTGTCTTTTTTGCCTTTGCCATACCCATTCATAGATTGAATCTCAATTTATAATTAATTAAAAAATGGACTATAGACAAGTGGTTACCAGAAGGTAGGGGATGGAGGAGGTGGGGGAGATGTGTATAAATAAACAGTAGGGAGGTAAGGGGAGGGTGAAGTGGGTAAGGGGAATCAAATATATGGTAGCTGAAGGAAACTGGACTTTGGGTGGTAAACACACAATAAAATATACAGAATCAAACTATAAAGTACACCTGAAAATTATATAATTGTGTTCACCAGTGTTACCCCAATAAACTTAATTTAAAAAATAAAAAGAATTTTATTCGTTCAACAGGTATTTATTGAACATTTAAAATATGCCAGACATTGGAGATATATTGAAGAATAAGGAAAACAAGCTCTTGTTTTTCATAGAGCTAACATTTGATATTTATAATTTCACCTTATCATTAATAAACTCTGGCTTTCATTGTTATAAATAAAAATAATATTCTAAAAATCTAGAAAATCTACTAATTTCAATTATTTATGGTAGTTAACTGTGGGTATGAGTAATTCTCTGCTGATGTACATTGCTTTGGCATTAGGGAGTGATGTCTATTTCCACTCTCTTTAAAACTAGGCTGGGTTTATTTTTTATTTTGATCAACAGAATGTAGAAGTGCTTAAAGCATATTAAAAGCTTTCAATTTCACACTAGGAGCATTTAGCTGCAATGTAAGTGGTATATCTACTCTGATACCATTATGCTGTGAGGAAAACCAAGCTAGTCATGTGGAGAGAAGGTGGTTATGTGGAGGAATATTGAGACACAAAACATATGATAAGCCTTTGTGTACTTTTCAGCCTAGCCCTGCAATGCAATGAAATGCACCCAAGTCTGTCATGCCAGCCAATGCCACTTAAAACAGAACAACCACTCAGCTGAGCTCACCCAGCCCACAGAGCCATGGGAAATAACAGATCAGTGTTTAGACTACAAGTTTGGGTGCTTTGTTGCACATCAGTGGATTCCTGAATACCATATTTATCTTTGAATTTAATTTAAAAATCTTTTTTAACTTTACAACTTAGTACCAAAAAGCTTGGTTTCTGATAATGGCCCTAGCTTTGATTACAGTCAAGCATGGTCAGTCAGTTTACAAGAGTGTATTGACTGTTTTTGTGACTAGAACATTATAAAATGCACTAAGAAATGGGCACAACAGAATGTGCCCTTACACAGTGGTGATATACATACAATAGACCCTTATTAATTGAATACTAAGTACAGAAGAAATATGGGAAAAGAACAACTGGTTGAAGAGACTCTAAGTATGAGAATAACATTGACATAATTAATAAACTTACTAACTTGAAATCATGCAACTCTCTAACAATTTGTCTAATATGATAGTAAAGAAAATAACCATAAAAAATACATTTTTATTGAGACTATATATGTGCCTAGCAAATAGTATCTCATTTAATACTCAGAATAACCATATAAGATGATTGTCATTATTAAGTCCACTTTATAATTGGTGAAAGTGAAACATAGAGAAATTAAGTAAATTGTGCCAAGCCACACAGCAAGTGGTAGAGTATGACAAACTAGACTATCTGATACCAGAGCTTCTGTTAACAACTAACTGTACTAGTATGTAATTTTGTTTGTATCATTACCTATACCACATACATGTATGTATATTTAATATCTAATGTATATATGACATTCATAAATCTAATCTCACACACACACACACACACACACACACGCAAGTATATATTATGCTTCTTTTAAAGCAGTGTATACTGCCATTCCAAGATGTTTTGGAATGTTGAGGTAATAGTATGCCCTGGTGAATGACATCCCTTTACTGATAGCCTAATTATAGCTACCATCCTCTCCTTCTGTCTCTTATCTGGATGTTGTAATTAAAATGACCTTCTCCAGTCCCCCTCTCTGCTCAGTGATCAGCCCACGAACCAACCTGGCTATACATATCTATTACCGAAGAGTAAAAATCTGATGCTAGGACAGAATAAATATATTTTGAGTGTAGTGAAATCTATTATTTGCTCATTGCTACTTTCCCAGTTAATAATTATTATTCCCTAGTTTTCAAAATATGAAAAATTCTTTTTACCTTCCTGGTGATCACTTTTAGAAAACATGCAGCTTTTAGAATAGGAGGGGTTGGAGAAGTAGATTTTAACCATTCAGGCACATACACCCAGATGCACATACCAAACACTATTTCATCAATCAGCTCAATGCCATTGGCAATTTATTTGACTCACACCATGGCCAACCACTGCCAGCTCCAACTGGCTACTGCCTTTATTTATGTTTTGAGGACCCAAGACCTTTTTATTAATGTTTCCCATTAATCTCAGATGTTTCACATCATATTGAGGACAGGAAAATATATTGGATCAAATTTAAAACTATCTTTGAACTCAGTGGTTGAGTCTGTTAAGCCAAATCGTTTTCGGTTAGCAAAGTAGCTTGGGAATGCTGGTTAGAAAACTCAGAAGCTTTCTTAGATGTTAGTTCTTTGTGGGAGAAAAGAGAAGGGAATCTCATCTTCAAGATTTAAGTCTAGGGATATCACAAGTACAACATGTTTATTTAAATTTTTTAGTGAGTGAGAAGAATCACCTATTGAAGATGTTTTGCTCTTTACACATATATAGTCTGTTTTTCTTTTTTAAATTTAACCCTATTGCATACTAGAGAACCTAGGATATTTGTAAAAATCACATGCTTGCTTTCTTTATAGGATATCTTGGTAATAAAATAATTCCTAATTAGAATTATGAGACAAAAGCATATTAAGGTTCTAATAGTAGTTTATGAATATTTGTAAAAGCTTTTCACCATAATTCCTTGGAGAATAGTGCTGGAATTAACCATAACTGTAAAATCAGACATTTATTCTGATGCACTTTCACCTTTCTTCCAGTCCTTTTTATTCTGCACCAGGTAAACCTATCCTGGGACCCATCCCTCAGCCTTGCAGCTCACAGCAATAATCCATCACTTTTAAAGTGAACAGTGTTTATTGCAGCAAAACTAAGAGGTTGTTAATCCTCCTTTGATCTGTATGACACTTTTAAACATCCCTAATCTCTGGTGACTTCCTCTTCCTTCAGGTATTAGAAAATTTTTATTTTTTAAATACTTTTTCTCACTCCATAGGCAAGAAAAAGAAACATTGATGACTATTTTTTCATCGCCTAATCATAAACCCAACCAAATAATCTTTAAACCAAATATGTACTTGACCAAAATTTGTCCTTTAAATTTTAATTTCTAATTGTGGTAATGTAGAGTTTTAGCCTCTCTTAAATATATATATTGCTATTAGAAAATATGTGGGGAAGTGTTTTGAGGATAAAGGACCCCTGGCATTGCATGTTTAATCCATGGGTAAGTCCGAAGGTATTACTGACATGGAAACTGGAAGGGTGTTGTGGAGAAGGCAAAATCTCCCCAAGCCCCCCTTAGGATAACAGGCTAGTCACAGGGTCAGCCAAGGCTTTCTTGTTATCTAGATTTTCCCTGGATTTGGGGAAAGCATCAGGTAGAGTTCAACTATGGACAATTAAAATCAGCCTAGCAATTTTAAGAAAAGAATGGTTTAAAAATACACAACTACAAAATCTTTGGAAGGGCTTAAAGACCAGACTCGCGTTTGACCACTATAACCTCAGTATAGAACAAACAGTACATGGATGCTGCTAATTTGTCACCATCAAAAAGCTATGCAACTGGAAGAATGGCTTTCTGTTTGTCTTAGCTGAGATTCAGAAATTAAGAAAGTGCCCTAACATTTTGTTAGAATTACATTAGCTGAGAATGGATATGTCAGAGCCTTCATCCCCAATTTTAATTCAACTCCAAATAAAAATCTTACAAATGATTGTCAGAATTTAAGTCCCTGTCAGAGATCTAGCTGAAAGGGAGTCTTGATAATGTAACTTTTAGCTTTTTGTGCCTATCATACAGAAAGATATTGGAACAGATGACTCCAAAGGGAGTCAGTCTTGATGTTTTGTTCAAAATGCAAGTGCTCATGAACCATTTTTATTTCCCTTCTCTAAACAACTACACATTGCAAAAGAAAGCTTTATATATCTAAATAAAATATTCCTGAGTCAGTTTTTGTAAACTAGGACATTACTTGGGGCATTTACTGTTTGTTTATTTTTAGAAATTTTTTTGTTTAAGTTACTTATGGTGATTAGATATTAATATCTAATATGTTTGCCATAAGCAATGGTATTAACTGTGTTAGTAAGATTTAGTAATGAGATAATGACTTAATATCATTTGCTTCTTATTAAATTCTATATTTTAGAAAAAATTCCTATGAAAGAAATAGTAATTCTAGATCAATTCTGCAAGGTCAAGAGCACAATATAAACTAAGTTTTAAATGAGTACAGGAGCCACAGAGGAATAAATAATTGATATATGGAATTGGCTCTTGCAGTGAGTAAAGATGCCTAGAAAATAAAACATGCTATTGTTCATTCTTACAGAGGTGATTAAGGTCAAGTATGGTTATTTGAACTATCTGTGAACTCTAATGAACTATGCAAATACAAAAGAATCTTAACTGAGTCCTATTAGAGGGCTACCAAATTTAGTACAACTAATGAGGAAGAAGGGAGGGAACATCGTTATTATACTAGAGAAGTAAAAGTGCAATTTACCTTAGTAAAAGAAGAAAATATGAAAATCCTGAAAACAGTAAAGAAAATATGCTTAAAAAATTTTCAATTAATCAATGACAATTAGAAGATACATAATACATTAATGATATATAACAAAAAATATACTCTGGTGAACCTGAGGTAAATGCAAATATAATAATGAAATACATATATGTGTAAACGTCATTAAACAACATGATGCTACTTTCAGGATTTTTTTCAATTAAAAACTTCAAAATTGCCATCTGAGAATGCCCTACCTGAGAACTATGATAAAAGTGAAAACTGAAGTAAAATAAATAGTATGTAGGAAATTTTACGGTTTGTAAAAATATATGTAACATATCCATAGTGAACAATGTTTATAGTCAAATGTAATTAAGGTTATTATTATTAAAACAGAAACAGCATTTCTTGTCTGTCTTATGGGAACTCAACTAGGAATTTTGTATGCCATATTTTTTTATTGGAACA
Organism: Pteropus medius; assembly: GCF_902729225.1. Lineage (NCBI taxonomy): Eukaryota > Metazoa > Chordata > Mammalia > Chiroptera > Pteropodidae > Pteropus > Pteropus medius. Next base: position 17,975,474 of record NW_024347791.1, on the reverse strand, counting down.
CTATAAAATAGGTAAAAATTTAATTGAGTTTCAGGGAGTTTAAATAGACAGTCAAATATTATCCAGATAACAAGTGAATCTTGGCAAAATTGGACTGGTGCTTTAAAATCTGTGAGTTTTCCATTATGCTACTGCTAATTCCTACTAGGAAGAATTGGATTTGTACGTTGGCTGATGAAAATCTTTCCCCTTCTTATTTTCCTGAAGTCTGTCTCTTTTTCTTCTTTCCCTCAATCATGACAGACCAGGCTTAGTTTATAAAAACCTCTTGGACCTAAGGCTTTTTTGTTCTATCCAGTCTTTGAGGGTGTGCCTGGTCACTTTTTTTCCCCTTGAACAGGTACCTTGAATGCCTCTCCTGTCACATTAAATCTAAACTTCTCTTTCCAAACCCTCTACAATTTGGTTGCAACTAATTTAGCTGGATTTATTTTCCCCTACTTCTTCCCAGTGCACTCCCATCTCCTCTAAAGAGTCTAGGCTTCTTGAATTCAGGTGAACCTGTTGCTTCAGCATCTTTGGTTTAGTTTACAGTTATCCTCTTAACCAAAATGTCATTTATCCAGTGACCAAATCCTAGGCATTTTTGTTGACTCCAGGTGATCCTACCTTCTCTATCATTGAGCTCTCTTACCACGAGGTAGGTCTATTAAAGTCCACTGACCTCCTCTCTGCTCTACTGTCTTGTTGCACTGAGCAGACTTCCATCTCATGTTTTCTGTTAAGTTTATGTTTTTAATCACTTCAAGAAGCTGTAATGTCCTTGGAAATGCAGACAATGATTTCTTCTTCTTTTTTTTAATTACAGTGCTTAGCACATAATCCAGTTTCCAGATGATATCAACATGGTGCTTTATTTAGCTCTAATGAAATCTTTAAAATAGAATTTAAATAATCCAGAAATTGTAAAATATATACCATTTAAAAATATTTAAAATGGGATGTGGAATAAATGTTGATTAAAGTGGAATATTAGAGATAAGAACTTAAAAATAAATAATTTAGAAAATATCACAATGAGTTTCACTTTGAAAACATCATCTGAGGTAGCACAGGGAATTACATGGATGTTTTGGAAAATATAATGTTTAAACAAGAAAAAGAATAATGAAATTATGTATAAATATTGATTGATAAGAACTGGAAACTATTTAAATGCATCTAAATCTAGTGACAATTCACCCTCTATCTTAATTAATTTTTTTCTCTAACATCTCCTAAATATATCACTTAAATTCTTTTTTCCATGTCTTAACGTATGCAGCTGTGCTGACTATCTTACACTTCCTTTCCACCAGTCCCAATTATACTCATGCTTCAATACATCAAGGCCAAAGGCCAATCTGTTGGCTGTGTGCAAGCAACATTATGTTAAGATGGTAGAAATGTTGGCAGATTCCTGGGATATTCAGGAAGCAGAATAGAAAAGATTGAGTGGTTTGGCACAGGGGTTTACGGATCAGGGGATGACAAAGATGATGTCTAAGTTTCTGGCTTTTATAGCTGATGGATGTTACTACCATTTACTACTATAAAAATCTTTGGAGGTATCTTGTTTGAAGAGAAACAATGATGTGTGTTCTGGACATGAACAATTTAAAGTGCTCATGATATGTCTTATTCACGCGGTCTCATTGGGGTTATATCACTCCCAAAGAGGTGTAAATTGTTTATTGGGTAGTGAAAAATATATTACTATTCAAAAGCACAAAGCAAAGAAATGCATATAATACATACACAAATATATAGTGTATATATATATGGCATTACAATTTAATAGGAGACAAATAGGAAAAAAATGTCTATAAGGCACCTATAAAAGTAGACCATGAATAAAAAAGGATCAAAGATATTAAAGAAGTATGATGGAACTCTGAGAATGTGCCTGAGATGTGTGTGTGTGTATGTATGTATACACACACATATATGGACTCTTCTCCATCTCTCCATCTCTCCATCTCTCTCTCTCTCTCTCTCTCTCTCTCTCTCTCTCTCTCTCTCTCTCTCTCTCTCTCTCTCCCCCTCTCCTCTCTCCTCCCTCTCTCCTCTCTCCCTCTCTCCTCTCTCTCTCTCCCCTCCCTCCCTCTCTCTCCCCGCTTCCTCCCCTCTTCCCATATCTAGCTACCCACCCACTCACCCACTCATCCATACACCCACCCACCCAACAATCTATGAGTCAGTATACAAACAAGAATTGAAGGCTTGTATAAAGTCAAATTCACCGAATCCAGTGATTTCTAACTCTGGCTTTGCATTAAAAATAATTTGCTAGGCCTTCTCTTACCTGGACTGCCCAAAAAGCCAGATCAACACTCATCTCCTGTACAAAGCTCTCCTTGATTTTCTCTTCCTCTGAAAACCTATAGAATTTATCATCTATAACACATACATATTTCATCTGTTTATTTTAAAATGATTGTTAAATTGAGTTATAATTTACATACCTTAAAATTTACCCTTTTAGAGTGTACAATTTAGTGGTTTTAGTATATCCACAAAGATGTACAATCATATTTTGATTACCTGCTCTTCACAACATTGATGAGAAAGGGAGTCTCACCCTAGGGCTGTGGGTATGGCCAAACACATGACACCTGACACTGGACAGATGAGATTGACAGCAGCATGCTACATAGAGCTACATAGGAGCTGTGCTCAGGAACAGAGTGAATAAGCAGGGGCTGTGGGAGGTAGGCTTTGTATCAGAGTGGAGTGATCCTTGGATGAGAATGTGATTGTTTTGTTTGAATAATTTTACAGACTGGCAGGGAACTGAAAACTTAAGAATAAGCAAGAATTTTGCCTGGCACCCAGGATGAGGGGGGTTGTTTGGCTAGGGAACCTTACCCACAGGGGTAGATGGGAAGAGAATGGCTTATAGTTGGGCTCTTAGAGCAATATCCTATACCTCATTTCAAATGTCAAGACAGTACATTAAATCTTTATAATATTGAAACACAAGCCATCACCACTTTTGATTTCTAGAATATTTTTATCCCTTCCCCCAAATTCCCCATGCCAGTTATCCCATTCCTCCATATTCCTCCTTTCCTCAGACATAGGTCAGACATAGGCAACCACAAATCTACTTTCTATCTCTGTGGATTTGCTTTTCATGAACATTCCTGATTATGGTACTTTTACACTATGTTTTGAAATCGGGATGTGAGTTCTCCAACTTTGTTGTTCTTATTCAAGATATTTTTGGCTATTCTGGGTTCCTCACGTTTCCACATAAATTTTAAAATCAGTTTGCCAATTCCTGAAGATAAGCCACCTGGGATTTTGAGAGGGCTTGTGTTGAATCTGTGGATTAATTTGGGGGAATATTACCTCTTAACAATGTTAAGTCTTCCAATCCACAACTGTAAATGTCTTTCCACTCATTTAGATCTTCTTTAATTCCTTTCAACAACATGTTGTAATTTCCCATATGCAAGTCTTGTAGTTTTTTAAAAAATATGTTCTTAAGTATTTTATTATTAACGCTATTATAAATAGAAATTTTTTAATACTTTATTTTTTATTTATTATTCTTTTTTTTCTCCCATCTATCTCTCCCCTCCCCTCCTCCACCTTCTGGTTACCTCTAGTCCATTATCCATGTCCATGAGTCTGTTTGTTTGTGCTGTTCATCTGTTGCTTTTAGATTTATATCCCATATATAAGTGATATCATGTTATTTTCAACTTTTTCTGTCTGGCTTATTTTGCTTAGTATGATTATTTAAAGGTCCATCCATGTTGTGGCAAACAGCAGTATTTCATCTCTTCTTATGGCTGAGTAATATTCCGTTGCATATATGTACCACAGCTTCTTTAGCCAGTCATCTATCATAGGACACTTTGATTGCTTCCATGTCCTGGTCATTGTGAATAATGCTGCTATGAACATCGGTGTGCAAATATCTTTTTTGGATATGGGTTTTCAAGTCTTTGGGGGTAAACCCCAGTAGTGGTATAGCTGGATCATATGGTAGATCAATTCTTATTTTTTTGAGGCAGGTCCATACTGTTTTCCATAGTGGCTGTACCAATTTGCAGTCCCACCAACAGTGTATGAGGGTTCTTTTTTCTCTGCATCCTCTCCAACATTTGTTATTACTTGTCCTGTTGATTATAGCTATTCTAACAGATATGAGATGGTATCTCATTGTGGTTTTGATTTGCATTTCCCTAATAGCTAGCGATGTTGAGCATCTTTTCAAATATTTGTTGCCCATTTGTATGTCCTATATGGAGAAATGTCTGTTCAGGTCCTCTGCACATTTTTTGATTGGATCGTTAAAAATGAATTTTTAAAAATTCATTTGCAGATTGCTCATTGAAAGTACAGTAAAATACAATGGATTTTTGTATGTTGATTTTGTTTCCTAGTGGTTATACATATATGGTTTTTGGAGGGTTCTTTGGCTTTTTCTGTACACAAAAATCTGAGCTTTTTCAATATACAAAATTGTTATCTGTGACTAAATTTAGTTTTATTTCTTCCTTTCCAAAATGAAAAAAAAAAAGATTATTTGCAAAGGTTTAAAAAATTTTATATGTCTCCTGTGGATATCCCATTTTTAAAGTCTCCTGAGTTAAGTCTAAAGGGTAGCCAGAGTTAAAAGCTGCTGACCTGGGGAGAGGCATAATAATGAATAAGGGTTCTGTGACTAATCTTTGTGGAACTAGCTCCCAAAGAAATTGGTATAGAGGATAATTCAGAACACCAACAAATAGGGTGTTTTCCCAGCAGAGGCAAGAAAAAAATGCCAATAAGAAGCTGAATTTTACAGTTTCTGATTATGCTGAGAATTTGAAGAATGTCATAATAATATTCATTGGATTTAACAAAATGACGAGTATTGGTTTTCTTAAAGCTGTTTTTTTTAAAAAATGAGGCATTGAAACAGATTAGAGTGGGTTGAGGAAGGAATTGCAGTTAGAAACTTGTGACAATGAATATAGACAACTTCTGTGAATTGCAAAACTCTTTGTAACATAATAAATTATAGAGAATTTCCTAACAAAAGATTAAAATTTGCTTAGTTTAAAGTAGTACTATCAGTAAGACCTTCATCTTTACACTTTCTAAATCTCAGCCTTTATCTTCAAGAGGAATTGAACAGATTGGAGAGAATGACTGACTGCTATACCCTATAGTACCCTACAGATAAGACAGGGAAAGAGGCAGGACTTTGGAAGAGGAAGGACACTGGGTAGTAGAGAGGTTAACATATCTTAGAGTAGGGGATGAGAAGAAAGTGAAAAGATCTGGAGCCATGGTCTCTGGCCATGATATGTGACTATCCCTCAGCAGATGGTAATTGATGGTAAAATTTCTTTAATGACTAAATCTTAGTGAAGGACTTCTTCCTGAACTAAAGGAAGTCTCTCTCATCTTTTAATTTTTTTAATTAGCCTTTTCTCAAATATTTTCACATGTCACAAGAATCTCCAAACCCCATGAGGAAGAAAACACTTTAAAAGTTGCTGAAATTCTGCAGGACTGATAAATTACATCTACTTAAAAACATGATTCTCCCTTGAGTGTGTCTTAGTGATACAATTTTGCCCATAGTAGAATAAATCAGAGATGGTTTCAGACATTCTAGGAACTAAAAAATTTTCTCTCACATACCTTACTTGAAAATGTACCTTGACAGAATAAGGAAAGAGAGAAAGAAAAGGAAAAGAAAAACAAGAAAACAAACCAAGGAAAAGGAAGACAAGAGCTAGTGAATTTTTTTGCCTAAATGTAAGTGTGTCCTAGAATGGAATTATAAATTTGAAGGTAAATTTAAACTTTTGATAGATATTGACAATTGTCTCTCAAGATTATTGTTAAAATTTTTATTCTCATCAATAGTTTATGAGATTGCATCATATTTTTTTCATGTGCTAGACAAACCTAAATATTAGGGCTATTTTAATGTTTGCAGATATGTTAGATAATTATTTTACTTCATTTGAAATTAATTTTGAGTGAGGTTGAGCATTTTATTTTATATAGGTTGTCTAATTTGTATTTTTTTCTCGAAAAGTCATGTGTAATCTTTTGTCTACTTCTGTTGGATTGACATTTTCTTACTGATATGTAAAAGCATTTGTAAATAAAGAAAACATCACTTGGTTGAATATATATTTAAAACTCTTTAATAATTTCTTTTTTTGTATTCATTTTCTTTCTTTTTAATATAATGTTTTGTTTTGCTATTTCAAAGTTTAAAATATTATACAGCCAAATTTGTAAAATATATTAGAGCAACCTAAGGTCAGACAAAGTAGAAGCAGCTTATATATGAGCCAATTAAAGAAGGGTAGTTTTATCTAAATTTTTGTTAAATGTGATAAGATAATATTGATTAAAAATTAACTTTCCACTTTTAATATGGTGATCAGAAATTTGCTTCTTTTGTAATTCTTACATCTATTAATCCTTATAGTGTTCTAATATTTATTACATTAATGGCCAGTGAACTTTATTTTAATTGAAAATTCCTTGGACATTAGGGTATTTAGTTAGGTAAATTAATAGAAGCACAGTAACACTATTTAGTTGAAGATTTGTATCACCATTATCTAACCATTCGACAAAGGACATCTCAAAACATTTTCCTCTCATTGTAAAATGAAAATATTGATCTTTCCATTTTCCAAATAGTGTTTTAAAGATAAAATAAAAATATCTTTATAATTATTAAAGTATCATAGAGACATTTTAAATTATAACATCAGTGATAAAATAATTCTCAATGCAGTATAAGGTTTTTGTTAAAAGGAATGAATGGACTGTATTTAGAGAGAGAATTTATAATAAGCTAATTTTTATACAACTACCTTTTGTCATATAAATAATATTTTTTGAACAATGAAAACCCAGATCTGAATAAAGATTTCAGTCTGTAATCATGAATGCACCAGGAGAATATATTGCCTGTTTAGACTCATGGAAACAGTGGTTTCTGAATATTTTCTCTGCCAGGTCCCTGGGACATAGCAGATTTTCTATCAATATTTGTCAGGTAGCTTACCTATCTTACTGCTTCACAAAGGAAGTTTCTGAGTTCAAGACATCTAAACATGTTTTAGAATACTCATTGATTATTGAGGAAACATATTAAAATGGTTTATGTTAAAATGATTTATTTATTATGTTAAAATAATAAACAAAATGATTTCCTTATTAATCCATCTATTACTTGGGGAATGCAATTGTAGGGCACTTCATAATAGGGCAAAAAAAAGCAAGAAAAAAAGAAATTAATAAACTTGGAGTTTTCTGTTTTCAAAAATGGACTTGGATTTTTTTTATTATGGATTCTGGTCCTTTGTGAAGATATTAGTCTTGACAAAAAAATTAAAATTACTAAATTATTGTGTACATCTTATGTTGTAGCTGCTTGCCAACTATACAAATCCCCCCTCATCTGTGGGGAATACTCTCCAAGACCCCCAGTAGATGCCTGAAACTATAGATTGTACCGAGCCCTATATATACTATGTTTTTTTCTATACATAATACCTATGACTTTAATTTATAAATTAGGCACAATATGAGATACAGCAATAGCTAATAACAAAATAAAAACAATTATATACTATAATAAAAGTTATGTGAATATGGTCTCTTTCTCAAGATATTTTATTTTACTTTACTCACCCTCTTCCTCTTGTGGTGATGTGAGATGATACAATGCCTGCATGATCAAATAAAGTGAGGTGAATAACAGGCATTCTGACATCTTAGGGCTGCTATAAGAGGAACTTGAATATAAGCACTGCAAAACCAGACAGTTGATCTGATATCTGAGAGCTACTAAGTGACTAACGGGTGAGGGGCTTAGAGATGATTCACATTCTAGGTAGAAGGGAGCGGGAAGATGCAAGCTTTCATCATGCTACTCAGAATGGTATGCAATTTAAAACTTATGAATTGTTAATTTCTGGAATTTTCTACTTAATATGTTTGGAGCACAGATAACTGCAGGTAACTGAAACCTCAGAAAATGAAACCATGGAGAAAGGGGGTCTATTGTATGTTGAATAGCCATGTAAAGAAACAATTATAATCATCTCTCAGTGAAGAACATTAGCATTTGTTTTAGAAGAGCTTTTTGGTAGAAAAAGTAGCTAATGTAGAAATTTAAATATTTTCGTCTCAATAAAACATAAACAAAGCCCTAACTCTGAATCTACTGTCCCTTTCACAAAGAATAAGCCTCCGTTGGAGGAAACACAACAAAGCTCATGAACACTTTTTCTTTCACAGTCATTTAAGGTCTTCATTTTAAGAATTAATACTAGCACAACTCTTCATTAAAACATGTCCTCAAAATAATTTAAAAAAATTTTTTTTCCCCCTAGAAAAGCAGAAGGAAATTAAAAAAAAAAAATTACTCTGGAAGAAAAGCATGATAGAGAAACACAGAGAGAAAAATCTTTGGCTAGCAACCTTCTCAAGTTTTAGGATGTCTAAGAAACCTTAAGAATATTATAAGCATTATTTAAAATGATTATTTTGAGGTCCCACTGTCAGAGAGTCTAATCCAATTAGGATGTGACCAGGAAACTCCAAGGATTGCATCAACCACACTTTCGGAAACTTTGAAAAATAATCTTTTTTCTGTATCTTCTGTGTAGGTAGAGTTAGAGACTTGCCGTTTCTTCTTCTTGTACATACAACTAGACGAGATTTCAGGAACATCCTTACGCACCTGTGGCCACATAAGTGAATTGTAGCCAATAGAATGTGAGTGGAAGGCAATTATAAGTCTTGGCTCATCATCAGCCCTCAACACACTTGTCCAGCCTCTTTTCCCTTTTTAAGCTTAACTACATGGTGGTGACCACAACAGAGACCTTGAAAGTCAACAACAACAACAAAATATACAGAAACAAACATTTCACCTAAGCTGGTGGTTCACCAACTTCAGCACACAGACACATCATCTTGTGTGCTTACTAAACCTGTAGATTCTCAAATCACAGGTTTGATTCTCAAATACCTTTGAACTATATATCTTTATATTTTCTTTTAGAAGAAAGTAGCATTATAGATCACAGGAAAAGGGAATTGGATCTCGAGAAATCATCTAGTTCAATTCAGATTCAAATGAAGACAGATATCTAATCTTACTCTTTCTCAACCACTTTATCTCAAACTCAATAATACTAGCTACTCCAACCATTCCCCTAAGGTATTATGTCATATTTCTATAATGATTTCTTTGGATCTTTTTCTGAGTCCTCTCCTTATTTTTTATGTGATTTAAAAATAGAGAAAATACAACACCCTGATAAATGTTAATGCAGAGTATTACAGAAAAATAACTTGGGTTTTACAGAAATATACTTTATAGCATATATTTTAAACACAGGACATTATTCAATTTCCTAAAGGTACCAGAGACTTTCAAATGTGAAGTGCATGTAGTACCTTTGTCATTTATTTGACATTTATGTGCTTAACTTAAGTGAATTGTTTTGCATCTTTTAAAAAATAACTTTCAATTTTTTCCTCAAAGTTTTAAAAATATCTATGATATTATATATATCTATATGGCCTTGATGTTTTCCTGTCTAATGGTTTCCTGTTTGCATGTTGAGGAATTGTTACATACTCAGGCAGCAGTGTGGCATTTTATATAAATTTAATATTTGAAATAACCATTTATGTTTCATAACATGACAGATGAAGAAACAGGGTTTAGATGTAAAAACATAATTGCTCAATATCATTCACCTAGTAAATTGCATTGAAATTTAGCATTCTTTCATATTCTTTTGTCTATAAAACATTAAAGCTTGTGAGAACATCTTTTATAATTAACAGCTTTCTACAGATACTTCTTATTTTACTATGGAACAAATTTTCATCAGAATGCTATTACCATTGAGTAGAATTTGCCATAGAGGCAGTCTACAATTATGTTTATTAGTCTTATCCATTGAATCAGGGTGCATACATTTCCTTCCTAGAAGGATAGTAATAATAATTTTCTCTTAATGCTTTTTTACTTTGAGCTCAAAGTGTTCTTGAATACATTGCCAACTAAATCCTCCCATTAATCAATACAGAAGAGAAAGCATTAAAATGTATATATAATTATATCCCTACCTCAAATGCAGTGTTCGATTTCTAGTTACCCCATTATTTGGTGACTTTTGTTTTTGAGTAAAATCCAAAATTTATGTTTATGTATTTAGGACCCTACGATCAAAGTGAAAATAGTTGGAGATCACCTTACATTACCTGTCATCTTTTCAGGGCAAAACTTTTTGGCTTTGAATAGAAATTATCTTCTTTTTTTCTTCAATAGAGTATTGAACTGTTCATGGTTTAGAATCAAAGTCTCTAAATGAGATCACTAGCATGCATACAATGCTAATTCATCTTTTCTCATAAAACAATGCAGGGTTTTATCTGTGGCTGCTGCTGTTTCAGTGAGGTATTGATCTGATTTTGGTTGAACAATATAGTACTGGAAAAATTTAGTTAAAAAAATGAACATATCAGATAATTCATTACGACCGTATATCATTTCTGTTAGAGAATTTGGTCTCTCCCTTGAATAGTCTCTTTCTTAAGTCAGACTGTATTAAAAATGCAGAAGTACGAAATGCAAGTAGGGGCAATTTTATAACATACCAGATATGAGGAAAAATCTATTGAAGAGAATAGGTCTATTACAAATTACATCTCTTGTCTACCTCTTTCAGAAATTAGATTTTTAGTTTTCATAAGCTTTCTGAAGATTACTCACCAGAATATCTAAATTGTTTTTTCAAAGTTAAATCTGTAATATATAAAAACCATCTAATATGCATGTGTTTATATCTGATGAAACATTATAATGAAATTGGAAATTAATCCCCATATAGCGTATGCAATAAAATGATGTATTATTAATTACATTAGCGCCCAGATCACTAAGACAATACAATGATTTTTATTGAATTTCTAAGTTAACCTTTTGCTGTGAAATTTATTACTGAAGAAAATATTTAGATGGAAAGTCTAAATGTAATGGTCTTGTATTTGTCTTTCCTTGAGGCATTTTGTTAATTTTCCATTAATCGTAAATATATACATATTTCAATTTGACCATAAAGTATTAGAGGAATTTAGAGGATAGGTTAGTCCAAACTGTAACATACATAATTATAGGATTGTTGATACAAATAAGAGAACAGTGATAACATGCATTTATTCTAAAATTATAACTAAAATTTGAGAGGTTTTGTGGTGAATATAGAGGGATCAGGGATAATTCTTTCCAAAGGAGTTTCCCTGATTTGGGGGAAAGGGGATTTTTAAGTGTGCTTAGGTGTCCATGTTATGCTTGTTAATAGATACATTTCCTCTGGGCCATTAGGTATGACCTGGGTATTTGCTATTGTCTTCCCTATGAAAACCCAGGTGGAAACGGAAATTGCCCTCTCCTTTGACAGTTGAATAAATTTTGACATGAACTACATTCAGTGGGGGATCCCCTCCACTCTCCTAATATCTCAGAGGGCTCTCATGAGTCTTAAAATCCTCCAAGTCTCCTGTGACTGAAACTTTCTTCTTGCACATTTCACTTACCTTGTCTCTTCTGTGACTCTTCTTGTTTCTACTCCCTGTAAATTCAGAAAATTCATTCAAGCTGTCTACTCACACAAGACATGGTTTTGTATGGCAGTCTTATTAAATATTCTTGTTTTTAGAGTTTGAGGCTACCATAGTCTTTTCATTGGCATTTTTGTTTGTATAAATTTCCCTCTCTCTTCCATATCTCACTTGAAGTCACATTTTTCCTCTTCCTTCTATCTATCTTGCTGCATTCTTCTCTGCTATCATTTCTCTGATTCTAATCAGACATGTTTAGCTCTCTATTTATTTTCTTCCGGATCTATCTCGTGAACCAAAACTTTTGAACTCTGTAAGAGATAGTTTGCCAGACAAAAGTCAATTTGTTGCTTTGGAAGGAAATATTGCTTGTTCTTTAGTAGAAGAAGAATTTACTTCAATTAGTTGTGTCAAATGGCAGTAGTTAAATTACTTGAGTATGACTCTTAGTTCTACGTCCCTAAAATTTCAACTAACTTAAAATGGGCATTGTATCATATCTGCTCCCGTGGGTTTGTAGTGCAGTTTAAGTGGGCACATACACAGATGAAGCCTAGTGCATACCTGACACCTAAGCACTGCTCAATAAATGTGAGTTCCCTCCCTTTTCCCATCCATAGGTAATCCCTCCACCTTCCACCTCTCATATTCTATCTTTTGACTCCCTATTTTGCTGCTGGGCGGAGTTCCTATGTGATCTTCTGACCCATGAAACCACAGATGTTCTATGTGATCATGTTTTACCTCTCTGCTTACGAAACTCCACTGATTACCTGTAAATATAGAGTCCAGATTTCTTCAGATGGACCTGAAAATCTCTCATACATAGATTTTATTTTATTTACCTCTTTATTTACTTTTTCTTTTTCCTTTCACACAACTCATTTTGTAACCACGATGTACTGTAATCAGCTGTTTCTAGGATGTGCCATTCACTTTTATGGCTAAAGGTGCCTTTTCAGTCAGTCACCAACTCATCACCTACTGATGGCACCTCCCCACTTTAGCTTTTTATAACACCCAGGAACATAACAATTGGCTCTTTTTCTGAGTTTCTAGAAGAACTCTTTATACACTTACTGTAATGGGTTATTATTTACTTAGTTGTCTATCTCTTTCTATATCATGACTTTTTATACCATGTATCTTAAACCATGAAATATGTTTTAGTCAATCTTTTAGCTTAACATTGAATCTCAGAGAATCATATGCTATTGTCACTATTGTTATTATTGACATTATAACCTGGAATGAACAGTAAGCCATGATTTAATAATGTTACTGATAAGTATTCCCATGTGGGGCTTATGATTCCCTCCACACTACACTTCTGTGGAGAATTATAATTCTATTTTGGGTGACACGACTTCCTTCTGTTATTGCTTTCTCATTTCAGGTAATATTGGAAGCTCCTGCTCTTCTGGGCTCATTGGAGAAGAAATATCTTTAATTAAGTCTCACAAAGTGAGAAAGACTCTCAAGTATAATTTAGGCCACACACCAGCCATACAATTGAGTGATCAAACTATTCACAGTATCCTATGGTTAATCAACCTCTAAACCCATCTTTTTATCTCAAAATCATTTGATTGGTTTATAAATGATTATGTTCACAATATCTAATTGTGATACCAGACAAAATATTTAAACTCTCTTTACTATTGTCATTTCACTTCCCACCTAGACACTGAAACTAAAAAAAGTAAAAAGACAGCACATGCACCAGATTCTAAATCCGTTTTACCTTAATACATTTTTGCCCTCAGACGAGCATGGAATGCATCAGCTCCAGGCCCCACTTCCGAGGCGCTCATTCTCTGGAATCCCCTGTTGCTCTTGCGGACAGTAGGCAGCAACATCATCATACCAGTCCTTAAGAAACACGAGCCCTTTCCATAAACCCCATTTGTGAATATTGATCATGATTATATTATGCTAAGTTTATGTTTTAAAGAGTATTAAAAAAAACTCCGTATATGTTCATTGCAAAAAAAGAGTATAGGTTTGTATTCATCTCATACATATCCTCCTCCCCTTTTTCCTTATTATATTCCTACTCAGTCTCCACAAACACACACAAAGCATTAATATTGTTAAGCGTTATATGCATATATATATATACACACATATATATGTATGTGTATATATATATATATATATGCATTTCTTTAGAAAACACAGGAGTATTTATATAAGAGTGTGTGTGTGTGTGTGTGACTTGCTATTTTAATCAAAAAGGTAGAAAATTTTAATGTAGGTGTATACATGTCACATTTTCTTTATCAGTTCTATAGTAGTTCTATTGAAGGACACCATATTATCTAAATAAATTTTTAAAATTCAGCTTTATAATCTATTAATTAATAAAATGAATTAACATTGCCAATGATTTATATATTCATGATAATTTTACTCTATATTTACAGGTATGATTAATGCCAGAAACTGTAGAGCAACTAACGCATCTGAAGGATTTTATTTAAAATTAAAAAAAAAAATTATAAAAATATATGCCATGAGGAAAAACTGACACATTTTTCTGTTGCTATTGCAAGTTCTGTAATAAAAAAGATTTTATTGTTTTGGCCATGCTATGCTATTTGACTTATGGAGAGGTTGCATATTGTTCCCTAACCCTGTCTTTAATTGGAGAGAGAAGAATATTGCCACTTAAAATATAATAAAAACCATTTATTATAACCATTTATTATTACTATGGTAAACCTTAAAAAAGAAATTTATAATGATAATAGGTTATTTTTTAATAGATTTTGAATTAGGAGTAATTTTAGAAATTTTGCTATGGCACAATCAAATAGGTACAAAGGCCCTCTTCACAGATAATTACTATATTTTTGTCTAAACTCTTTTCAGTGTTATTTACGTAATTTTAACTTAGAATTTGAAAATTATTGGTGTGTGTGGTAGTAAATAAATTGTGTTTTTAGTATTTTATAACTGATAAATTTAAATTACATATTTCTCAAATAACAGCTTTTGCAACTAAAATGCTAACCACATTTCTGCCTTTCATTTTTTACATGATGTTAACAATAAGTGAAATTAATTGAGGGAATAAACTTTCATATTTTTATAACAAGTATTTGTCAAATATAAGACTTTAACTTATAATTTTATGGAAACATGTTAAATATTTCAATGATCTAGTACAAAATTGATAATTTACCTTAATTTTTTAGTTGTAATTTTCTTTGTGAAAATGCAAGTACAAAGAAGCTATAGAGAATTTAAAGGAATTTGTAAAAACAAGTGTCTGATATATAGAAACCTATACTCCAGAAGAGGAGACAACCCATATATATAAGCTACAAAAAAGTGTTGTAATGGTATTCTCTTAATTTTTTTCTAATTAAAATAGTGACATTAAAACATCTTATTACTTAAAGTTTTTCCACTTCATTTATTTAAATCCACAATTGAGAAACTCAATATAATATTTATATCTAGGGATATGCTGCTTATTTAGAGATATGCTGACAAGTTTATCTAATATTCCATATCATTTCCCTATTTTAAAGCAAAGTGTCAGAATGTTCCATTTAATGTTAATTTACTTTCTACTCTGTGAATTTTGATATTTTATAAATATTTTAATAATTCTATAATTTATATACAATTTTTTAAAAATGGAAATAGACAAGGTATATATTTAACAAATACATATATCTCATTATTTTAAAATTAATTTTAAAGAGATTTATATCAAATAATTGGTTTATTTTTTTCAAAAAATAATAAAGTGATATAGATGACAAATGTTTAAAGTAATCCACTTCAGATAAGCATATCCAAAATGATTGATGACATATTTTTGAAAAACTTTTTAAAATTCTTGGCATAGGTGGCGAGAATGCAACTTTATTCTTTAAAGGTCAGAAACGATAATAAAATAATAATCCATATGATAAGCTAGTGCTGGAACTGATATTTACCCTGGAGGTATCTTTTGATAGCTTCTGACCTAGATTCTGGAGTGCAGTGACCAAAGTGCTTGAGGGATGTGAGACAAAACCTGGAACCTAAGCAAATAGGTCAAATCTGAAACCACCATTGAAACCCCATATAAACCCCACAGAAGGTAACATCCTCTGTAAACAAACCAGTTTTAAAAAAATTACTCTAACAAGGCAAACAATGAGAGAAGTGGAAAAAAATGTTTCCTTCCCCTAAGAATTTTTGACCACATCACAATCCTACATCTAAACAAGTAGAGGGCTGAAGTAACTATATCTATGCAGTTCAACACACACACACACACACCCACCCAAAACTATTCTAATTGATTCCAGTTAGTGATCCCAGTAATGTGTGTGTTGCCAGGAACAAAATGACAAAGAGAAAATATAAAACTTTAAGAGACATATAAGAGAAAGAGAACATTTCAGAGGGAGACTAGAGTCTGAAAAGTTAATATTAAAAGAAATAATGGATCAGAATTTGCAGCATTGATTAATGATGTTAATTTACCTTTACCGGAAGCCCAATGAACTCCAATCAGGATAAATTTTTAAAAAGTCTACAATGAGAACAATGACAATGAAGCTGTAGAACTTATAAAAGGGGCCAGAGAGAAAAGATGTTACATACAAAGGATTGACACTTAGAATGACAATGACTTTCCAACAAAAAAATGAAAGGCAGAAGATAGAATGAAAAAAAAAATGCTATTAAGCTAGAGATAGACTCTCCCCAAAACTATTTTTTATGAATGAAAATATTAAATCTTTACACAAAGATACAAACTTTGTAAATAAATTGAAAAAAAAATTAACACTTTCTAAGGCATCACGTAATGTCTGTACTTCAAGAATAAAGAAAATTATCTGAGAGGGAAGGCTTAACATGCTAAAAACCAAAACCAAAACAAAACCAGAGATCAAAGAAATTAGAAAAAACATGTAAATTTAAATAAACACTGTATCAAACAATAATAACAATGGAGGCATTAAAGTCATTAGTAAGGTAGTTGGATATAACACATTATAAGGACCTTTTATTGTTAAGAAGATTGTAAAGATAGGATTTTAAACTTTGTTCTGTTAAATTTTTACATTAAAACATCTAGGATAAATACTAAAAATGAATAACTATTAAACTAGTGGAGGTGAAAAAAAAAGTGGAATGGAAGGTAGATTAGAACTTTAACCAAAAGAAGGCGAAAAAGGGAAAAAAATCAACTTAGGTAAACGAAGACCAATATGAAATTTAAAAACGATAATACAAGTGTACTAAACTAATGATTTCCATAAAGGTAAAAGAAATACATTCTTCAAGTAAAAGTCAGAGATTATCAGATTGAATTAAAGAGATTTATGTGAATGTTGTAATAGACACAATGTATAAAGACATGTAAGTTTGAGTAAAAGTGGAAAATGATATAGTCAAATAAAATGGGTGCAGCTATTAATATGAGGCAAAATGGGCTTTAACTAAAATTTTGTTAAGAATAAATTCATAGTGATTAATATTTCATTTCACTGAGAAGAGAGAATTACAAATGCATGTGTCCTAATAAAGCAGCGTCAATGCATTTAAATAAAAAATGGAGAGAACAGGATTAATAAAAGTTATGACATATCACAAGTAAGGATATCATGAGAAGGTTATAACATATAAAGATAACATGAAAAATTCAATTATATTTATTTATCATACAATATTTAATACTAAATATTTATTGACGATCTCTTACATGTTAAGCACTGTTCAACATGGTAGTGATACGCTGCAAACAACAAAGACAACAATCTCTAACTTTGAAAAGCCTATATTCTACTGCGGGGATGAGAGAGATAAGTCAATACAGTCATTTATTACATAATGTCATTTGGTCAACAGATCACATATATGACTGTAGTCTAATGAGATTATAATGGAGCAGAAAAATTCCTATCGCCTTGTGACATCATAGCCATCACAGCACAGCCCATTATTCATGTTTGTGATGATGTTGATGTAAAAACTATGCTGCCAGTCATATAAAAATATAGCACATGTAATTATGTATAGTACATAATACTTGATAATAAATGACTGTTACTGGTTTACATATTTATCACATTGTACTTTTTATCATTATTTTAGAGCGTATTCTTTCTACTATGAAAATTTTGCTGTGAAACAGTATGTTATGTTACTCCAGCAGCAGCCTCATACATCTTGTGTTTACTGCATTTCTTGATTGCATCATTTTCTCTTGTGTTTGATTTAATCTCATGTTTTGTACAGTAACATGCTGTACAATCTTGTAGCTGATGAAGAAATAATCTATACCATATAGCCTAGGTGTGTAGCAGGCTGTACCTTTGAGGTTATGTAAGTATAAGATGTTTGCACAACAATGACATTGCCTAATGCCATATTGCTCAGAATGTTTTCTTGTCCTCAAGAGACACATATCTTGTGTGTTGATGAGAATTTTAAAAAATCAAAAAAGCACTATTTACAGTGACAGCAAAAGATTACTATGTATAGGAATAAATCTACATGTACATGAAATATTGTGTGGAAATATTATGTGTTGTGAATAAGTAGAATACCAGAAAGAACTCAATGCCCTCAATAATAACAGATAAATTGTGGTGTACTTTATGCATAGGAATTTATACAGTGGGATAATACGGAGAAATGAAAAGGAAGCACCTAGAATTATATATATCAACCTATATGACTCTGCAAACTGTAAGTCAAAAAAAAATGTCACAGAAGATTACATACAATATGGCCCCATTTATAAAATTTTGAAAAGGTTTAACTAAATAATAAATTGTTAATTACATCCTATGTCATAAAACTGTATTGAAATCTACTATATTCATGTTAGAATTAATGAACTCTAAACACTGACAATACTAGTTGCTGGTGAGAATGTGGAACGACATGAACTATCATTTGTGGCTGATGGGAATACAAAATGGCACAGCCAATTTGGAAAGCAGTTTGGCATTTTCTTACAAAGCTAAATATAGTCTGACCATGTGATCCAACTATCATGCTCCTAAATATTTACCTAATATATTTGAAAACTTATGTTCATACAAAAACCTACAGCAAATATTTATAGCATCTTTACATATAATTGCCCCAAACTGGAGGTAACTATTCTCCAATAGGTGAATTGATGAACAAACTCTGGTACATCCATATAATAAAATATTATTCAGTGATAAAAAGAAATGAGCTATCAAGCCGCAAAAAGACTTGGAGAAACCTTAAATGCGTAGTACTTAGTGAAAGTACCCAGTCTGATGCAGCTACATACTGTATGTTTCCAACCATATGACATTCTTGAAAAGGCAAAATTGTAAAGATGGAAAACAGATCAGTGGTTGTCAGCGGCTTGGGCAGGGTGGAGGGGAATGGGGATGAGTTGAATAGGTGAAGCATAGGGAATTTTTTAAAGACTAACATTATCCTGTATAATACGGAACTGGTAAATGTAAGCCACTAACACATTTTTTTAAACTTTTAGAACTGTATAGTACAAAGAGTGCACCTTAATGTATGCACATTTAAAAATTAATTAGGAGATCACAGTACCCATAACGAATGCAGAATGACAACAGAATCTAACTGTATTACAATGTGTAAAACCTCATTTGAGGAGGAATTAAGGTTTATTTTATTTACTTTAACTGATGTAAGTAGTTTAAGAAATTAGTGGAGATATAAGACTAAAAATCAAAGGAGCTACTATATACATAAATACCATATTCTTATTGGTAAAGTTGTTTCCCAAAGGAGTTTTGGTTAACAATTCTAAAACTACTATATTTGTGGATGGAGATTGAACAAATAAATAGGTGGAAGACAGTTGGTGGAAGCCAGGTTTTTCACTGTTGAAGTGGGAAATTACCGATGAGAGGTGGAAGGCTAGAATGACCCTGTGATTACGGATATAAGTTGGAGACATCAGTATGACTTCATGTTTAGCTTGATATAGATACAGGTGCATACATATGGAAATTTTTGTAGATACGTGTTTAGTGTACAAACAGGTTAGTGTACATACATAATATTCTAGCTCTGTTCTCTGAGAGGACCTAGAAGCAATGTCATCCTATGAGTAAAGAACACATCCAGCACCAGGATCTTGGTTTCTAATATCATTCTCCATTAAAAGAAACTAGATCTACTAGAAAAAATGCCTGATTCTAGGGTGGGAAATATATAAGGCGAAACTAGAGCATCTTGTAATACTAGAAAGTAAGGAAGTGCTCAGTAAACAAAACAATTGGATATGTCAAAGGGTTACCGGAGCTAACTGAAAACGCTCACAGTGGTCAAAGCTGAAACAATTTTATCAACAAAATAAACTACATTGGATTATAACTGAAAGTATATAATGAATATCTAGAGTCTCTATTGGTATAAATAAATGATTGAATAATTAAATGAAGGAGGATAGACATATTTCCTGTGTAGAATTCCAAATAATTTATATAGAGACTGTCCGGTCAAAAGGATCATAATTCCTCACTCACTATGTGTGGGCTGCACATAGCAATTTCATTCATTTCAAAGATAGAGTATTTAAGAGAAAGAGGGTAGAGAGAGTACGTACAGTGGGGAAACCTGAAAAATACTACCTCGCCAGGTGATTAAGGTTAATATCATTAGTGATATATCATGTTCAGAGAATGTACCCTTAAATGATGTGCTGGGATAACACTATCTCTGTGTCTTCCTCCCAAAAACTCACTGCCCCAGTCTAACCATGAGGAACTCCAAATAAAGTATGGAGTTTAGTTTATAATAATTATCAAGACTGATTCATTATTTGTGTTAAGTAGATTGTACTGATGTAAGATGCTAATAACAAGGGAAATGGGTATGGAATGTATGGGAACTCTGTACTATCTCTGCAACTTTTCTGTAAATTTAAACTATTTTGAAATAAAAAGCTTATTAAAGTTGCACAGAAAGTCAGAAGAATATTAAACCCCAAATTCAAGATAGTGATTACCTTTGGTAGGGAGGAGAGAAAGAACGAGGTACATGGTGGAGCGGGCTTCATGAAGATCGGTAATAGTTTGTTAAGTGGGTGATATTTATATTTTTATTATTTTTAATACATATAATTCACAAACCTTTTGTGTATTTTACAACTTTTAAAAACAGTAACAACTTGTATACCTGAAACTAAGGTAAAATAATCTTGAATGTCAACTCTAATTGGAAAAAAAGAAAAGAAAAAATAACATTCTGAAGAGACATAGCACAGAGATGGAAGAAATTTTAAGGAGTGGGTTAATCAGAGAGGTTTTTTCTGAGAAGTAATTTTTAATTGGCCAATGAATTTCATTGGAATGCTATAGCTATAATTGATTTGGATTTGCAGATGGATAGGAAACTGCAATTGTGTTTTGTGCCCAGTACTTTTATAAGAGGAAAGTTAGAAAGGTCATCTTTCACATGTGAATAATTTATTTGGCAAGACCTTTGAAAGGGTGTGCCCTGAGAATTATGCATATTCTCTTCATAAAAGCCAATAATCCTTGTAGTGATAATAATAGCTATAATTTATTTATGCCTGTTATGAGCTCAATTACAAGTTGACTGCTTTCCAACTTTTGACAAAGGCTGTGCATAGAGTTGGTAATCCAGAGAGCTGTTTAATAAACTTTTATTGTTAATATTATTATTACTATTATTATTATTATTACTATAATCTAGCCACTGTACATACATTATGGTAGGTCAGATAAAGCCCCTTTAAAGATATCCACACACTAATTCTCAGAACCTTTTAATATATTGCCTTATATGGCATAATGGATCAAGTTCAGAATCTTAAAATGGGGAGTTCAAACCAGATCACAAGAGTGGGCCTGATATAGTCACCTGAATAAAGAAGTATGCAGGATGAGTCAGAGTCAGAAAAAGGAGATGTGATGATGGAATCAGAGGTTGAAGTGATGAGCTTTGAAGTTTGAGGAAGAGTCCATGAATGCAGCTATATAGGCACCTTCTACAAGCTGGAAAAGACAAGGTAACAGATTCTATCCTAAAGCTTCCAGAAGGAACACAGCCCTGCTCATACTGATTTGAGGCTTCTGATGTCCAACAATTTAAGGGAATATATTTGTACCGTTTTATACCTCTAAGTTTTTGGTAATTTGTTATAGTGACAATAGAGAACTAATCCACTATGTCATGAACCCTCATCAGAACTCTCTAAATTGAGACCGATTCCTCAGTTTATAGATGAATGAAGATTTAGAGTTTTCGTAGAATTATGGAATGTGTTCAGCTTCTCTTAGCTAGTGAGTGGCTGTGAGATGCTGAGATTTGAATCCAGGCTCTTCTTCCAAAGTCTATACACTTTCAGCTGTACCACCTCAGCATAGTACATTGGCCTTGGAGCTAAGCTGCCTCAGATGGAATCGTACTTTATTACTTTTGAAGCAGTTACGTAATGTCTCAGGGAAGAATTGTAACTCCTTTTGCCTAGGATTCCTCATTAACAAAATAAGTAGAATGACAGTAATTAACATGCAGTTTTGTTCATTGGAAATAAAATAATCGAAGTACTTAGCAACCCATCTTCACATTCACCTAAAGAGCCTGAAGCCTTTTTAAACCAAAAATATATAAAATTCATTATCTAAACTCTTGTACATGTCCTACATCTCCATATTGCCTTTATATTCTTACAGCTTCATCATCTACTTTATATTTTCTGCACCCTATTTTCTCTTCCAACCTCTATCTAGAAACCTTTTCATTTGTGACTTCCCTTTCTGTTGTATGAACATCTTGAAAATCTAATTATTCACATATAAAATTCTTCACTTGGAATCTAAATATGGGCTCCTCTCTTCCTCTCACCTACTCTTATTACCAGTATTTACAATATCTCCCCCTTAGGCTTTACCTTATCTTAGAAACGTTAAAGAATTCCAGAAGCTGATTTGGTTGTAAGAGTTACTTTCTCTTTCAAATGCTAGATGTGGCTTCTCCCTGTACCTGATGTTGCTGCTAAAAAGGGGACAGGTGCTAAGTTACTCTGCATTGGTGTCTCTGCTGGTCCAGGTCCTACCATATAGGCCACAGGTGCCCAGGGCTCCTGTTGCATGGCTGTGGCTCCTTTGGTTCACACCATCATGCTCAGATGTTTTCTAGAACTGCACACAAAGGCCATGGTGGTGGGTACCAGATGTGTGCAATCTTAACCATAGTCGTTTTCAGAGCCAACTAAACCCAACTCTTAAGTTCCAGTTCTGAGCCCAAGTCAACCAGTCAGAACAAGTCAGAACACATTCCCACCCAACACAACTCATCAAACTTAGGGTAAATTCTATTTTGGGGCCTTTTCTTTCTTTCTTTTTTTTGCTTCTGATCCATTGACTTAGCTTCTGATATTTGAGTAGTGTGAGAAGAAGAGATCCATATTTTGTTCTTAAAACACTGAAAATTTTATTTTTAGAAAGTCTGGGTTATTCTTGTATGGTATCTTAAACAAATTATTTTTTACACTCCCATGTGTACCAAGAGATATTGGAAAGGAGCAGTTAAGGTAAGTCAAGTAAATGATCCTATCAAATTTTTCTCAGGACAGTGGTTACCTAGTCACCTTGTATAACCTCCCAAAAGAAATATTCGATCCAAAGTTACACACATATCAAGACAGGTGACCTAATTTCTAAAACTCTGCCACAGTAGGCATTCTGTTTCACCTTGTCACTGCATTACATAGCTTTAATCTCTCTTGCAAAGCTGACTTCTCTTGTTCCCTCAGTCTCATTTTTTTCACTATGCCACTTTTCACCTTGAGACATTACCTCAACTCCTAACCAATCTCACCTCCGGACTTCCCCTTTTTCAGTTTAACTACTTAACAGTTCTCTTCAAAACAAACATAATGGATTATTTGCTCTTCTGCTTAAGAATCTTTTTTTTTTTTAAATTTCTCATTACTTATAGGATCAATTTCAGCGAAATTCAACAAATTTCAATATAAAGTCCACTAGAAATGAAGTTCAACCTAACTTTCCAATCAGAATTCCCGGTTTTACCATCCTCATTTACCAAAATCTACCTCTATATACATAAAATCCATTCTAATAAATATCTATTTTTGAAAAGGAAAAAATGCAAGCACTTACATATTGCTACCTTACATATTTTATGTCATTTAATTAATATGAATTTCATATGTAGGTTAAAATGCATTTGTGTTGAAACACCGTTTTATGTGACAAATAGAGTTATGAATCTGGTGGTTCTGAAAATTCATATTTTATGAATTGAACACACAATGAAACAACAATCTTGTTTTCTAAGGCTCTACTTAACAATGTGGGCTGAGAGTTGTAATTTCTTTTGAGATTACAAAACCTAAGTTTTAACAATTGATTTTATACCAACAGGATTAATTGGAACACTTGCTTTACATGTAAAGGTTTGGATTTCTTTTTGATTTATGTGATAGAGCAACAAGATAGTCGGTGAATAAACAAAGATGTAACCTGAATAGATTTACTGTATCATGGAATGTGTAGGAAATGACCCAAAGTTCCTTCCCTGTGAATTGCTCACCCAAGTAACTATGTGGATTTGAAGAAACTGGTTGTTATATTCTTGAGTGACAGGAAATTAATCCAAATTAATTTGTTAAAAATAAAATAAAACATTCTTAGAGTAAATGTGGCACTGATTAATTGAGTTTTGTTTATCTTATAAAACATGTATGTCATTATGAACTCTAAATATCTTAGAAAACTTTGTTTTCACATAAAATACAAGCTATTTAAATACTAGTGACCTGAATAAGATCAATTGTCATTCATGCTAAAGTTAATGACTGTATAATAATAAAGTAGTATGTTGTTTCATGTTGATGATGCTTAGTTGAGATAATAAATAGCAAAATATAGGATTTATGTTTTTATTGCCCACAGTAATAAAACAAAAAATTATTATTCTTAAGTGAAAAATTCAGATATTCCAAAAGTCTATTTTAACTATAAGTGTCTAGTCGTTCCCTCCTACCAAAAATTTTAACCAAGAACAAGTAACAAATTATATATGTAAAAATCATCATTTATTCATTGAGGCTGCCTTGCTCATCTTCCGATGGTAGTATTCATAGATAGAAAATGGCTACATGACAAGTAGCCGTAAGAAGGAAAACCAGAATCAGAGAAGCTGGCTGGTAAGTCACATGCTAGATAATCAGGTTTGAACTGAAGTCATGATAGACTAGAATGTCAAATAAACATGCAAATAAAAATGTAAAGAATATGTAGTTTTAATAATTCAGTCTTGATTGAGGAATATGGTTTGAAAAACCAGTATCACTATGAAAACAATATGATATTAACATATTAACATATCATGTTGGAATTATGAGCTCATCTTTATATCCCTAGTGCCTTTTACATGGTGTGGACATTTTTGACTTTAAGAAATGTGTATTCGTTGAATCAATGAATACAGGAATAAATTAATATTCTCGGAGATAAACAAGAAGAGAAAATCTCCGCTCTTAGTAGCACTCTAAGATGGACATGGAGAAGATTAACAGGTGTAAGAAAAAAGTTTTGCTCCCCGTATCATACCTTCCAGGAAGGCTAGACATTCTGGTAGCAGCAGGAAGCAGAGTGAGTGACAGATTGTGGCCACAATCACTAGCAACACAAACCAGCAGACAGAAACCACTTAGAGAATGAGACTTGCTGTCTCTCAGCCCAGGGGTCTCTTGACATAGGTGTCTGGACAAGGACGGTGCTGTCGATGTGGATCTGTGAGCATCTGGTTTATCACTCTAGTCATCACCACGTCGCAGGAGAAATGACAAATCCAATGGTGCAGAAACTCAAGGCTCAATGCAAACCTTCTCCACAGAATCCTAATTATTGTTCTTCCCAAACTCCACTCTCTTTCCCCGCTTCTTTATTGGCTCAGTTCCATATCTTTCTGGGAACCAAATGCAAAAATAAATATCCTAGTAAGTAACAAACATGATCACAGACACACTCTTGCCAAGCACATTTTAAACATATTAGTTTAACAAAATACTTCAATTCTTTTTCAGTCTGACCTGTCACTCTCTCCTACATGTAGGTTTCATCTTCAGAATTTAACACTATCCATAATTTGGTGATTTTGTGACAAACTACAAAGAATTATTAAGCATAGCTCAGTACAAAATTATATAAAGTTTACTACATAGTGTATAATGTAGTAAATTTTTTTTTGTCTGAGACTTCCAGTTAGAATACATTTTATATTTTAGATTATACGTATTCCTACTTACATGTAAATATATATTATATAGTTGAAATAACTTTCAAATAATATTTAGCTTGTATATAATAAAATAAAGCAAAATTAATATAAAACTATAACTACAATGTAGAAAACATACCGATTTAAATAATTAAAAATATTTGTTAATAGCCACTAAATGGATTTTGTGAACTTCTAGTAGTTTAAAAAAACATAGTGCATTATAATGGAAATACTGCACCTTACTTTTCATTTTTTTTATAGGAACCATTTAGAAAGCAGTTGTTTTTTTCTTATTTTAGAATGTGTTCATTTAATAATAAATGAAAAAGAATTTAATGATATTGGATTTATGTTAATTTGTTTTTATATTTAGCTAAGACTGGGTTCAATGAATCCCATATATTCAGTAAAAAAATTTAGTATGTGTATTAATTATTCTCTAAATTAATTTTATTATAAGCCATTCATTTTTGTTAAAATTCGTTGATATTACACATGTTTTAATCATTACT
Source organism: Pteropus medius (assembly GCF_902729225.1). Taxonomy (NCBI): domain Eukaryota; kingdom Metazoa; phylum Chordata; class Mammalia; order Chiroptera; family Pteropodidae; genus Pteropus; species Pteropus medius. The sequence goes on along the minus strand of NW_024347791.1, from coordinate 17,949,108 downwards.
TGATTATATATAACAGATATAGTCTCTGTTACCACTTCTATAGTCTAATGACTGAGCTCATTTAGATCAATAGATGAAAATTTTCCTCCATCAAGAAATTTTATAATTTTTTTCTCTACTTGTAAGTATTGACTAATAATGGCTGTTATAGCCCTGTTTAGAAATTAGTATATATATTATAACTAATATGCACATCTAGCTGAAGAAAAAAAGATATTTTTATCTTACCAGTAAAGAACTGATAAAATGTTTTTTAAAAACAAATATGAAAGGATAAAAACCTAGAAGGCAATGTAGTGTCTGTGAGAAGATTGTGAAGGCAGAAATTATTAACAGGTGGAGGGAGTGGAGAGAAAAGAAATGAGAAAAAGTCTTCTGGGCCCTGTGGACCACCTAGAATTTCTTGCTCTTTGAGAAGTTTGCTCTCATTAGTTGAGTCAGCTAACACAATTAACATATATTTGGATGCTTTGCATGCTAAAACCTGTATTATCTCACTGAAAGTCATCTATAGAAAAGAAATATTTTAATATGATTCATTAGAATTACAGCTCAACATTTTTATCCCTTTTTAATATTTTTCCAAGTTAGTATTTTAATCTAAAATAAAATAATTATTTAGGACCAAGTACATTAATCCCATTTACCAGGCTGAAAAAAGTTGTGTAAACCCTATGTTTTAAAGAATTATTTTCCATTCAGTATATTAACAATGCATTTTCCCATCTCTTTAATTACTGATAAATTTCCATAACTTTTAAATAATCAGTTTCTGTGGAATTCACCAAATCTTGTAATTAGTGTTTGCTCTTGATTCCATAAAGTGTATGACATTACACATGTGAGTCAAGCCTGCAAATAAGAGATAGCAAAAACAACTTCAATATTTGCATTCTTACTCTCCTTATGCATGGCTTTAGGGTTAACTAGAAGATCTTGGCAATTCTCTTGATAATTCATTTTCTCTATCACCCATTTAAATATTTATTTGATGTTAAAGTGGTTATATAGACTACATGGGGTGTGGGTGTTAAAAAATTTTTCTGGGTTAGATTTGGTTCAAAGACAAATGTTCAGGTCATGAAGCTGGAAGCTACAGGCATTAAAAAAAATTGACCACTCAATACGTGTTTGTTGAATTGAGTTATGTGGCAAAGAGTTAGACTTTGGATTCACATAGTATGTCTGGTACTGATGGAGTAATCATAGTGAATACTTAGATATATGTTTTATTCTAGCAACCTTTGCCCACCTATCCCAAATAATGATAGCTTAATATAATATTGAAGTCTAAGATAACTTATTTTGGGGCCTACGTTTTTATTGCAATTCTAGAGGAAGCCTCATAAAATATGATCAGAACACAAAATTATTTAGCTAATAGGCCAAAGCCACCCAAAGCAGGTATTCATAAAAAAAAGATACATGCATAACTTAGATATTTTTGTGCTAATAATAACTGAATGAATATTTCCACATTTGTCATTCTTTAGATGTAAGTTCTTTCTCTTGAATTTGGGAGGTCCAGATAGACATTCATGGCTAAGCTACAACTCATATATTACATGTTTTCAGTTTTGATTTCTTTAAAGGAGTGAGATAAAGGTTTTTGATAGCAATTTTAAGATATGCTAAGTTTTTATTATTTTCTAAAAGATTTCATAGTCTCACCCACATCTATTTTGACAAGATTTTTGGCACTTCACCTTTGTAGAGTCTCCCCAAAGCATTCAAATTAATACCACAGTGCTATAATGTCATAATTCCTTTTCTCATCCTAGCATACACACACACACACACACACACACACACACACACACACACACACACACACATACATGTAGATATGTATATATATATATATCTTTACATTTAAATTTAATTATAGAAATTCAATAAAACAGGCTACTAATTCTGGATGTGCATAACTCATATGGTAGGAGCTGAGGTGAGTGGTCGTTAGTCAATAAAAATACAGTTTTGTCTTCAGTGAATTTCATTAAATAGAAGCATTTCGATACTGAGTAAAAGTTAATGTGGTGGGTCCATTAATGGAAGAGTGGTTAATTTTTTCAAAAGTTTAAATAAAACATCTATATTTATTAGAGAAAAAATAATTTCCTACTTCTTTCCTATTTTAAATATTATTAGTTCTGAAATTAAATTTATTTAAGTACTCTCTGTTATAAATGAAAATGTATTTTAATATATGAGAGTTTGGCTACATTCTTTTAAAACATGGATGTGTTTGTATTCCTGAGATTCAGTAAAAACAAGAAACAAAATCAGTAAATTCCAAGGTGATATTTGTTATCTTTCAACACAAATAAAACAATATGAATTTCCTGTTCCAAATATGTGGTGCCATTTTGTAATTTTAAAAAAGTCATTTTTTGTGTATTCATAAACTACCAATACTACTGTAATAAGAATAATAACAACAAAAACGAACACACTATAGTATTACTGTGTACCAAGGAGTCACTTAATCTTTAAATTAACTCTATGAATGAGGTACTACTACTGACGCCTATTTTATAGATGATGAAGTTGAAATACAAACAGATTAATTAACTAGCCCAAGATCGTTTAACCGTATAAGTGGTAGCGTTTAAAACCAGGCAACCTGGCTCCAGAGTCCATGCTCTAATAATTGTATCAATAACTATAATTTTTCCCAAAACATGAAACCAAATCCCATGAGCTTGAAATTTAGCCTTCAGTTCTTCTCTACTAATCCCATGTATTAGCTAAGAAGGTAAATTTTAATAACCTATTAAATAAATCCATGTTAACTCAATTTATTTACTCAAAGATATCAGTCTCTTCAAAAAGCTGATTTAGCTTTAATTTTTTTTCTTTTTTTTTTTTACTATATTGACCATTTGACTAAATAGGCTGGGGCTACATGCAAAAACCACCTTATTGTAAATTAGAAGCTTGGAAACAATCAATCTTGCTTAGATTCTTGTCAGTCAGTTAATAACTTTTACTGAATGCCCTCTGAGGGGTTGGGAAGGTAAAAAAGATATAGAAGACATTTGATTCCAGATGCCAAAGTAATTGCAATCTAGTGAGAAACTTACAGTATTGATCTTTAAACCTTGGAAATTGATGCTTGATTGGTGATATTATTCTGAGATTTTTATAATACAGTATACAGGGCATGTTTTTAAAGATGTTTTCTGTAGTCTAAGTATAATGAATATATATGTTATACTCTGGTTGGCTTTCTAGTTTGTCGGATCTGTTATTCTTATGAATTACACTTATTTCAGGAAAAATAATGCCTGCATGTTATAATTTGAAAAAAGTAAATATCACAGCTTTTCTTTCACAGATGGCACATCTTTTATGATCTGAGTAAATGTTGTTAAAATGTGTTTCAAACCAATTAAAAACACTTCTACCTTTGTTCATGTATTCATCAATCATTTTCAAAGAATATCTGTTAGAACTCAAAATGATCTCCAAAGCCTTTTTTTTGTTATTATGCTGAACAACTTTTTATTTTAATCATGACTTATATTTTACCAATTCTCCCTTTCCATTGTTGACTTCAAATGAGACTTATTATGAGAAGAAAGGGAGCATTTTCACCCACTATGAATATCATGTGATTATTTATAAAAATATATTCACCATTCATTCAAGGTAGCATGACATGATGAAAATAATGCCAGCTCGGAAATAGGGAATCTGTCCCACTGTCCATCTGCCACTCTCTTACAGTTTGATAAAGAGCAATTCTGCTTCTCCCTGAGTACTTCAGCTTACCTAAAAAATGATGAGAATGGGCCAAAGTGTAAAATTATGTCATTATTTGAAGTATTTATTGAGATGCATACCCCTGCAGATAGAAGAAAATCAAAGATTTATATGGCAAGTATCATGACACAGAAGTTTACTGTTCAGTGAAAGTAGATGAGAGAATATATTTATTTTTAAGAAGTTATTATTAAAAACAAATTGATGGCCTATGGAAAATGTTGATTGCAAAATAAAGTCAGACATTCCCAGAACAGAGAACCCAAAACCAAATTGTTTCTACGCCATATTTTCTTGTAGTTTTTGCTCTTATTTCGGAAGATGACCATGTTTTGAAATGATGAGACTCTTTTCTCCTCTACATGAGAAGATCAACTAGGGTGAAGAACATTTTTTCCTTGACACTTGTGGATTATTATATTCAAATTGCTAATTAGTTTTCAAACCTGACGGAAGAGCTAGGGATGAAAAGCTGAGTTGTTGGAATATATTTCATTGCGTCAATAAGCACTGAAAAGGCAGGTTATTAAGCAGGTGTTTTTGTCTTTCTCCTCCCTCTCTTAAAGTTATAGAACAGACTTCATTTTATTTCCTAATAAATATTCCAATAGCACAGTTAGCTCCTGTTTTGTTATTAAGTCAAGTCATTCAACAATTCTTTTGTTCAGCTTTCTCTACTTCAGGAGATTTTATATTGCACAGGCTTGGAGTTTGCTTGTTTGCCTTTGTTAATGCTCTTATTCCCCGACACTCAATTTAATTTGATTGATATTTGTTATGCAGCCTAAAAAGTTCCCTTCACTTGAACTTATTTACAGTGTTTTTCTTTACTTCCTAGCAACCTATTTGACTTGATTACTATTTACTTCTTGACCAGCTGATGCTGCAAGATTGCTTACCTGTGCTAATTACCTTCATATCTACATGCAAATTTGGTTTTATTTACATATTTTACATTTCTCTAATTAAATGACTTCATGTAAATAAGTGCCTTTTTAATGCAGGTTTTATAAATTTTCTGTCACTGTAGATAATAGTTTGAATTTATATTTGCTTACTTCTAATTTGGAATGTAAAAGGTGTATTATCATGAGATATATCGGAACTATTATGAAGCAAAAAGTGTCCCTACTAGATTGAAAAACATAACCAGGGGAAGGACTGAACTGGTAGATACATATAGACTGTAGAGACAGCCTTAGGCTATCTTAGAACACCTCAGACTTAACCCGTACATCAGATTTATCTCTTACCATTGTGATTTTTTTAAATATACATTAGGTCACTAACATGTTCTCTATTTCTGAAAGTAATTTCAGGCAGTACTAATAAACTGAATAAACTCTTTAGTATTCCAGAGAGTCTGAAGCAAGGGTCCCTCAATTTAAATTGCATCAAGCTGAAGAAGAAGCTTTTTTTGAATACCATATTTCTAATAATTCTCTGAGAAATTTGACTGGATATCTGTCTATTAAAGAAACACTTTGCTAGTTCCATGAACTGTCATATTCACTTTAATCAATATTTTAATGCTCAGATAACTCTACAATATCTTAAAAACACGGGAAATTAATTCCCCAAAGAGCCTCATTCAGTGGCTGGTAAATAGTGGATGCTCATGCAAAGTAGATAAATTGTCCTTGGATCTATTTTACAATTTAAGAGACTCAAATTGTGAATCTTTACACTTTCCTTTTCTGTATTTAGGGGAGAGTATGTTTCATCTGTTCTCTACCTTAAGCAGACTGTTGTATAATCCTCTCTTTTGCTCAATATTTATGGAGAATAGATCCAATGCAAGTGCGACTGAAGAATCAAAAGGAAAAATGTTCTGCAAAATGAGATTAGCATCTCTCTACATCTGGTAATCCTATCAGCTGAGAAAACTCACAGTATTCCCTAGCAATCCTTTCTGTATGTCTCAGTGTTCTAGGTGCCGTAGAGTTAAACATTTCAAATCTAGAAGAGTAATAAATACTTGCATCACTGAAATAATTTTGGAATAGAAGCAATATTTTAACTGGCAAATATATGAAAAAGTAAGAGATTAGTCAGCATGACGCTCTTATAATCATGGAAAATATAGAGGATTTTTATATATAGATAATTTATGGTCTTAATCCTGGTCTTAAAATATATGGAGGCTTTGGTATACAATAAAGAAACAGCAAAACAATGCTAGGATGAAAGTTTATCTGGAGGAAGAGAGGTTAAAATGGGCACTAGAGACTAAAATTGGGAAATTTACATAACTGTGAAAGGATACTCACAAAAAGTTTCAAAATCATAGCCTACATAGAATTTTACTTAAATAGGCAATAAGATGTCTTTGGATTTTTATGACATGATAGACTTTTTAGCATCTGAATATACCTCTTTGAAGAAGGCCTCTGTATTCTACCATTCAATCCTTTTTCTTCCTTTTAAGGCCCAACATAAATGTACTGTACATCTCATTTTATATCTAGATTGATGATTAATAGGTAGATGACAGATGACAGATAGATAGATAGATTGATAGATAGATTATATATAGTTGGCTTTTATTTTCAGTTAATGAATCATAAGACCGCATACATGTCGCCCCACAGTGTATATCTCTTCTGGTCCACTAGCTTAATGGATTGTTTTTACTGTTATTTTTAATTGAAGTATAATCTATATACAAAACACCCCACAAAGATATTAGGTGTTCAGTTTGATGAGTTTTGACAATTAGACACAACTCTGAATCACAGACCAAGATTACAATATTTTCGTCATCACAGAAAGTATTATTTTGTAGACAATTCTCCACCCTTTTTCTGAATTCTGTTGCTATAGTTCTTCTGGTTATTATATATTGTATCATAAATATATAATTCTACATATATATGTGTATATGTGTATATATGTATATATGTGTATATATATGTGTGTGTACGTGTGTGTAGATATACATATAGTGGGCCTGTGTGTCTAGTTTCTTTTAAACAGCATATTTTTGGGTTCAGCTTTGTTGCCGTTTTTCAGTTTGCTCCTTTGTATTACCAAGTAGTATTCTATTGTATGAATATATAAAAATTTACTGACCTATTTTCCTGTGACATGTTTGTATTGTTTCCAATTAGGAAACATTGGTATATGTTAACTTTGTAAGAAATCACAATAACAGTTCTCCAAAGCTGGTGTAACATGTGAGAGTTCCAGTAGCTCCACATCATTGCTAACATTTATTGTTGCTAGTCTTTTAAATTTCACCCATATTTATGGTTATATTATAGTTTCAATTTGCATTTCTCAGATGACTAATTTTATTGAATACTTTCACAGGTGCTTGCTAGTCATTGGTATGTCTTCTTTTTAAGTGTCTGTTCAAATCTTTATTTTCAATTGGGTTGCTTGTTTTTCCACTGTTGACTTTTAAGAATTTTATACATTCTGATTATCATCCTTTGTCAAATATATATCTCAAATGTATTTTTCATAATCTGTGGCACACCTCTTTATTTTCTTAAGTTCTCCAGTTTCTTAATCTTGGTTTTTGGTGAACAAAATTTTTTAATTTTGATAAAGTATAATTTATCAATGTTTTTCTTTTTATGGTTAGTGCTTTGTACATCCTGTTTAAAGGCACGTTGCTGATACTAAGGACACAAATATATTCTTTATGTATTCTGGAAACTATAGTTTTGAATTTTACATTTTGTCTATTCCATCTCAGGTTAATTTTTCTGTATGGAATGAGATAAAGATCAAAGTTCATTTATCTCCATTAAGCCTTGTGGGATTTTTTTAAAAAACGAATTTGTTGATCAGCTCTTCATTCTTTGTGTTAGTCAGTGTTTCACAGGAAAGCATTATGTTCTCAATTTTGTTGTAAGTCTATTGAGAACCAAGGCGATTTTTTCATAATTCTTTTTATCTTCATGGCGTTTTGCTTTTTTTTTTTTTTTTAATGAAATCGTATTTGATGTAATCGTCCCAAATGCTTTTTATATTAATAATATTATTATTACTAGTAGACTTAAAGTGCTTACTTTCCTAGATTTTATTTACCTCAATTCTTCTTTATAATGAACCACAAGTTGTAATAGGAGTTGCAGATAGAACAAAAGAAGAAAACTGTGAAAAGAGGAAAGATCGGTGTTTGCTAGATGCTCTTTCTCAGAAGCTATCAGAAACAACCTTTAGGCTTAGTCTTAATATTTTTAAAACATTAGGTAAGATTGTTTGTAATATCAACAACAGAGATAGCTTTGTGGTCTATGAAAATAGCAATCATCATTTACTTATGCAAAATTAGTAGATTCACAGGCAAAACAGTGATATCTGGTTATCTCAGTGCTTTGATTGCATATATTTTACTTTAACCTTTAATTGCAGTAAGATTCCTTGTGAGATGAGATTGGAATGTAAAGAGTGAGTGAAATCATTGAGGTATTTAAAAAACCTTATATTTCCATTTATGAAAAAAATGCAGATACAATGTAGTTAAGAAAATTTATTACTTAAATTCCTTATTTCTGCTAGCTTCTGGAATGGCATAAAGAACAGTATCATTTCTTTTCTTAAGGAGCTTAGAATTTTTAAACATTTGCATTCTTAAACAGTGTAGTGTCCTCCTGTCCACATGACACAAATAGATTTACCGATGAAATCATTTAGCTGTCAAAATGGTAATTATTTCAAACAAAAATAGTAAAAGATAACCTGCTTTCCAAAGAAGCTCATCTTGGCTTTGTGAATGTCTGAAGATGGCTAAGAGGCTCTGACATTGCAGTATTGCTAAAGTGGCAGACCGTAAATAGAGCTGACTGAGGGAAGTTGCCATGGGAAACTTACAGATGTTTCCAAAAAGGGAACCTAAACCTAAAATAATGATTGTAGTTGAGGTCTGGGTTCTGGGAAAAAGTCTTACTGATTCCCACTGATGTGCATAAAGGGCTGCTGCTAAAATACTGGGTGGGTTCTGAACAGAGTCTTGCAGGTTTATCTCTCTACTCCGTCCTGTGTTCCAGTCTTCTTTAAATTCAGGACTTCAGGTAACTAAAAGTGATAAACAGAAGTCTGAAAATGGAAATGAAGCTCCTCTCAAACAAACTTTGTTTTAGATTTCATTTTATTCAAGCAAAGTCTAAAATCGCTTTGAGTGAAGACTTCGTTGGACTTTGTAGTACCTGGAAGGGTCCATGTGTTAGGTATGGCATAGCTTTTCCATTCTTTTTTTTTTTTCCTCCCACTTTTTCACTTATACCCCTGCTAACACTAATTCTCTAGTTAAAATGCGATATGTATGTCCCCCAAAAGTTTTCTTTTTTGAGGACAAATGACCAACACCAGAAGCGGAACGCCAGTCTTTTGACCCTTGTCAGTTCCTGATCAGTCTGCGATACAGAATTATCTGTGGTTTCAGTTATCCACAGTCAACCATGATACAAAAATATTAACTGAAAAATTTACAAATAAACAATTTAGAAGTTTTAAATTGTGTGCCTTTCTGAGCAGCATGATAAAATTTTACATACTGCTCTGTCCCACCCAGGACTTGAAACATTCCTTGTCCACTCTGTATGAGCTACCTGAATATTAATCACTTAGTGTCACCTTGGTTATCCTGGTATGAAAGTGCTCATGTTCAAATAAGCCTTAGTTTACGTAATAATGGTCTCGAAGTGCAAGAGAAGTGATGTTGGCAATTCGGATATGCCAAAGAGAGGCTGTAATGTGCTTCTTTTAAGTGAAAAGTTGAAAGTTCTTGATTTAATAAGGAACGAAATCTTATGTTGAGTTTGCTAGGACCACACTAACAACAAATCTCGCTGTGGAATTGCCTAATTTATAAATTTAACTTTATATAGGTATGTATAGGATAAAATATTGTATATATAGGGTTTGGTACTACTTCAGACATTTACTGGAGGTTTTGGTATGTATACCCTGTGGATAAGAGAGGACTGTATTTTAGCAACTTCTTTGCCTGTTGAACCACCAACATAGTATTAAGAACCTTACAAATAATGGCTAGAAAATGTTAAATTTTGATTTCTTTGCATAATTCACTAGTATACATTTTAATGATTGTGTCACATTTAAATTATATAGAAACTTCTGAGAATTATTAATAGATAAATAAAGAAATGAAAACAGTACATTTGTAAATTAAATATATGGGTTTATTTTTTCAAAACATTGTTGACAAATGCATTATATTTTAACTTAAATATGATATTTTGGTTTATGTCTTTGTTTTATTTATTAAGCAATTTAAGTTGAGAAAGAAAATATAAATCTAAGGATTTATTAGCATACACAATATTACATTATTTTGATAAATACTTTACTCTGTTAGAATTTAAAATGTTTCCAATTGGGAACCTTATTTTTGATTTGTATGTAGATTTAGATTTAACTCAATACAATTTTAAAAACTGGAATGGCATATAGTACACTATATCTGCATTATTTTTTAAAAAGCAGTTTTTATTGATTTATGAATAAGAATTGGATTTGAAATATTCTATGTATACTTTTAGGTAACCGAGCACCATTTTGATAATATCAAACAAGTATTAAGAGAAAATAACTTGCTTATCTTTAATGGGAGTTTCTACTACCACTGGTTTTTATTTTAATAACACAACTTCCTGACAGTACAAATATTTTCCAGATACATGTCCTCTCACTAGACACGAACAATAATTTTACCTGCTCTGATTAGCAATGTTAGTTTGTGAATTCTAAATTCCCAAAGTACATATTGTCATAAACAGAATCAGTGACATATTAAATCTCTCTCTGGTTATGCATGAAATACTCTTGGACTAATGTTCCCAGTAGAGATTCTGTTCCACCTTAACCAGAAAATTGGAAATGAGTACACATTATGAACAAATTACACAGCCAAATTTAATGGCTGACATGGCCTATGTTTCTATAAATAGAAGAAAGAGCAATGGAAGAAAATTATATTAGGTACCTATGAATTTTTTAATTTTCAGAAATAGATTTTTTTTTGTTTCATATTTACCTTTTATGTTTTAGTCGAACCCTGAAGTATAAGGTTAATGGACACTGAAATTTTTTCAATAGGAAAAACTTAGCACTATGACCAAGAAAAAAAATCTAGAAAATTTTAAATATATTTGTTTAATGTGTTATGTTGGAAATAAATAATTAGAAGAATGGGACTACTATTTTTTGTCAAAAACAGAACTCTGCATACTGAATAAAACAAGGCACAAATATGAGATTATTGCAAAGCTTTTAACCTACAAGCTAGGAAACTCAAGGATGCAAGAGCAATGAGTTCTGAGTTCCTCACAGACCAGGGTATTTTTATGAGGCAAATGCAAAAGTTATTTGGCTTTTTCAGCGGATTGTTTGCCTACTTGTCTTTCTTATTTGGATCAGGGTAGCTGAGTCGGAGGAATATAGAAGTCCAGAGACATGAACATATTTGGTATTAGGGCATTGGCTGGTGTCCACTACTGACTTCTGAGAAGAGCTGTGAATTCTTGTTAAGTTTCCTTTATGCACCTGCATTAACCATCTCCATTTTGTCCCTGGTATAAGTGACTCTGTTTTAATTCGTTTCTACATTTTCTCCTTTTGATCAAGTCCCCACTAGGGGTGCTGATCACCCAATTAATTGCTAGCATTCTTAATGTATGGATTTCACCTTTTGACTGATCATCTATTTTGTTTATTTTTCTTCAATATTCCATGATTGGACATTTTTTAGTGCAAGGGAAGCTTTTGGTGTTAGTAGCATAACAACAGGCCATATTTAAGCAACTCCTCAGAGTGGGTCAAAATGGAGGGTCAAGGCAGAGAGACTTGTGAGGAGTATAGGTGTTAGATATTATTTCAAAGCATTGGGCTAACTTCAGTCTATCAGGTTTGTTATTTTTACAAAGGGTAGATAACAACTGAGTACTTTAAGAATCACAACATAAAATACAATGACAAATAGAGTCAAAAAAATTGCAGCATACTGCTAACCTACGAGTCTAATCCTGTTGATAACCAGCTGAATAAATAAAAATAAAAATTCCAAGCTGAGTCAGATTGGTCTTATAACCAATGGGTGTCTTCTCAGATTTTGTGTAACTGAGTTTCAACGTCTCCAGAAGTATTAATTCAAATGCAGCAAGTGGTGTTGGCTATGGCACAGACACCTCCTTGCTCAACCAAAAGTTAGTCCAGAACTATTTAATTATAAAGAATAACTTTGTCCAATTTAGTGATTTTTATTAGGTGGTTATGGCTTTAGTGGTAAATTCTGCAGTTTCTCCAAAGGTTAAGAAGAGGTTTCTGATCATAGCTTCATTTGCATTTCCTCTTAGCAAGGAGATCAGTGATTTACCCAAGGAAGCAAATTTTGATTTGTGATTGCCTCCTGATAATTCTCATTTGAGTCTGTGGTTCAGGACTAAAAAGCTGACAGCTATAAAAGCCAGTAAAATACGAGTGCATAGACTACACAGGCAGTTTTATTCTGGTTACTTTTGCCTTACATACCTTTATACAGAGCCTGAACACAAGTTTTCTCAGGTTTGCAATTATTAACCAGATGCAGGAGATGACATGACAGAGAGAGGGCTGAATTTGTTCCAGAGAAACTGGGGCACAGGAAATTGGGAGAATTTTGTGCTGGACAAAACCATAGAAAAACCAGCATTGTGGCAAATCCGACAGACATCTGGAGGTTGGATTATGCCGCTTTGTAATGCTCTGAGATATATGAACAGTGGCATTGTCTTTCCAGGCCAGAGCAAGGCAAAAGGTGGACAAAAGAATCATAAAGGCATTCATGGTGTAAAAATTAGAGAAAGGTTGGTCAGAGAGGAAAGGAGAAATGGAAAGAAATGTTCTTGATCTGACATCAAGGGAGGAAGCAATCTATCTTGATGTTGGCCATTTCTTTTCCTAGTAAAGCTGATTTTGGGAACTCTGGCATTTGCCCAGGACCATATGTGAGGTGGAACCTTCTTTAGTTGTGAAATATACACCCAGTGTTCGACACCTTGTAAGCTGGCAGTGGTCTGAGTGGCCAAGAGTAAGGTTCTTTCCACGAATCTCACTTTTGCAAAAGCATCGAAGCAAAAGCAATAACTGTCTGTTCATGACACAAAAACTTAAAAATGTCCATGGTTAAAGATCTGATGAGAGCTTATTTTAATGGAATTGACAAGGGAATTTGGTTATTTCTGTGACATATAATATTTTAAGATAACTAGAATTATAACTGATAACATTATACCAGGACATATCAAATTTTTAAGAATTTTATACAATTTCTAGAACATTTATTAATAATATACATCATAAAAATATAAGCTAAGAAAGTTAAACATTATTTCATATTTGGTAATGCTTTCCATGTAATTTAACATAGTAAATAAACCTAATTAACTTAACATAATTAACCTAATTAACCAAGTGAGAGACAAATTCTTTGAAATTTTTCAAGGGACCCTCTGGGAAATCTCAAAGTCAGTTTAAGTAAAAAACAGAACAAAACAAAACAAAACATAACAAAACAACACATCCATTTAGAAACTGATTTTGGGAAGTTGTCAAAACATTAAAAAAAAGGTTTGGACATTTAACGAAATAGGATCACTGATCATTATGAAGTAACAGTTATTGTCTATTAAACCAAAGTTATAAAAGAAGTTTAAGGGCAAATACAGAAGATGTTACATAGTTTGTGAACAATACTCAGCTCTTCTAACAGTGAGACTGGGTTTTCTTCAGTAATCAGAGACTTAATTAAACAATACGAAACAGAGTAAGTTTTTTTCATAAGATATAAACTCTTTGCTGTCCAGGTAGATTACTTAAAAGATAAAGAAACTTTCACAATTTCTTTTCAAAAGCAGACCAGAGTTCAACAAATAACGTCCATTAGAGTCCTTAATTCCTAGTGAAAAATAAAAAGTAAAAAATTGTGGACTGTTTTCACTAGCGTTCTGTTGATTGGAAAACATAAATACATTTCATAATTTCTGGAAGTATATTCTTATAGTAAAAATATTTAATGTAGTATAAAACATGTTTACTACTTGACATCATTTAACTTATCTCAGTATAATTCTAAGGTTTTAAGTTACCAGAAAGACTTTTGGAAACTATTTTTTTAATAAAAATCATAAAGCATAATTATTTTAAAAGGTTTTATCTTATTTATATCTATTTATTCACTTGTTTTTAACAATTATGTTTAAATTACGCATGAAAATTTCATAAAACAGACAGCTAACACATCATCTTAAGTTATCTTAGCTGACAAATTCTGTAACAGATAACATGAATTTGTCTTTTAATAAAAGTTTTATATTTAATTCTGGTAACTCTAAAGACATACTTGTTTTAAGTATACCAACAAACTTAAATTAGATTTGATTCACCAAATTATCCTAGATCACGAGAACTTGAAAACATTTGGGTTAGTTTTTATATTTCTGAGAGTGTACTTAATTTATATAGCACTTCTTTATATTTAAACTAATTAAATAGAGCTATTTACAAACTAATTTTAGCAATACTGTCAGAGGTATCAGGGGAATAAGGCAGTACAGAGATACTGTGAATAGATTTAACATTTGAGGATTGGCTGGTGTCCTCTACTGATTTCTGAGAAGATTTGTAAATTACTGTAAGGTTAGGTTAAGTTTCCTTTATGTGTCTGCATCGGCCATCTTCATTTTTCTCCCTGACATAACTGACTCCATTTTAGTTGGGATCTACAGTTATTTGTTTAATAGTAGTATTTAAGATTTATTCCCCCAAATTAAAGACACTTACTGAAATTTTAGGTTTATCACAAAAATATGAGTACTGCAATAATACCTATGATATAATATATTTAAAACTATGTGTTCAAAAATGTTATAAAAGAGTTTGTGCTCTATAGTATAAAACCTTTAGTTAATTAGCATTGTCAGAAATAATTCAAATGGTTCCAATAACTGATATTCGAAATGTATGCATACATTTAAAATTAAAAATCATCTTAAACTTATTTTGTAAAGAAAGCAAAATAATTCTTTGGCATAAATAAACATATTGATCATTTAAAATGAAAGATCTTTGGGAGGAAGTTTTTGAACTATTGACTTCAAAGAAATTTTGACCTGAGAAGAAGAATGTGGGAGGCTATTTTGTTTATATGTTTTATTGTTTATTTAAAAATTAATATATAGAGCTAGATTCTAAGCTCCTCATGTGTAAGTTGTGTTAAATATTGTGTCAAGGTATAGACAGATCAGATTTGAACAGTAAAACTCATGTAGTAAGTATAAATTAATAACAATCATTAACTGTCACAAACACTCAAGGATTTCTTAAGTAAAATGATGTTTATAGGTATTTTCTGAGAGGTTCCTGCATTATAGTCTGTTGTAATAATATTGGTAATGAAAACAATGACTGTGGTTCCAAATGACCTTAATTGTCCCACAGTATTTTGTTGCTATTGAACAGCTTAGGAAATTCCATTCATCTTAGAAGCTTTACTTTGGCAAAGAAAAATTAAAGATTGGTGACAATTATATAGAATAAGTTGTAATCATCATGTGCTGCTATTTCTTTCTCATTATTTAGAAATCTAGAGGAATGCCTGCTTTATATATACGAGTTAGATTATTTTGTAGTCTTCTGTAATAATAGCATTAAAATGTTATAATAATAGAGTTCTTTAGTAATATTTTAGGCTGTTCCATTATACTCTATATTTTTAGACATGTTAGAATCACGAACATCTACTCAAAATATAAGAAAATTAGGCTGTATGGTTTTAGAAGGAATATAATATCACTCATATTAAAGCTACATGTATATTTATGTTTCAGTAATATTGTTTTAGTAAAAAATTATTTGTTCAAATATGCAGGCCTAGAAGCTTCAGCTGACAAAATTAGCTGAAATATAATGTGCTTTTAAAAAATTAATATTGAAATGATCTGAACACATTAACTACAGTAGTATCATTGCTGTTGTTGTAACATGTTAAAATGCTAATATTTGTACAAAGGCTGCAGTTGCACAAATTGAAACTAATGAGGAATATAATAATTCTACAAAAAATACAGCTGAACATTTCTGTTATGGATCTTGTACAGTTGCATAAAACATTTTTGTCTGATATGTTATTTGATTCAAATGAAAATAAGAGGAATTCAACAGCTTGCTCTTTTTAAGTGTATCTTTGGAATCAGGAAATCAAGGTTTTGTTCTCAGAATAGAGTAACATCATTATACAACCCTTATACACACTCATCTATTTCTTTAGCAAAATGATGATTATAAGATATTTTATTAAAATCTCGCAAGTTGCATCAAGATTGCCAGGCTAAATGTAATGTCTAAGTACTAACTTTTGATGGTATAATATAAAAATGGATGGGTAGTTCCTTGTCACAATATTCTGGGAGATTGCCTTGAAAACTTCATGCCAAGTCTCCCATTCTATTTTATTATTTTATTTATTTTTTAATTTTAAGAAAATTGTGAGCAAATTGAAGGAAATCAGAGACTATTTAATAAAGATGAGAGTTATTTAGAATACACAGATTAGAAAATGAGTAGGAGAATTCAAAATTAGTTAATATCTGAAAGAGAAAAGTATCATTTAAGGAAAGAAATTATTAATTTGAGATTTATCTAGATATAATACAAATAAATTAAGATAAGGGATATGTAGACATTATTATCAGCAAAACTTACCTTGGTAATGAAACTTGAGTGATAAAATAGAATAGTCTCTTATGGGAAGATAATAGAATTTCTTGTTAGAGTATTTTGAAACTCAGGAAGATAAACCATCAGTATTTGTGCTAATGTGGCACACAAGGGACAAGATAAGCAGTTAGGTAGCCTTAGTTCTAGTTTCATAGTTTAATGAATCCTTTTAAATAAATATGACAATCCATTGGTATGTGCTGTTAAAGAAGTATAAAATCTTCTAATTACTGACAATATTTCAATTATATAAGCTATCATATTTGTAGTTTTTTTGGTTCAGTTAAGTTTTGATTAGGGGACTTAATATCAAGTCAAATTGCAGGAACATCACTGGCTGATTCATTCAATGACACATGTTACATTAAATTTCATAATGATTTTTGAATGTCATTGCTCTATCTGCTGAGCAGAATTGAGAAATAAGAATGTCTTGTTTCACTAGAATCTTATTTTAATTTTAAACATTTACAGAAAACATTTATGTTTCAACAAAATTATACAAGATTTATAATCCCATAATGAGAAATAAATTGTACAGTATCATTCATGCCTCTTCATAATTTCAAAAGTTAATGTAATTAATCATACCATTCTCAACCATTATCTAGTAGTTTCCAAAATGAGACTTAGACTGGTTATACATATATTGGTAAATCAAGATTAATTTTTATTTTAATAAAATGTTCCACGACTTCAATGTCTAAGACCTAGAGAGAAAATATAGAATCTTTGTAATTCTGTAGTAAAATGAGCATTTCCCAGTGAGCTTGGATATATGCTCATCTACTATTATAGTGAATTTTCTGACTGTATTTCTTATATACAGAATATGTAATTGAAACAAATCAAAGCAAAATGTCAGACTCAGCAAAAGGCAAACAGAAAAGATGGCAATTTTTAGTTGACTTGGGCTAGGAAAATCAAATTAGTTAAAGTAATGTTTTATTTTGGGGTGGGAACTGTTATCGTTCAGCTTTCAAAGCTCAATCATATTGTTTATTATTTCTGGATATATTACATTTCATTTTAGAGCTTCATATTTAAATAAAACTGTGGAGATATCATCATAAGCTATATTTCTAGATACTTCTTTCTGTGCTTGGAGAGTCTTAGAGCTTATCCTTATAAACCGTTGATGTTTTTAAGCCAAATTTGTTCACCAAAAATATAGTGGAAATAAAAAACAATCTTAAAATAATTGGGATTTAGTTATTGGATAAGATGAAATAGATTCATTCATTGGAATGGAGAGGAAATGGAATTTTAATGATGTTTGAGAAAATGGATGTCAGATTCAATTGTTAACCGGAAAACAATGTTGTACTCTAGAATAAAGGAATACTGATAGCCTACATATTGAGAAGGATAGTATTCTTAAAGCAAGTGATTTTAACATCTATTTAGTCCATTTCAAAAGAAGCACTCTCCATTAATACAAATTTAAGATTATGCTAAATCTATAAATGACAGGAGAATGAGTTATATTTTTTTAGCTTTGTTATATTGGCTCACAAGTAGCTATATTTTTATTTCTGTGATTCCAAAATTTTCAAATTGAATTAAAGTTATTTCAGCATAGTCTGTTTCCTGTGGTCCTATAGGTCTGGTCCTAGACTGACTCAGAATCTATGGTCCAGATACTCTTCTATCATAGCATTACTTGAACTACAAAATAATAGATTTCCCTAGTGTAATAATTCTAGTTAACAGCCTAAGTTTTGAGACAAGCCTGATTTTAAATGTGAGTCATGACCTCCTATGTCCTAATCATTTTACAGATCAGTAGAGAAGAAAGTAGTTGAATTTGTACTCAGACATGTGTTAAGTACAGAACCCACAAGAGGTGAAGGTCTACCTTTCAAAGCAGTTTAAAAAAGAAAACATCCAAGAGCTCTGAGCCTGTGTATTATGAGGGAGACATGACAGACATAGAAAGAACTTTAGATAAATATACATAAGTACAGGTCAAGCGTAGTAAAGTATAACATTACTTCTTATCACTAAAATACAACCACCACAGTACTAAAGTTAGTACAGAAGATTCTTAAAAACTTGCTAAAATGTGAAACTATTATAAAAAAAATTATAAATCAGGACCCTCCTTCATATTTGTCTTATAATTTATAAAGTGTAGCCTATAAAAGTGTATTATTATTCTGATGGAAATCAGCTTCTGGTAACAATTTTATATAAATGGAATTAAGTTAGAGATTGTTACCACTATTATTAGTATTACTATTAACATTCACCTAGTAACTTTCAAGGTAGGTGTACCATCCTGCTACTACCAGCTTTCGATCTGGTTGGGGAGGGTAGTGTTCTGTGTGACTGAGTGACAAATGAGCTAAACTGCAGTTCATTGTGACAGATGAACCAAAAGCTTATTTTCAGATGTGGTATCCAATTGACTCTTCCAAGAAATGCATTTATATAACCATACATTTATTTATCCTTACACTGTCCTGAAATGTATTCAAGGCAGTTTGTAAAACTACGTGCAGTAAATGATGAAAAGTACACATGAAGAAATCTAAGGGGGACAGGAATGTGGTTACAACTATTAAAATGAAGCAAGGAGTGAAGTTAGCAAACCAAATGCATATTCTACAAGTGCTTGCTTTTGCTGGAGATGAGCCTTAAATTTGACTTAGCTCTCTAGGGTACAATGTGAATGAGAAATAAGATCAGTTGTTTTATTCTACCCACTAGATAAAAACTAACTAGTTATCTAGAAATGCTGAAACATAAGAGATATTTCTCTTATGAGCCTAATAAAAAGGAAACTATAATTTGAATGCATTTTCAGCAATATCCATATGGTAAATACAGTACATATGTTCAAATATATAAAGATCAAATCACTCCCAACCCTACATATTACAGATGAAATAAAACAAACAAAAAAAAGTGTAACCTCACATTCTTTAGGAAAAACTTTAATCCTTCCCGTCAATATAACATAATAAATATTTGTATTGCATTTCTTAATATAAATATTAAAGCAATTTTTGTGAAGATAGATTTCTAACCTATTTCCTATGGCACTTGCACATTAAAGATTTTATTTGTAATCAAATTAGCTTATACAAGGTTACCCAAAGATCTTCATGAGTAAAATACATTTTATAAATACATGTAGAGTAGGAAAAAAAAACCCTCTATATTCAAGAATGATTTGCTCTTGAACCTATCAATTTCTTAATATCTTATCAGAAAATCCTGGGTTATTATAAAATAAGAAAGGTTGAGGCTCGGCCACAAATCTAATAAATCTTAATCCACTTGCAGAGAGTGTTTGTAGGTGTTTCATGCAGCAGGAAGTAAAAAGAAAAAAATGGAAAACTAAAGCTTAATAGAAATCACTAGAGGATTTTGATGATGATTTAAATATATAGGCTATAATCTAGTATGAAACTCATTTTATACCTGCAAAAAATTATTTATTCACCCATGTGCATATTATTGAGCATTTCAATCTAGATATATAATTGAGAATAATTAAAATAAAGATTTATGTAGTCCCTATTGGCTAAGACTATAATAACTTAAAGACCTGAGATATGTAAATATTTGCATGACAATCCAAGGCAACAGAGAATAAACTATCAAAGTCAGTGGTGTAATTAGTAAGAACTATGATATCATGTAAAAAGTCCTGAATTCAAATTTATTATCATAGCTTACAGAATTTTTAGGGAGTTGGAATTCTCACTGATAAAATGAGGGAACTGAATTAGATTATCTTTAAGATCCTTTTTGGCTCTACCATGTTAAGATTCTGTATTTCAGAGAAGGATGAGTGTGAGGTGGAAGGATGGTGGGATTATGAATAGGTGGCACTTGAGACCTGGTAGATGGATAGGGTAAGGATAGGGGAGGAAATATATAGCTGGTGGAAGAAGAAGAGTGAGTTAACACAAAGAACTGGATGGTCAAATTAAATATTAAAGCTTAGAAATAATTTCTAAGGTATAAGAAATTGAGAGACATGGTGAATCCAGGAGGCCTCTGGGACTTCAAGCTTAGCTTTCAAGGTCTTTTCTCACATCAGATGCATCTTCTGGCCCAGAATAATGAAAGAGGTGTCTGTATGAGGTATGTGGGTTACTTCACTCAGCAAAGAGCATTTTAGATAATGAAACATCTTCATTTTATGCACAAATAATTATATAGGTTATGTGACATTTATAGGGAGCCACATTCCCTAAATTTATGGATTTATTGTTTGTTTTCTAGAAGAAATCCAAAAATGCCAAACCATAGACCGACTACTAAGAGTTTTTTGGAGTAGGTCAATCTTACTAGCAAATGCCATTTGTTTCTTGAGAGGTTGGTTATTAGCATGTTTATTAGAAGATTAGGCCAGGTCAGATTGCCTTCTTTCACCCTCATTAGTGTCCCTAATAATGGGTAGAGAAATAGATCACATGCTAGCTGCTAAAATACTTTCTTCCCAGGGAGCAAGATATAAATTAAGGAAGTAATATGATGTCCCAAGATGACAGGATAAAATGTGGAGATAAGGCTCTTATTTTAATAGCAGTGGCAAATTAAAATTTGTTTGGAGTTGGAAACTCCAGTGGAACCATTGATGTATAATTAATTGCTCTTCACTGAGTAAAAAAGAGTTTACCTTAAAGTTTGAAAAAATGTCAAACATTCTAAAAGAAAATATATTTTATTTGAAGTTGACACTTAGGACTTCCTTTAAGAATATATGCTCAGAAGGTAGCTTCAGTGAGAAGTGATGTGAGATAATGACAGAGCTTCAGGATCAACAGGTTGCAGGATTTCTCCTGTTTATTCTTTCTATCCTGCCACTTTCTGTTTGTATGTTAAGATTAATATACAAATAAAGCATAAGATGTGCATTTAGAACTCATTTTATCATGAGTGTCCTTTACCATTGGAATAGGTCCTTAACAGCTGTTACTGGGGACTGTCATATTTCTCAGTTAGATATTATAATTTGAAATTGTGGTGTTTTTAAATGAGATTTTAGCAAAGGAGCATCCTCTGGCCCGTTAATTTTATGCTGTGGTCATTTAAACTCACATCTTCAAAGTAAATTTAGCATGTGACATTTCACTTTTTATAAATTACAGCCAGATTAATGTTTACTAGACTACTACAGTTCTAAAATTATTACTAAGAGACTACAGGAAGGTTGAGATATGTTTATGATTTGTATGTATACATGTATATTTATAACATGACATTTAGATACCAAAGGTAATTCTTCTCAAATCTTACAAAGATTAGCACTTATTTTAATTTTAACTAAAAGCCAATTACAGATATTAATATTTTTCTGATTTGCCTCATGGTCAAATATATTGTATAGTCAGTTAAGGATATACAAGGATCTTTACAACCACCAATGCGACAGCAATCAATCCATTATATAATTTTGATTTTTATAGTAATGGATTACTTAAAAAAGCCAAAAGCAAATACTTCATTCAGTCTTTTATTTTCAATTACAGTTTGCTTTTGAGGAAAAAATAAATTCAATTTATGGCCTCCTAATAAATTAGATAGATGCAAGTTATCCATCTTCATTTCTGAAATTGGAAAGAAAAAATATTTGAGTATTTATAAAGGACATATAAAACTGCATGATTTTAAACCACATCCAATTCTACTAATAGATTAAGTACTTGTTGAGGACAAAGTAATACAGAGCAGCTCTTTATATTCCATATCTTTTCTGTCATCATTTTATCTTCTTATTTAATTACAAAGATTATCACATTAGAATCTCATCACTGGTATCTGAAAATAAAAATAATGTGGATGCAGGCTTTCTCTTATGGTATTATGGGTGATGTGAGTTGACACACATCATAAAGAAATCTAAAAGAGTATGTTCATTGCGGTTTGTATGTAAGAGGCCATACTGACATATAATGCTGTTTTGGGGTCTGTGCCATAGAACTGCCTGATAATAATTTCTGATCAGTGGATAGCGATACCACGAAGTCCCTTTCCATGTTAAAATCTGTTTATTGGTGAGTTTTATTTAAGAAATTATATTCATACTGGTCATTTCTGGACAATTGTCTTCCAGCATATCTGCTATCAAAATAAATGAAAATGTCTGTAATACTCATCCCCTCCCCTTTTATTTATATGATTAAGGTTGCATTTATCAAAGACCAAATATTTAACTTGTTCAAAATGGTCAATTCACTGAAACGTTCAACTTAGTTATATGGTTCTGTGGAGACAATAATGTGGTTGAAAGTTTTTCCTTCTCAAATCTCTCAAAAGGATTGAATTTAGTGCAAATGTCTCTTGAATACATGTTTTTCTTTTACTTAAAAATAATAGTGATTAATTCTTTCATTTTCATCATTTTCCTTCTGAGATAATAAATATTATTGGCATGATATATATATCTCCATACCTTATTCCATTCTGGTACAAACATATAGAAATAAGTATAGACATATGTAAAATGGAGGCATCTTTAAGTTTATTTTACAAAAATAGAGTTAATAGTAGATAAGTTTGCTTTCTGTGTTTAAGATATCATAGATATCCCTTCAGGTCAATAGAAATAATTAAAACGTTATTTTAAACAGTTTTACCATATTTTTAAGTTGAACATACTATGATTTATGCAACCATTCTCTTAGTGATACACGTTTATGTTGTTTCTAGTGGTGTTTTGTCTTTGCCCCTACAAATGTTTCCCTAGAGACCTTTCCAACTGCTATAATTTTCTTCCAACTATATTTTTTCTTGTAGGGTAAATGTCCAAGAATTGAGTTGCGGGGCCAAAAGATGTGTGTACTTTTAAAAGATTTTACTGGATTGTCTTAAAAAATGGCTGGAACAGTTTACATCCCCACCAGTCACTTGTGAGATTGCCTATTCTCACCATTCTAAATACTGTCATTTCTTAACTTTGCTTCCCTCCTCCCTTTAAAAAATAAATCTGGTGAAAAGCTATCATATCCAGTTATTGTTTGAACTTGCAATTCCTTGCCTGCATATCTTGAACATATTTTCAGGCTTACTTTGACCTGTTAGATTTCCCTGTCTTTGCCTATTCTAGTGCCTGAGTTTTTACTTTTCTCATTAACTTATGGGTGCTCTTTATGTATTATAGACATCATCCATTTATTTGTCACATGTTTGGCAAATATTTTTTCCTATAATTTCTTTCACACCAGCGACCTCTTCACCTCTCTACTTCCTGCTCACACTTCCAACCACTCTAATTTCCTGAATATTCCTCAAACAACCAAGCCTTTGCATTCACTAAACCCTCTACCTGGAAAGCTCTTCCACAAGAGGTTCACATGGATCCCTCATTTTATTCTGGACTAAAATACTACTACTTCACATTTATACATTTTTACTTGTAGAAATAGTATTTATCATTACTGTGTATTATGTATCTAAACTTTTACTCACAATCTTCTCTGTCATACAACAGACTCCATGAGAACAGGAATGTTTTTGTTTTGTTCACTCCTGTTCCCCCAGCATCTAAAATTCCGCCTTGTACACAATTAATACTGTAGATTTGATGAGCAAATTCTTTGTTTTTTATCTTAATTGATGGTGCCTATAATTTAAAAAAAAATCTAGAAGATACCAAAATCGTTCAAGTAACCTGCAATAACACTTTTACCCTAGAACTGTATTGTGGGTGTGCATTTGGTGAACATTCCCTTCTTCCAAATCTTGTGTAGAGTGATATAGACTCTACTTAGTTCCCAATTTATCTGCCAGTGGACTACTCTATATTTACTATTCCTAAGTCTTATACCAGTTAAGTTTTTAGGAATAAGGTTTTATAGCAAAGTATAAGTATACTGCTCTCCGAGGCCATCCTTGTTTACATATGGATATGCCATTTTAGGGCCTGTGGAACTAGTGAAAAGACTGGTGCTTCCTACCTCTCATGGGCTGAATTATGGCCCTCTTAGTTCGTATATTGAAATCTCAACTCCCACTACCTCAGAATGTAACCCTATTTGGACATCTGGTCTTTAAAGAGGTGATTAAGTTAAAATAATGTCATTAGGTCATGCCCCAATCCAACCTGACTAGTGACCTTATAAAAAAAGGGTATTTGGACACACAAAGGGACACAAGGGATGTGTGCTCACAGAGCAAAGATCATGTGAAGACACAATGAGAAGGTGATCATCTGTAAGCCAAAGAGAGACACCTCAAGAAAAGCTACACCTGCCAAAAACTTGACCTTAGACTCCTAAAAAGCCTCCAGAACCATGAAAACATGAATTTCTGTTGCTCGAGCCACCCAGTCTGCCATTTTGTTATGGCAGACTGGGCAGACAAATACAGTGCCACACCCCTTTTCTTTCACTCTCCATAAATCATGTGCCTGGAGTTATACATGAGCCTCATTCTCAAGGACTCTGATTTTTCTATGATATCTATGTCAAAGGAGGCTTTCTCACTGCTGAGTATAAAATGTTGTGGAGGCAGCTTTCGCACCTGGGGATAGCCTCTAAGGGGTCATGAATAAAAGGAAAAATGTATGGTTGGTTTAGACCCTAGTGATGCAGCCAGGAATCTTTTGCAGTATCTCTTTCCACCTATAGTTTAGTTTCCTGAGGGATTAAATATTTTGGTTAGTACATAATAAAGATATAATACAATTACTAATGCAAGCATTGTTTCTGAGGGAAAAGTACATTCTTAAATGATAATTCTGAAAAAATTCCATATTTGAGTTTAGGATTGCCTCTGTTTATTGTAATTGGAGATGGCTCATATATGAAAGAGACTAGGAACTTAAAAAAGAATAATGGAAAAGAGCAAAAAGTCATTACTGGATGCCCTTCTCAAAGAAGCTGAGGAACTCAATCTGGCTGCAGCAGCTGGCCCCTGCAGGAGCAGCTGTGCCATTGAATGCACAGAGTAGAAAGGATGGGGTAAGTCAGGAGCACTCAGGTGTCAACAGCAAGGACTCTGATCCAGCAGGCAAGGCGAAACATGGAAAAAGAGAAAACCCTGGATGTAGAAAAGACTAAAATCAGAGTATGTGACAAGGTTATGATTCTAAGTGACTTTTACAATTGTGGCATGATTCCTCTGAACACATTAAAATAGGACGATTTATAGACTAGAGTTGGGTCCTGGAAAGAAATGGGTTTTCTAGGCCAAAAACTTAGAACAGAAACCCTGTTCTGTAGACCAGATCATCATGGCAGCAGTAAGTAGGAAATACCGTGACTAAGGCAATATGTGACAGTTTAGAATTCATTACTGCATGCTAGACAGCAAGTTGAGGCACCTGGTAAACCTAGTGCAGGACTGGCTTGAGGAGATCATCTGTGACTTCAATCATGAAGATCTGGTCACCTGAGGCAGACATACGGCATTTAACTCTGTTCTGTTATTTAAAATCAAATAAATTGTCTACATCATATGATTTCTTTACAAAGCCCCAAATGGAGATGGGAGGGGAGCAATATCATACCCACTGTTAGCATTTTCCCCTTGTTCAACACTGAAGCATCCATGATATCAACTGCTGGGTGATTTTCTTAATTCCTTCTTAGAATTACCTATACACCTATCTAAAATAACAGCAAACTTCATTTATATAGTACATGCATTTTTGCTGAATTTTTTGTGTCTCTGATCTCTTTTTTTTTTTAAATGCTGCTTTATTCTTATGTCTTAGGTTTTACAAAATTACAGATCAAAGCTATGTGTCTGCAAGGAAGAAAAATTAAAGAAACAGCTGCTCTCCAGTTTGTTAAACAGCACAGAGATCCTCAAAAGAATGAGAGTGGCAGCGCATACATTCTGGGGATTTAGTAAAAAGAAACTAGGTCCTTCAAGATCTTGTTGAAAATGTTCCTGTGTTCTCAGGTGTGCCTTAATCATAAAAGCAGTGCCAAAATGGACAGATTTGTTTTCTAGAATTTTTAGAATTTATTATTTGAATATGGCAAGTTGGAGCCAATTTTCAAGGACTGCCCTAGTAAAAACAATCATTGGAACAGCCACGAGTGAATATTCATTCTTAGAATCAAATGCTGTTAACTACATTAATTAAACTAGATACAGAAATAAAGATTTTTTTCCAAGAGTTTCAAAAAATC
Organism: Pteropus medius; assembly: GCF_902729225.1. Lineage (NCBI taxonomy): Eukaryota > Metazoa > Chordata > Mammalia > Chiroptera > Pteropodidae > Pteropus > Pteropus medius. The sequence goes on along the minus strand of NW_024347791.1, from coordinate 17,922,514 downwards.
AGATGCATTTCTTAGTAGAGGAATAAATGGCTAGTGCTTGGACCAGAAAACAATATTGTGTTTTAAACTGAGAGATTTTTGTTCAATGTTTTCAATGCATGAAGAGCATCACTTTGTTGAAGAAATAAGACACTATGCTCACTTGGAGTCATCATTTAAACATGCAAGGGAGCTGCTTGAATTCATGACCCTATGTATTTCTCATTTTATAGGCAGCCTGAAAATTAGCCTTATCTTATCCCAGTCCTTGAGACAAGTCCTATCAGAATACAAGTTCATTGAATCTGCAGAATTTCTTTGTCTCCCTTAACCTCATTCTCTCTCATTTCTCCCCTCTCCCTGGTTCTTTCTCTGATCTAGATATCACAGTTAACAATAATTGGTTTCTAGCTTTTTCTTAAGTGATCACCACTTCTCTTTCAAGCACACATATTTCCTAGTAACTTTTTCATCCTGTGACAGTTTCACAATCACATCCCCATTGCCTCCTCATTTACAGTCATAGAAACTACCTTGTCTGAACCTTGTCCTTAAATTAATATGCCTTTAAATTTTGGCTATACATGCACAATTCTTATAACTGAATTATTTTGTGGACCTGCCTTTCATGAGTTTGTATTTTCTCTCCCTGAACCTCAGTTAATACATGACTATATCCCCAAATACCTTTTACCAAACCTCATCAGTGTTATTACTCTTCGTACCTCTCTAAGCTGTTTGGTCCACTCTGGCCGCAATAGACAGCCTGGTCATTAGGATTCTTTTGGAAATTCAGCTAATCGAGTCCCATCCACTTCTTCGTTCTTATAGAATTGTCTTAACTTTTGATACCTTCCTTTAGATTAATTAAACAGTCAATTGTCCTAAAATCATTGACCCCTGACTTTATTCCTGTTTAGAGCATTTCTTAGTCTTCTTGCTCTGACCTTCTCCATTCTGAGACATCCTGCTTCCACCAGAGCAGGATGAAAACATTCTGAATAAATGATACTTGGAAAAATAATCTTGAACTTATAAAGTAGCATTATACAGTATAAGTATTTTTAGCTACCAGCTGTGCAAGCAATAAGTAAGAGACTTTGAAGTGCTAAAAATATTTGGGATGTGTCAAGTGGGAGCTGGCAAATACCCTGGGGTGAGAAAAGCCCTAGATATGATACATCTGGCACACATTTTTAGAATGTCCTATTTTTAGTCTATATTTTGATTTCTGAAAAGACGCAGGGGGTGTTTCCCTAAAAAAGAAACAAAAATGACAGAAATGCATTTAGAGAACAGCATAATCTCTGAACTTTCCTTTCCTTTCCCTTTGCTCTTCAAATTAAAGTTGTCATGATGGCTTAGTCTTAGTCTTGAACGTAGATCATTGGCTTAGTCTTCAATCATAGATCATTGGAAACCTTTGGAAGAAAAATGATATATAATATCCAGTTATGAATGATAAAACACGGATTGTAACATAAAAATATTTTTGTGTTTTGGTTACATCTCTGAGTGTTATTACTGCCATTATTGTTTTCCTAGTTATTTTTATTGGCCGATCATTACAAATCTTCTAGCTAATGCTTCTTGGTTGATTCAAATGTGGCACATATATTTTGTTCAGTATATTTAATTGAGTTCTTGTTATTAGTATCTCAGTGAATAAAGAATGATTTCCAAGGAAAGATAAAATTCCGTGATATGTTTATCTTTCAGTTCTAGTACGACTACTAATATACTAATATTTCCTGACTTCTATTCTCAACTTGGATATGAATTGAGATTCTAGACAATGTCCCTGTATTATATGCAAAACTCAGTCTGAAAATTTTCTGTAGCTGTCAGTAGAAATTCAACACCCCCACACCAACCTTCTAATGGGTGTGGAAATGGAAGAGGTGTGAGTGTGTTTCTGTAGTCAGTCATGAGTGTGGGTATGAGTGTATTTCTGTAGCTAGTCAAGAAATCTTAATGAATCCTACTTTTTACTATATCCTTGGAGTCCTGAGAAAAGAAAAATAGTTAACTTGTGGGTTAGAAGTGTCTCAAACTTACTTACCATAAAAGTTTTGTCATTAATTGGGATTTTTAGCTAAAAGGTAAGCATTGATAATTAGCACATCTTTGGATAGATATCACCTCTGATTTCCAATAAACCTATGGATTATTAAACTTATGCTTTCTTGTCATCTCCATGTCACCTCTTTTACAGTTTACAGAAGGATACTTGATGTCCAGGACTTCATTAAGAAGTTTGCCACCTTTTCTTCATGTACACGAAATTCTCATTAAATTCTTGTGATAATACTGGGTTGCTGTAAACATTTCCTGATTCTGTCTGGCAACAGGGCATGTTATTTGACAAAAACAAAAAACAAAGAAAAAACCTCTCTGTATTAGAAATAAATTTATTTGAGGGTTTCTATTGTGATTCTATCATAATTCCAATGGTGATTTTAAAATGTTTTCAAAATAGTACACTTTTAATTTGTCTTTTCTTTGTATTCAACTTACTTACAAATATAAATCCATATTTAATGTATTTATGATTCCAAAACCACTTTAAGCTTTTAATGATCCAAGCTGTTTTTCTCAAATTTTCAATAAATGTATTCAATGTAGATTTAATTTAGAAAGATGGTCCAGGAAAATGAATGTTTGGGTTATACTCAGTGTAGTTGTGAAGTATCCATGTAAAAATTACAGAATATTACATTTCTCATATCTATTAACCTTTTCAGAACTTAGTGAAAGATTAATAAAACAAAAGGGTTAGGTTTCAGAATTCACTAGATGAATTGTAGTTGTAGCAACATTTTATATTAATTACATATATTTTTTAGTTTTTCTTTTAATTTGTTTTCAGTTATGGTTGATATACAATATTATGTTAGTTTCAGGTCTACAACATAGTGATTAGACATTTATATACTTTATGAAGTGATCATCCAGATAGATAAGTCTAGTACCCATCTAACACCATAGATAGTTGCTACAATATTAATGACTAAATTCCCTGTGCTGTACTTGACATTCCCATACTATTTTTATAACTGGCAATTTGTACTTTTTAATCCCTTTCACCCTTTTTACCCATCTCCTTAACCACTCCCTCCCATGTGGCGACCATCAATTTGTTCTTTGCATCTATGAGTTTGTTTCTGCTTTGGTTTTTTGTTTATTTTATTTTTTATATTCCACACATAAGTGAAATCATATGGTATTCCACTTCTAGCTATTTACCCAAATAAATCCAAAACACTAATTAGAAAATATATATGCACCCTGTGTTTATTGCAGCATTATTAACAAAAGCCAAGCTATGGAAGCAATCTAAGTGTCCATTGGTAGAAAAGTGAATAAAGGAGATGTGGTACGTATATATGATGGGATGTTACTTAGCCATGAAAAAAAAAAATGAAACTTTGCCATTTATAACATGGATGGACTTAGAAAATGTCATGCTAAGTGAAATAAGTTAAATAAAGACAAATACCATATGATTTCATATTTTTCTTAGTTTTTATTTTGATATTGTGTAACAAATGTTTCAAGTTTTAAGTCACATATAAAAATGCAGTCAGAAGAGAAATTTACTTTATTGTCTATTGGGATACAGTCATGATAGTTAAGAATTTTAGCAATATTGACACTTGGTAAGTGATCTGTAACATCTTTGAGGAGAAATGGAGAGTGTTTCTGTGTCAGATTTTATCACAGCCTACTAACCCTTTGACATTTTAAAGGCAACCTGCTTGATCATCTCTAAGACAGAGAGATAGTTGGCAAGAAAAATAAATCTTAAAAAATCAGTCATATTTTCTAGTTGAACAAGTATCTGAACATAAATCTAGACTTCATGTTCCTAAAAAGTCCCAGATTGTATTTGAAAAGTGCTTCAATTCATGTCTCTTGAATTATCTTTATGATTCCTGTATTGAACTTTAATTACTGCTAAAGAGAATTATTGAACGTGTATGTATGAGTGAATTAAGACAGTATGTTTTGTGGTTTCTAAAGGATAGAGAGAGAGTTAATGGCTTAGCCTGGTAACCTTTAATAGATTGTGCAAGAGAGCATTCACTCAGAAAAGGACAACTTTTGATGCTTCCGGTATTAATGATTCATTAAACATATTAACGATTATAGAATCTTCCTCTTGCCACCACCCAGAATTATGGAGATATTTCTTTTTTTTGTAATTATGCCTATGAGATTTTTCTGCAAGTCTTGAAATAATATTGACAGTTATCAAAGGCTTTTTCCTTATAAGAAAATGTTCTTCCTGTCAGAAGATAGTATAGTCCAGCCATCACTTGCCATTAACATTGGCCTTCTCTTTTTGTCAATAGCTTAGGAACTGAACCATAACATTTATAATTCAGTAGTTTCTACATACTCATCTGCTTTGTCACTCACTGGCTCAGGGGAATTTGCTGTGTGTGTTCTGCCTCAGTGAGTCAGTTTTATTGATGCTCTTGTTGTAGGAGTTGCATATACATTATAAACTTCCCTGAGAAAGATATGTCTTTGCCATAAGACTGAAAATTATTTATTGAATAATTCCAATTTTACCCATAAGATTTAAATTTAGGAATGAAATAAAATCTATGGTAGATTCATATGTGATAATTCAGAAAAGTAAATAATTGGTATTTATATTTGAGACAAGTTCAGTGTTTCAACAAAGATTTTATGCCTGTGTTTCTAAGAGTAGGATTACTGTTACTGTTTCTTGAATTTACTGGAGTCTGATGTGCAAAGGCCACTTTATTATTTGGATGATCATATACACAGAGCATAAAGGAAGACTATCCCATTATTGTATAAAGAAATTTTATAAAACTTTAATACTATGATAATTGTCAATGTATATTTTTCTCATAAACAATGATAAGGGAAAAGAACAGGTCTTTGTCATATAATGTGGCATAAAATTCTTAACAGCTCTGACTGCAATTGTAATTTTATGTGTATGTATTTATTATATGTCTGTTTATTTTATACTTCTGATTATAGGCTCCACATAATTAAGCGTTGAGTTGAGTTTTGTTCATCATAATCCCTAAACCTATCACTTTGCCTGGAATCTAGTAAATGCTTAGTAAATATTTGTTGAATGAATTTCAACAAATATTTGAGTGAATGAATTTGAGTGAGTGAATAAAAGGAACAGTCATGCAGTATTTAAACAACTTCAAAATATTTTACTGTACTTGTTCAAATGAAACTAAGAAAAAAATTAGACTTTATTTTCAGAACTATTGATGCTTCCCAGAAAGAAAAGAGAAGAATAGATATATGTGCATTCATTCTAACTCTCCATTTTCTTAGTAGGCACCAAATGTTTTTATGAAAATTATCCTAAAATTTGTTCTTTTCATTCTATTTGGAAATCCATTCAATTAATAATGAAGACTTTCTTGAAACTATTCTTTTTTCCTCCCTCCCTCCTTTCTTCCTTCTTTTCTTTCTTTCTTCCTTCCTCCTC